>NC_073233.2:72186071-72495000 GCF_029281585.2 Gorilla gorilla gorilla | reverse complement strand
AAGGCTGGCCCAGGGCAAAGAGGCCAGGGCAACGGGCCTGTTTCCCCCACGGTGGTGCCCACAGTGGCTTCTCCAGCCCAGCGGCTAGGAGCATGTCAGTGGCTGCTGGCTTCACAGACTCGGGGCCGGAGGCTCAGGCTCTCTGGTCATCTGCCTGCTGGTGTCACTTGGGGTGGCTCCAACTGGGCCCTGGGGCCGCGTGAGGTGATTCCGAGACCTCCAGCATCTCCCCAGAGAGGCAGCTGCTCCAGACCTCCCGGGAAAGCTGAATTTGGAAAGTAGGGAATGTGGAGACTGAAGACTTTAATTCTAGACTGGAATTAAAGTGTGACCGGTGACACTTATGGAATCGAGTTTAGCCATCATTTCCTTGGTCAAAGTTTAACCCGTGTTGAGGCAGGCGCAGACGCGAGGGAGGTGCAGCCTCCTCCGCTTGGGGGCCAGGGCCGGCCTGCTCTGTGCCAGGTCTTGGGGAGGCCTAAGTTTTTCTCCTGGCGGCTGTGGGATGCCAGGGCTGCCTGCTCCCTTAGGTGTCCCTGTGTGCCCACCTCCCAGAGTGGCTGAGCCAAGAGAAGGCGGGCCAGGGGATCCCCCTAACTTGGGGCTGGGGCAACTGTGCAAGTCTCTGTGTGGGCTTGGGTCACTGGCAGCTGCCCAGCCCCTGCGCCTCCCAGGCTGTGTGGCCTGGCCCCATCCGTGGCTGCTGCCTCCACTCACCTGCTGTGGTTGGCGTCCTGTGCCCCCTTTGCTGTTACCGTGTCCTGAGTCCTCGGTGGAGCTTCCCAGCATCAACAGACACCCCACAGACTCCCCAGGTTCGGTGTGCCCAATGCCACCCTGAGATCTCTGTCCCCTCCCCAAATCTATGCCTCCTGCAGAGCCCCACCTCAGCTATGGCCTCTCATGTCATGGTGTCTGGCCTGGAACCCAGCGTCTTGGTTCACGCCTCCTGCTCCCTGCCTCCCAAATTCACCAGGGGCCAAGCCTGGCTAGTTTTGCCTCCTAAGGATTTCTCTCTCCCACCTCCCCCACTCCACAGCTGTCCCTGCCCTTGTCTTTCTGCCTCAACTCCTGCCCCTGGACCCACCCTGCACTGTGAGCCCTTGGGTCAAATCCTGCTTAAAAGCCAAGGGGCTCCCAGTCAACAACAGCTAGTGGTGACTTACCAGGGCAGGCGAGTGGACAGCAGCGTGTGCTGATGCAGAGGTGTGGGGTTCAGGAAAGGCTGGACCGAGGCCAAGAGAACCCCCTTGGTCTCGATAGCTAATTCTGTAGGCGAAAGGGCCAGAGAACACAAAGCAGTTAAAAAGTGCGTGTGCATGGCCGGGTGCGGTGGCTCACGCCTGTAATCCCAGCACTTTGGGAGGCCGAGGTGGGCGGATCACTTGAGGTCAAGAGTTCAAGACCAGCTTGGCCAACATGGCAAAAACCCATCTCTACTAAAAATACAAAAGTTAGCTGAGCATGGTCGTGGTGCACAGCTGTAATTCCAGCTACTTGGGAGGCTGAGGCAGGAGAATCTCTTGAACCCAGGAGGCAGAGGTTGCAGCAAGCTGAGATTGCACCACTGCCTTCCAGCCTGGGTGACAGAGAAAGACTCTTATCTCAAAAAAAAAAAAAAAAGAAAAGAAAAGAAAGAAGTGTATGTGTATGTGGGTGTGTGCACATGCCTGTGTATGTGTGCACATGTGTTTGCACAAGTGCATGTGTGTACATGTGTGCATGTGTATATGTGCAGTGCAGCAATGATGGCAACCCAGGTGTTTGCTTTTATGAGCTTTGGGCATAAAACTCTCCATTTGAGGCATAAATGCCCCTCCCATCTGCTTCTTTTTGCTTCACCCACTCTTCCCGCTGCCCCTCCACATGGCTTACCAAGCCAACTTCTTTGCCTCCCTGGACTCTGCACCTTGAGTCATCCACTGCTTCCACCACGTGCCCTGTACATGCTTTCTCAGTTCCCACCCTTGCTTATGTTGGACCCCCAGCCTGGAATGCTGTCTCCAGGCTCACCCTTAGGCCACATACTGTGTGGAATGGGCACAGTCCAAATACTCCTCCCCCAGCGGGCTCTCTTTGCTTATTCCTGCCTACACCCAGGGCTCAGTGTTGCCAGTGGAATCTCATCTTTACACTGTCCTGCATTCTTCTCAAACTCCTGACCTCAGGTGATCTGCCTGCCTTGGCCTCCCAAAGTGGTGTGAGTTGCGGCACCCAGCCACGACCTGCATTCTTCTATTATGGTCCAGTTGGTCTTATTTCCAGTGAGCTCCTGGTAGTCTGGAACCCTCCTTTAGAGGCTCTTTGGAACTGATTTGGACAACAAATAAAGGCTTCATGGAGACTTGCTGAAGTGCATGGATGATTTTTTTAAAAAATTTCCTTTATTTTCTAATTATGAAATAATTTACACACTTCCTCAAAAATTCAGAACATATTGAAATGAAAATAAAGATCACTCATACACTCATCAACCAGTGAGTTACACTACTGTTTACAGTTTGGTGTAAATATGTGCAGACTTTGTTTTAGTAACTGATATGTTTAGCTTCATCAGCTTGAGCTGCCAAATAAGCTTTACATTTCCTTTTGTAAAATCCAAAAGAAAAAAAAAAAAAAAATCCAAAAGAAATACCTCTGCCTTTTAATTAGCGATTTTAACCTGTTCACATTTATTGTAATTATTGACATGTTTGGACTTACTGTATGTTTTCTTGTTTACCACATTTTCCCTTTAAATCTTGGTTTCCTTGTTCCTAATTTCTACTGAATCCATTAAGTTTTCTTGTTATATTCTACTGTCTTGGTCTATCAGTTGTATGTTTTATTTCTGTTACCCTTATATTTGAACACACAAACCAGGGGTTATTTGATACCATCTTCTCTCTTCAAACCTACCACCTTCTCCTCTATCCTCTCTCTCAATAGATGACCTTTTTTCTTATTTCACTAAAACAATAGAAGCCATCAGAAGCCAACAGTCTAATTCTCTCACCAGCTCACCTGCCTTGGTGCCCCCACATTCTGCCTTCCTTCCACCCAGTTTGGTCTCCCTCTCATCCATGCCAACCCCTCACTGTGTGCCTAGAGCCCACCCCCCTTTGCCTGCTCACATCTCTCTTTGGCATTTGTCTTTCCCTCGCTACTGGATAATTTCCACCAATGTACAAATATGCCATTTTTTTCTGTAGCCTTCCAAAAACTCCCCCTCCATTTGAGCCCCTCTTTCTTCTTAAGCTACTGCCCCACCTTTGCTTCTATTTACAACAAAATTCTATGAAAGTATTATTGACACTCATTTCCAGTTTCTGTCTTCCCATTTTTTTGTTTTTGGATTCATTCCCATCAAGGTTTTGCCCCTATCACTCTGCTGTCACCAATGACCTCCATGCTGCTAGATTCAATGACATTTTCAGTCCTCATCTTACTTGACCCATCTGTCTCTGATCTCCATCTGAGAATACTTTCTTCCCTGGGCCTCCAGGACTCACTAGTTCTCAATCTTCTTGGTTGGGTTTTCCTCTTCTCCACACACTGTTAACATTGGAGGCCACTGAGCTCACTCCTTGGTCTTCTCTATCTTCTCTATCATCTGGTCCATTCACATCTTTAGCCTGTACCTCTTCTTGGAATGCTAGATTTTGATCCAACTGCCTAATCTTAGGTGCTTAATAAACATCTCACACTTAGTGTGGCCAAAGCTGAGACCTCCCAAAAAAATGCTTCTCATGCAGCTTTCTCCACTTTTTTTTTTTTAAATTGAGTCAGAGTCTTGCTCTGTTGCCCAGGCTGGAGTGCAGTGGCGCCATCTTGGCCCATTGCAATCTCCACCACCCAGGTTCAAGCAATTCTCATGCCTCGGCCTCCTAAGTAGCCGGGTCTATAGGCATGTGCCACCATGCCCAGCTAATTTTTGTATTTTTAATATCGATGGGGTTTCACCATGTTGGCCAGGCTGGTCTCGAACTCCTGGCCTCAAGTGATCTGCCCACCTCGGCCTCCCAAAGTACTGGGATTATAGGCATGAGCCACCACACCCAGCCCCAAATCACCAGCATTTTAATTTCAGAATGTGTAATTTCCATTTCAGAATCCGTATTTGGTTCTACCTACAACTGCTTCTTCTTGTTTCCTAGTTTCCACTTCTTGTTTCATAGGTGGAATAATTTCCTTGATCTCTTAGTGGATATTATGAGTGTTTCTCTTGGGCCAGGCGTGGTGGCTCACTGCCGGAATCCCAGCACTTTGGGAGGCCGAGGCGGGTGGATCACTTGAGGTCAGGAGTTTGAGACCAGCCTGGCCAACATGGGGAAACCCTGCCTCTAGTAAAAATACAAAAATTAGCCAGATGTGGTGGCACACACCTGTAATCCCAGCTACCAGGGTTGCTGAGGCAGGAGAATTGCTTGAATCCATGAGGTGGAGGTTGCAGTGGAGCCAAGATCATGCCACTGCACTCCAGCCTGGGTGACAGAGCAAGATTCTGTCTCAAAAAAAAAAAAAAAAAAAAAAAAAGAAGAGTGTCTTTCTTCTTAACATCAATATTCATTTGTTGAGCTGAGTGTTGATAATGCACCAGCCACTGCTCTAGGCACAGGGATGCAGCGGTGAACAAACAAGATAATTCCCTGTTCTCATTGATACGTAGAAAGACATGACAGTGAGAGAGGAAAAACACATCAAGAAATAAATGAATATAGTGACAAGTAGTAATCATGCTGTGGAGAGAACAAGACAGCATAAAGGGCAGAGAGTAAGGATCATGTTGCCACTTTGGGTGGGGCAGTCAGGGAAGACTTCTCTGTGGAGGTGGCATTGAAAGAGACCCAAGTAGATGAGGGGACAAGACACACAGTTGACTGGGGAAAGAATATTGCAGGCAGAGGGAAGAGTATTATGCAAAGACCCTGGGGTGGGCATGTGATTTTATGCTCGAGAAGTAGGAAGGAGGCCAGTATGGTTGGGGAGAAGTGAGTGGGAAAAGTAGAGCAGTTATGGGGCCGAAACATACACATCCTTATAGGGTTTTGAGGAGAGAAGTGGCATGATCTGACTAATGTTTTTACAAATCTCCCTGGCTGCTGTGTGGAGAACAGACTGAAAATGGGACAAATATAGAAGAAGGGGTTCCCCCAGGAGGCTGTTGGGGTGGATCATGTGAGCAATGAGGGTCAGGGCTAGGGGATTAGGGCAGGTGGAGAGAAATGCTTGGGTTTGGGGCATATTGCTTTTCTTTGACTAAATACAGGGCCAAGGGTGAAGAAAAAGGATAAACTGATGATCAGGTGGGTGGTGGGTGGATGGTGGGCCATTTACAGAGAAGCAGAACACTCGGGGAGAGGCAAGTTTGATGGGAAAATAAATCTTTTTTTGTGTGATGAGATTGACATGTCTATTAGCCATCCAGGTGGTGGCATAATGGAGCGACTTGGGAATAATTAGGGGATAAAAGGCATTTTAAGTCACAGGACTGGATAAGCTCACGTAGGGTGCAAGCTTTCATAGCAAAGAGATGACGTTTGTGATGGAGCCTTTGGTCTCTGATGTTGAGAGGTCAGTAAGAGGATGACCCAGCAAAAGAGCTGTGAAGGCAAAACCAGTGAGGCCTGGAAACCAGGACAGCAGGATGCCCCGGAAGCCAGAGTGAAAAGTATCTGACAGAGTCAATCAGCAATGTCACATCCTTGGCCGGGCGCGGTGGCTCACGCCTGTAATCCCAGCACTTTGGGAGGCGGAGGCAGGTGAATCGCCTGAGGTCAGAAGTTCGAGACCAGCCTGGCCAACATGGTGAAACCCTGTCTCTACTAAAAATACAAAAAATTAGCTAGGCATGGTGGCACATGCCTGTAATCCCAGCTACTCAGGAGGCTGAGGCAGGAGAATTTCTTGGACCTGGGAGGCAGACATTGTGGTGAGCCGAGATCAGGTCATTGCACTCCAGCCTGGGCAACAAGAGTGAAACTCCATCTCAAAAACAAGGAAACAAAAAAGTCTCATCCTGCTGAGAGGTGGAGTGGGATAAGGTCTAGAATTAGCCCCTGGATTTGGCAGCATGGACTTCTCTGAGGGCCCTGGCTCGAGGGTTTACCGTGGAGGGGTGAGGTGAAGTGCACAGAGGCACGGGACTGTGAGAGTGCTGGAGGCAGGGAAGTGAAGTCGGTGAAGACAGGCAGCTCACCTACGGAGTTTCACTCTAAGGAGAAGCAGGAAAATGGGGATGTGGTTCGCATTAATTAGAGTAATGCTGGCTGCTGTGGCAAGCCAACCTCGAAATGTATAACAGTCAAACACAGTAGAAGTTTATTTATTGATTGTGTAAAGTCCCAAATGGCTGTTGCTGACTGTGGGCAGCTCTCCCCCAAGAGGTGTCTGGGAACGCAGGCTCTCCCCATCTCGCAGCTCTGTCCTTGGCGTCCACGCTGGCTGTGCTCGTGTGCATCCAGCCGCAGAGGGGAAGAGAGGATGAAGCATCCACCTGCGTTTACAAATTTTTTTTATTATTTTTTTTTGAGATGGAGTCTCGCCCTGTCACCAGTGAGCAATCTCGGCTCACTGCAACTTCCGCCTCCCAGGTTCAAGTGATTTTCCTGCCTCAGCCTCTGGAGTAGCTGGGATTACAGGTGCGCATCACCACGCCCGGCTAATTTTTGTATTTTTAGTAGACACGGGTTTTTGCCATGTTGGCCAGGCTGATCCCAGACTCCTGACCTCAAGTGATCCACCTGCTTCAGCCTCCCAAAGTGTTGGGATTACAGGCGTGAGCCACTGCACCCAGCCTGCATTCACCTGCATTTTGACCATCTTAGCCCAGAAGTGACCCACATTTATTCTATTCACATCCCACTGCTGAGAACTGGTGACAAGGCAGAAGGTGGGGAGGGACGCAGTTCCTGGCTAGGCTGCTGCTATCAGGCCACATCTCAACACTGGATGGGGAAGCGTGGGTGCTGGGGGCAGTTGGCCATCTCTGCTGTGGGGGCTCACACAATTGTGTTATGAAGCCTTGTTTTCAAGCAGAGGGGTTATTACAACTCACTTGTATGCTGATGGATCGCATGTTAGAAAGGGAAACCTTGATGTTGTTGGCAGGAGGGATATTTGAGCAGAGTCCTTGAGACTGTGAGAGGGGACGGAACCCAGAGCACAGTGGTCCCAGGAGTTCATTGCCAGCTGCAGGAGGTGAGGGTGATCGTGCAGACACAAACGAAGCTCTGTGTTGGGAGGACAAGAGGGGCCAGTGAAATACGAAGCAAGGTAGACAGTTGAGCTTAGGGAGGTGTGGCAAGTTTGAAGACAGAGAGGCAGGAGAGCCGATGGACCAGAGTGGGATGGTTGCTGCTGGTGCCCCTTGGGGGGTCTGTGATGAGATTTTGCCTCCTCTGCGGGGGGCAGGCGTGGTGTGGACAGAGTTAGGTTTGGGCATGGAGGAGCCTGGCCAGGCAGCAAAGGGGGAGAGAGAGATGGGGCCGCTGCATGGTGCGCATGTGCAAGGGCATGGCTACAAGATGTTCCCCGGAGGAGTCCCGAGCTAGTGGCTAAAGAGACGCGAGGCCACTGGGACAGTGCAGGAGGAGGGGCGCTGAGTCTTACAGCCAATAGGATGGAAGTACTGTTACAGTCTAGGTCTGGAGGGGAATCCAGGTGGAGAGCTGGGACACGGGCAGCTACTGGTCTAGGGATGAGCACTAGACCACAGGGGTGAGTGGCGGGTGGAAGATAAGATTTTGGGAGGAGGAAGGGTCAAGGAGAGTGGAGGCAATGACAGCGAATTCAATGAAGAGAGAACCCCATGGTCGTGAGGCCTCAACCCTGTCCTGGGCCTGCCTTGTTACTGGAGAGATGGCACAGGCAAGTGGTTTGTCAACGTATTCTTTTTTTTTTTTTTTTTTGGACCTGGGGTTGCGCGGTGGGCATCTTTCTGGCTGGTTCGTGCAGCAGGTTTTTTGTGATTCCTCCCAGCCCCCAATGTCCTGTGGTGACAGCAGCTGCCTCTGGTCCCAGGCCAGGCAGGAGAAAGGGCAGGCAGGAGAGCTTACTGTCCGTGACTCAGCAGGGCTGGCCGAATCCAGGCGGGCGGCTGAAGGAGGCAGCAGCCAAAGCTGGCTGGGCTTGCTCAGGGCCTGACAGGGCTCTGGGCCCCTCGAGGTTGCCTGGGGCTTGGAAACTATTACTGCAGGATCAGAGCCTCTGCTCTCCTCCCAGCCTTTGTCTCTGTGGGCTGGGTTCTCGGAGGGAGAAGTACGATCCTGGGAGTAGCTCTGTGTGGACCCTTTGAAGGATCTGCGAGCCTCTAGCTTGTCACCCCTTGCTCAGAGTCTGAGATCACTCCCTAGTGCCTTGGAGAGGAGGCCGAGGCCATGGGAACCCTCTTTTCTCCCTTCGGCTGCTTCCATCACGTGGCCTTGGCCCTGCCCACACAGGCACTGACTCTCTTCTGAAGAGGTCCTGCACTCCTGTCTTCACTCCTTTGCTGTTTCTTCCACCTGAATGCTGTGGCCACCGTCTCCGCCCGTCCAGGCCCATCCCTGTCTCCTCGTTTCCCAATCCCTGAGGCCCTCCAGAAAGGTGCCCACCACCTGGAGGTGCTTTGCGTGAGGTGATGGGCTGCAGGTTTTCTAAGGGCCAGGTCCGAGTCATCGTGCTCCTAACCGTGCCCAGCACAGGACTGGCACACAGGGTAGGGCCCAGCCAGGGCTGCAGAGAGGCGTGGCCATCTTCACAGTTTCAGTTTAAATCCAGGTCTTCTGGGCCTTGATTTCCTCATCTGTGGAAAGGGCATCATGCTCTCCACTCTACGAGGTGGTCTTTAGGGCAAGATGTCCTGGTTCTCTGAGGGTCCTTCTTCAGCTCTCGGAGTGTTTACGTGAGGATAATGAGGGCCCCCAGGATAATGAGGGTCCCCAACCCATGTTAGGCTCGGGACTGCCAGGTCCTCCAAAGCCTCTGAAGGTCTGCTCTCCTGGGCATTGCTTGCTCCAAACTGCTGTTTGGAATAGCCTGGGCCACTGCCTTTCTGAAAAATGGCAGTGGCTTTGCTACTCGTCACTACCAAATGTGCCCCAAACGCAGCCACAGGCTCAACTTGAAATTCCCCACAGAACAACTGGGAAATGCCCCAGTGCTTATGACTGTGATGATGATGGTGATGATAGGAATGACAACGATGGTGGCGCTGCTGCTGATGGTGGTGGTGGTGACTGAGATGGTGGTGATGGTGGTGACTGAGATGCTGGTGGTGGCGGTGATTGAGATGATGGTGATGGTAGTGATTGAGATGATGGTGGTGGTGATTGAGATGGTGGTGATGGTGGTGATTGAGATGGTGGTGGTGGTGGTGATTCAGATGATTGTGGTGATGATTGAGATGGTTGTGGGATGATTGAGATGGTGGTGGTAGTGATGATTGAGATGGTGGTGGTGATTGAGATGGTGGTGATGGTGGTGATTGAGATGGTGGTGATTGAGATGATGGTGGTGGTGGTGGTGATGGTGATGGTGGTGATTGAGATGGTGGTGATGGTGGTGATTGAGATGGTTGTGGTGATGATTGAGATGGTTGTGGGATGATTGAGATGGTGGTGGTGGTGATGATTGAGATGGTGGTGGTGGTGATTGAGATGGTGGTGATGGTGGTGGTGGTGGTGGTGATTGAGATGGTGGTGATTGAGATGGTGGTGGTGATTGAGATGGTGGTGATGGTGGTGATTGAGATGGTGGTGGTGGTGGTGATTCAGATGATTGTGGTGATGATTGAGATGGTTGTGGGATGATTGAGATGGTGGTGGTAGTGATGATTGAGATGGTGGTGGTGATTGAGATGGTGGTGATGGTGGTGATTGAGATGGTGGTGATGGTGGTGATTTGAGATGATGGTGATGGTGATTGAGATGGTGGTGATGGTGGTGATTTGAGATGGTTGTGGTGATGATTGAGATGGTGGTGATGGTGGTGATTGAGATGGTGGTGATGGTGGTGATTGAGATGGTTGTGGGATGATTGAGATGGTGGTGGTGGTGATGATTGAGATGGTGGTGGTGGTGATTGAGATGGTGGTGACGGTGGTGGTGGTGGTGATTGAGATGGTGGTGATTGAGATGATGGTGGTGATTGAGATGGTGGTGATGGTGGTGATTGAGATGATGGTGATGGTGGTGATTGAGATGGTGGTGGTGGTGGTGATTGAGATGGTGGTGGTGGTGATTGAGATGGTGGTGATTGAGATGATGGTGGTGGTGGTGGTGATGGTGGTGATTGAGATGGTGGTGGTGGTGGTGATGATTGAGATGGTGGTGGTGGTGATTGAGATGATGGTGGTGGTGGTGGTGATTGAGTTGATGGTGATGGTGATTGAGGTGGTGGTGATTGAGATGGTGGTGATGGTGCTGATTGAGATGGTGGTGATGGTGGTGGTGGTGATTGGGATGATGGTACTGGTGGTGATTGAGGTGGTGATGGTGATTGGGATGATGGTACTGGTGGTGACTGAGGTGGTGATGGTGATTGGGATGATGGTACTGGTGGTGATTGAGGTGGTGGTGGTGATTGAGATGGTGATGGTGATGATTGAGGTGATGATAAATTGAGATGGTGATGATGATGATTAAGATGGTGCTGATTGAAATGGTGGTGGTGGTGACTGAGATGGTGGTGGTGGTGGTGGTGATGATTGAGATGATGATGCTGGTGATTGAGATGGTGATGCTGCTGGTGACGGAGCGGTAAGGGAAAGTGGTGGTGAGGGGGTCCTAGAGGGAGACTCAAATCAATCCTGTCCTAGTGCCCTCAGAGCCCAGGAAGAGCTCCCACACTTTCCACCCTCCAACTTGGCCTCCTCTCCCGCTGGACCAGCTTCTAGCTTTGCGCTTGTGTACCCCAAAGCCCAGCAAAAGCTTTTCCCAGAAGGTCAGCCTCCCCATGGGCTGTCACCCCAGGAACAGCCATTTCCACCTCTGCTTCACATGTGTGGCCCTAGCCCCGTCCCCAACAGCACTCGCTCAACAGCCTCTCCCTGCCTCCCTGCACCCTTCTAGAGCATTCACAGACATCACTTGAATAAAAATACATTTTCCTCTGGCCTGAAGGCTGCTGACCCCTGGGAGCAGGCGATGGCCGGCCACCTGTGTGTCCCGCCGCCCACACGGAGGCTGCAATGTGGGGAGGCAGCCATGGGCTGCTGGCTCGGCACCAGCTCAGGAAGGTGGCCAGGGCCGGGGGAGCACACTCGTGGCTTTAATTTGTCCCTGATGCGACCTGCAATGGCCCTAACTGCAGGCCCCACACTGCGCAGACCCCTTCTCTCCAGCCCCTACTGGAGCCTCCGCCTGGGGGGTTCCTCTGGCTCATTGAGCAAATCTGCCTAAGTAGGCCAAGGAGGGCGCAGGGCAGCATGGCTCAGCTGCCCTGCCCTTTCATGTGCCTGGTGGCACCTGTGAGCCTGGCCTTCCTGCTCCAAAGGGACTTTGCTCTTCTTGTTGTGTCAAAAAGATGTTTTATGTTAAAATTCAACAAAGAGATGTTAACCAGACGTCGGAACCAGGCTCGTCAAAATGGGAGCTGCTCAAACAGGTTGAACTTTGCACTGTTCTGTGTTTTTGGAGGGTCTTGCCCATAGCCAGCATTTTCTGGCTGGCACATTTTAACAAGGCTGGGTACAAATGCTGCCCTCTGAGCCATTCTTCTGGAGCCTGTGCCCAGGGCGCCCCTTCCTGTGGGCTCCCACGATTCTCGGCTTCTACCTTATGATTGCAACATCTTTACTGGAGAAGTTTCATGCTGCTTGAGCTGCATTCTCAAGAATACCCGTCTTCTAGTAGAGAGCTGTCTCTTTTTTGACTTTGTGAGTTGCAGCCTATTGTTCAGAGGAGTGATTTTAAGTGGATACAAGGACAAGTCTAGCTGTGGGGAGGGCAGGGGAAGGCATGATGTGCATTTTGGCAAAATTCCTCTCATCTCATCGGAAAACAGTGTGGGATTTGGCCGGCCGTGTGCAAACACACTGTGCTAGCAGGAGCCTTCTTTCCTGCTTCTGTGGATGCAGGAGCCTCACAGAGTGAGCTCAGAGCAGCCAGTGCTGGCCAGGGCTTCAACAGACCCCGCAGACCCCCTAAACGAGAGGCAGTGTGGTCCAATGGTTACGTGCACAGACTCTGGGCTCAGGCTGCGTGGATTTGAATCTCTGCTCTACCCAAGCTGTGTGGCCTTGGGAAAGTTCTTAACCCCTTTGTGCCTCCGTTTCCTCCTCTGTAAAATGGTGGTGCTGATAGTTCTGATTTCATCAGGCTCTTGAGAAGACTAAACGACTTTCTACAAATCACCTAGAATAGTCCCCGGAGTGCAGTGAATGTTTTATTCTTATTGCTGTTGTTATTATGAATGATTTTTGACAAAGAGGACTGTGGGAAACACTTGGAAGCTGAGAAGGACCCATGGAGAGCCAGGTCACCCCAGGGTTAGATCAGGCAGGCAGAGATATCATTTGAAAGACAAGGCACCAGGGCCAGGCGCCTGTAATCCCAGCACTTAGGGAGGCTGAGACAGGTGGATCACCTGAGGTCGGGAGTTCGAGACCAGCCTGACCAACATGGAGAAACCCCGTCTCTACTAAAAATACAAAATTAGCCGGGCATGGTGGTGTATGCCTGTAACCCCAGCTACTCGAGAGACCGAGAGGCAGGAGAATCGCTTGAATCCAGGAGGCACAGGTTGCGGTGAGCCGAGATCGCACCATTGCACTCCAGCCTGGGCAACAAGAGCGAAACTCTGTCTCAAAAAAACAAAAAAAAAAAAGAAAAAGAAAAAAAAAGACAAGGCACCAAACTGTACACAGTATCATGAGGCTGCTGAAAACCTGGGGTGAGATGTTCATCTTTTCACCTATGGCTAATGTGTGCTTGGAGTTTTAACAAAAACTTCTCATTTTTTTCTAAAAAGAACACCCGTGTCACAGATGTCAGGAGCACTGGACCTTCCGGAACTAAATACAATCGGCTCACTCTCCATTCATGCTTTTGAGCAAAGTTCAGGAGGGTTTGGGGCTGAGGAAGCTCTGTGTTCCTGGTTACTTTGTGTCCCTGCTAGAGTCATCCTCTGCCATGGGGGCTTGTGGCCCTTCCTATGTCTCTATCCTGGAGGGATTCGTATCCTTGAAACATGAATGGCAGTCCCCAGCTTTTACACAAAGACACACACATATACACATAGAGACACACAAGCAGGTGGGCACACGTGTGGGCTCATGCACACACACAGCAGGCAGGCACACACACGAGCACACACACGCATGCACCGTCCACCTGAGTTCTCGGGGTTTGAGGAGATGGAGGGCGAGTTCGCCTTGCAGCCATGAAAACTGCTTGTGGCTAGACAGATGATGGACTGGACCCTCCTTCCTGATGGACGCCCTGGGCCTCTGTTTACCACGCAGCTCCTCTCTACCCCTTTCTTCTCTGTTTTCTTGTTTTTTTTTTGAGACGGAGTCTTGCTCTGTCACGCAGGCTGGAGTGCAGTGGCGCGATCTCAGCCCACTGCAAGCTCCACCTCCTGGGTTCACACCATTCTCCTGAGTAGCTGGGACTATAGGTGCCCACCACCATGCCCGGCTAATTTTTTTGTATTTTTAGTAAAGATGGGGTTTCACCGTGTTAGCCAGGATGGTCTCGATCTGCTGACCTTGGGATCTGCCCGCCTTGGCCTCCCAAAGTGCTGGGATTACAGGCGTGAGCCACCGCGCCCGGCCTCCTCTCTGCTTTCTCTGGTGGTCTGTTAGTTCCAACTCAGGATCATCCTGTTCTGCCTCTTGGGGCTATTTCTCCTGAAAAAAAAAACAAAAAACAGGTGTCCTTAGGGTCTCACCTTCCTTCCAGTAGCCTAGCCAAGGGATTTTCCTAAGCCAACACAGTTTTATCCCTGAGAAAATTCAGTTCTTAGCTGTTCAGATCACATATACTCTCTATAACTGACTGGAAAAGCAGCGATTCTCCTTTAGGCACCTTCCTGGGGACCCAGACGGGGAGGTGGCCCCACTAGGCTCCACCAGGGCCACCACTACCCAAGCAGCACAGCCTGCCACAGGCTGACTCCTGGGAGGATGTACATAGGTGGCTCCAGTGGGTGCCCCTGCCCTGTGCCAGGCCCAGGTCCCCCACACTGCAGTGGTAGAATGTTTGGGTTGTGACTGACAGGGCCCCAGGTCATACAAAGTTAGGGGGAGGGGCTCCCTGGATGCTCAGGGCCTCTGGTCTGTGGGGTCTCCTGGGGACCTGTGGCTCTTCCGCCCTGTCCTTCCTCTAGCTCTTGCTTGTTTCTCCCTGTTGCTTTCATTTTTGCTACAGGTCTGTTTCTCCACAAAGCAGAAAGCATGGCCAACAGCCCAAATGCCAATTCCTGCTGCTCTACCCTGAGAGAGGGACTGATGTTCTTTCTTCATTTTGGCTACAAGTGGCCCAGGAGAGGGCTCTGGTGGCCCAGTGAGGGCACATGCAGCCTCCTGGACCCAAAGAACACAGCGACACCCGTGATGACATGGGAAGGGAAGGGCCTGGGCAGGGAAGGTCACCTGAGGTCCCTAGGACCCCTGTCCAGCATCCCCTTTTCTATCTCCTGCTTTATGATATCTGTGCCTGGGGGAGGGTTATTTGTGGATGAGTGTGGATTCCTGGAAGCTCTCGGCCACACTCTAACCTAGGAGGTGGGACTCAAGCCTGTCCCTCATGGCCCTGAGGAAGGGGTAGAGCTTTTAGCAGACACAGGCAAGGCAATGAAAACATAACTGAATGAATAGTCGCACACTCATTTACAACTTTCTTGAGGATTTTGTATAAAATTTCTATTATTTCTTGCTTAAATATTTGTCAGAATTTATCAGCAAAGCCATCAAGGCCTGGAATTTTCTCTGTGGGAATATTTTAAAATGCTGTCTTTGACCTCTTCACTCTCTTCTGTCCCATTTATTCATTCACCCACCCACCCATTCATCCAGCTACCCATTCATTCATCAACCCACCCATCTACCCATCCATCCCATCCATCCACCCGTCCATTAGTCCGTCCGTCCATCCGTCTGTCCATCCATCCACCCACCTATCCATCCATTCATTCATCCACCCACCCCTCCATTCATCCACCCACCCCTCCATTCATCCATCTACCCATCGATTCATCCATCCATCTGTCCATCCATCCATCCATCCATCCATCCATTCATTCATCCACCCACCCATCCATTCATCCATCTACCCATCCATTCATCAACCCAGCCATCTACCCACCCATCCATCCATTCATTCATCCATCCAATCACCAACCCATCCATCCATCTATCCATCCATCCATCCGTCCACCCGTCCATCCATCTATCTATCCATCTATCCAGTAAATAGTTATTAAAAAGATACCAGAGTCACGCCCTGGAGCAGAGCTTTGGGGACACTGTGGAGAAGATGGTGAAACTTTCCTGCCTGGGTCGTATGGTGCTGGCAGGAGGACAGGCTGACTGGCCACTGCCATTGGGAAGACAGACTCTATAAGGGTCATGAACAAAATCAAGAGGTCATATAATAACAGGAAGGGATGTGGAGGGCCACCCAGCCAGTGATCAGGAGGGAACAGGTGCTCCCACCTGAGGCTGGGAAGGGAGGTGCATACAGTTGGGGAGCAGCATGTGCAAGGTCCCCATGATGGGCAAAGACCTGTCAGGTTCATGGAACCATGAGGGGAATGAGGATGGGGCTGGGTTGGGGGAGGCAAGCAGGTGTGAGATAAGCCTGGTCACACAGGGCCCCAGGGCATCTCAGAAGGACTGAGAGTTGAACCCATGATTAGACTGGGGTTACAGGTTTTCAAGAAGATCAGCGAGCTGGCAGGGCCCACTCATCACATCATTTTGGGGAGTGCATGCACAGGTGCATGAACATCTAACCAGTATCACCAGTGATATTGGAAAGGGTGGTGTTGCCAGGTTTCTTGGGGACTATCAAAAATGTCATCACTTTTATTGTGGGCTTCTGGTTCTCTGACAACCCATACCTGCCCCTGAGCAGCCAAACATGGATGGAAAAAATAACACACACAGCCCAGCTGACAGGCCGCTCTAAGTTCGTGGCCAGACTTGGGTGGGCCCTCCGTGTGCCTGGCAGCCTGACTCTGTTTCCCCATCTGCTCCACTGCATGCCCTGTTCCATGTCCTGCACAGCTCAACCACTAATAGGGATGTGTCTCAAACACATAATATTGGTTTGGAAGAAGCAAGTCACAGAAGACCACGGAATCCCACGCTGGTGTCACCAAACAGAATGTTGCTGGAGGATATATAAGTAGGTGGCACGCTTATGAGGAAAACAAGATAATTCGGGATAGCAGTTACCTCGGGTGGGAAGATTTGACTGGGGAGGGCCACTCAGGGGCCATCAAGCACCCGTGAGGCTGTGCTTCTCCAGCTAGGTCATGGGAACGTGGGATTTGTTTGATGATAATTTGTAAATTTGATTATACATTTGAATGTATAAGTTTTTTTTTTTTTTTTTTTTTTTTTGGCAGAGTCTCGCTCTGTCTCCCAGGTTGCACTGCTTGGCATGATCTCAGCTCACCGCAATCTCCTTCTTCCATGTTCAAGCAATTCTCCTGCCTTGGCCTCCCAACTCGGAGTGGTTGGGATTACAGGCACCCACCACCAAGCCCAGCTAATTTTTTGTAGTTTTAGTAGAGACAGGGTTTCACCATGTTGGCCAGGCTGGTCTCGAACTCCTGACCTCAGGTGATCCACCATCCTGGGTCTCCCAAAGTGCTGGGATTACTTATAGGCGTGAGCCAGCGTGCCCGGCCTTGTTGTGGTTTTAATTTGCATTTTCCTAGTGATGTCGATCATCTTTTCTTGGGCTTATTGGCTACCTATGTATCCTCTTTGGCGATGCATCTGTTCAAACCTTTTGCCTTTTACAATTGGACTGTCATTTGATTTGTGCGTTGTAAATGTTCTTTACATTTTCTAGGTAGAAGTCCTTTGTTAGATACAGATTTTTCCAATATTTTCTCCAAGTTCGTGGCTTGCCTTTTCATTTTGTAACAGTGTCTTTTGGAAAGCAAAAGTTTTTAGTGTTTATGAAGTCCAATATGTTTTTTTATAGTTCTTATTTTTGAGTACTAGTTAAGAAATCTTTGCCAAACCCAAAGTTGCCAAGATTTTCTCCTGTTTTCTTCAAAAAATTTTATAATTTTAGCTCTTATATTTAGGTCTATGATACAGTTAAAGTTAATTTTTGGAAATGGTGTGAGTTAGGGTTGAGTTTCTCCCTTCCCCGCTGCCGTCTTTCCTTTCTTCCTTTCTTCTTTCCCTCCCTCCTTGCCTCATTTTCCCTCTTTCTTTCTTTGTTTATATATGGTTATCCAATTGTTCCAGAATCATCTGCAGAAAAGATTATCCTTTCCTCATTTTAATTGATTTGGCACCTTGATTGAAAATCTATTAAATTTAAACCATAAATGCATGGCTCTATTCTGAACTTTTGATTGTATTATATTTAAAAAAAGTTCTCCAACTTAGTCCTTTTCCAAAATTGTGTTGGATAATCTAGACCCTTTGCATTTTCATATAAATGTTAGGGTGAGCTTGTCAATTTATCTAAAGCAAATCTGCTGGCATTTTGACTGGGATTGCATTGAATCTAAACACTACGTTGTGGAGAATTGACATCTTGATAATATCCAGTCTTTCAATCCATGAACAAGATGTGTCTGTGTATTTAGCCCTTTAATTCCTCTCAGTTCTGTAGTTTCCAGTTCATGGGTCTTGTCTTTCTTTTATTGAATTTTTCCCTGGGTGTCACATTTTTTCCATGCTGTTATTAAATGGTATCGTGTTAAAATGTTCAATTTCTGGTAGTTACTTGTATACAGAAACACAATAGGTGTTTGTATATTGACCTTGCTAAACTCATTTATTAGGTCCAGCAGTATTTTTGTTGATTCCTTAGGATTTTCTACATAGACAATTATGCAAATGAAGAGAGTTTCGTGTCTTCCTTTCCAATGTGTATGCCTTTTACTTATTTTGCTCACCTTATCTCACTGACTAGGAGCGACGTTGAATACGAACTGTGAGAGTGGATGTCCTAGCCTCATTCCTGATCGGAATGGGAAAGCAGTCTTTACCATAAGCATGATGGCACCTCTGGGATAACAGGGTGCCCATCTAGGGCATGGATGGCCTTGATCGGGCTGGAAAAGGTGCCTTGAATTCCTGGTTTGCTGAATGTTAATGATCAGGAATGGCTGTTGAATTTTGTCAAATGATCTTTCTTTGTTTATTTGGATGACATATGGCTTTTCTGTTTTGGCTTGTTCATAATTTGGTTTGTTAACCTTGATTTTAAATGTAAAACTAACTTTGTATTCCTGGGATAAAGTCCACTTGGTCATGATGTATTGCACTCTCTCTCTCTCTCTCTCGAGATATATATATATATATATATATATATATATATATGCACACACACACATATATATAAAATATAAAACTACACACACATATGTAAATATATATACATGCATAGTTGGATTCAACTTGCTAAATGTTCCTTAAGAATTTTTATGTTTATATGCATAAGGGATATTTGTTTATAGCTTTATTTTCTTGTAATGTCTTTTTCTGGTTTCAGGGAAACAGAACGAATTGGGAAGTGTTACCTCATTTTCAATTTTCTGGAAGGTTTTGCATAGAATTGCTATTATTTCCTGCTTAAATATTTGTCAGAATTCACCAGTGAAGCCATTTGGGCCTGGAATTTTCTCTGTGGGAAAGTTTTAAAACATAAGTTCAATTTTAAAATAGATTTAGGGCTAATAAAGTTACCTACATCTTCTTGAGTGAGCTTTGGTAGTTTGTGTTCCTCAAGAAATTTGTTAAAGTGTTCAAAGTTTTTGGTAAAATATTGCTCAGAATATTCCCTTATTATTGTTTTAATGTTCGGATTCATAGTCCTGGATTTGTAGTGGGTGTCTTTTCTTTTTTTCTTTTTTCCTTTTTTTTTTTTTTTTTGATTCGGAGTCTTGTTCTGTCACCCAGGCTAGAGTGCAGTGGTGTGATCTCGGCTCATTGCAACTTCCGCCTCCTAGGTTCAAGTGATTCTCCTGCCTCAGCCTCCTGAGTAGTTGGAATTACAGGCACGCACCACCACACCGGGCTAATTTTTGTATTTTTAGTGGAGCTGGGGCTTCACCACGTTGGCCAGACTGGTCTTGAACTTCTGACCTCAAGTGATCCGCCCACCTCAGCCTCCCACAGTGCTGGGATTACAGGCGTGAGCCACCGCACCCGGCCTCTTTTTTTCTTGATCAGTAAGTCTAGAGGTTTGTAAATTGTATTGATCTTAAAGAACCACCTGTAGGTTTTGCTAATTTTCTTTATTGTTTTTTGAATTCTCTGATTTCTCTTGTGTATTATTTCTTCTGCTTACTATAAGTTTAATAAACTCTTCTTTTGCTACTTTCCAGGTGAAAGCTGAGGTATTTGATTTGGAACGTTCTTCTCTTCTAATGTTAGCATTTAATGACATCAATTTCCCCATAATCATTACTTTAGCTTCATCTCACAAATTTTGATATGTCATTTTTTCATTTTCAGTCAGTTCAAAATCTTTTCTCATTTCCTTTGAGATTCCCTCTTTGACCCGCGGGTTACTTAGAAGTGTGTTGTATAGTTTGAAGAGGTTTTCTATATCTCTTTCCATAATTGATTTCTGATTTAATTCCATGCTGGTTTAAGAACATTCTTTGTATGATCTGAATCCTTTAAAATTTACTGAAGTGGGAGGAAAGGCTGGGGTCCCATGGCTGCCTGACCAGGCAGGGGGAGAAGTGTGATCCTTATTGTGAGCCACTGGAGGGCTTTCAGCAGGGAGGGATTTGGTTTTGATTGCGTTTCTTAATAAGCATGGTGGCTGTTGTGCAGAGTGCAGTGTAGACATCAGGGACCAGTTTGGAGCTACAACCGTGGTGTGAACCAGGGTGTAGCCAGAGTGAAGGGAAGTAGGTGGATTTCGGAGCTGTGAAGAGGCAGGAGTGATTGACCCAGTGTACACGGGGTGAAAGAGGTGAATTGAGGGGCCTGAGATTGAGGTTTCCCAGAGTGGGGTCTCCAGGGAAGGGCATGAGGGTAACCTTGTGGCAGGGCCACAGATATCAGGGGCATGGAGGGTTGGAGACGAGGGCTAGGAGCCTCGTGTGCTGGAAAGAGCCCTGGGCTAGGATCACGGCCGGGTTCGGCCGTGTTTCTGCAAGCTGGCCCCTCCACCACTCTGCACTTTTGCTTCCTTGCCCATCTGAGATGGGCAGCCGGCCTCGACCATCCCAGAGTTTTCACAGCCTGGACAAGGGAGGTCTGGGCATGAATCAAGAAAAGGTGTCCCCTCCAGAAAACAAACAGCAAAAGGGTGCCGTTTGTTGAAAGCCGAAAGTTAAGGTTCAGTATTAGGTGCTGCCCTTGACATCTGGCAAAGCCAGAAGGCCTCGGCAGGCCTGCCTGTGAGCTCCCCTTCTCCCCTTTCACTCCGCCCTGTGGATGAGGCTCCCTGGCCCAACAACCCTTATCGAGGGGACCAAGAGGGGTTCCTCTTATCCCTACGCTTGTAAGGCTTCGTTTCTCGCCAGCCTGCAGCATGATGAAACAAGCCGATTACACCTTCCCGCAGAAGCCAGGAGTTGCCCCACCCCCTTCGTGCTCCAAAGCTGCCTTCCCGCAGCCCTGGCTGCTTGCTCGGATCCTCAGTGCACCCCACCCTATGCCTCAGTGCAGCGTCATCTTCGTGGGCTCTGTGCACGTGTGTGGTAACCTGCTGCCAGCCTCCTCTGTCTGGTGTTTGGTGGTGTGTTTGGCCGTCTTCGTAACCATAGGGCTGGAAGCCCTCCCTCACTGATGAGTAAATGAAAAGTGATTAAAACAGCTCCTTTTTTTGGAGAGGACACAGCCTTTGCTAGGGTAGGTGGTGGGGCCAGTGTAGCCGGGGCTGAGTTTCAGACCCCACACGCCTCCTTGGCTGTGTGCCTCGGGCCAGTGCACAACCTGGACACCTGTATCTGGCAGCTCTCTCAGCAGGTTCCATTTATTTGGCCGGTGCTAAGATCAGTTCACCCTGATACCTGCCCTGGGGGGTGGGTCACGTGATCATTCTCATTTCATAGATGAGGGCTCTGTATGTGGTGGGGTGAGATTGGAACCCAGTCTCTGGTTGGTGTGGCTGAGTGAAGGTGTAAAGACATGAGCCTGGCAGGGAAAGGGAAGGGAACCGTCTCGTTATTGGTTGGGCATGGCCATCTGCACAGGCTCCTGTAGGGCCTGGGTAAGGTGGGGAATCTGATCAGGGCAGGGAGAAGAGGAGTGAGCTGTGGAAGCTGCCTTCAGCCACAGCAGACGGCCACGCTGTCCACTTGGCCACGGCTGCCTGGCCTCTGCCGTGCCAGGCCCTTGAGGTCGCCCAACTCGCCTCCACGCTCTGATTGGAGAAGAGGCAACTCCTTTCCAGGAGTCTTTGACTAAAGGGGCTCCATGCAGGCACAATTTCTAGAGCGAGGTACTTTCCACAGTGACGGCCTCTTGCCGGTTGCCCTGGGCTGCTGTTGATTTCCTAGAATAATCCAAAGAAAAGCAGTGCCATGTGGTGAAGTGGGTATGTACTCGGAGCTTGGGGCAGAATGGCGGTCCAGTCTTATTGGGGGGTAAACTCTATGGCATTAGGCTTTTACTCCCTTCTGTGTACCCAAGCGGGACAGTGCCTGAAACATAGTAGGTACACAACAAAAATCAATTAAATTAAAGAAAAAATGAAGTCCCAGCTTCTCCGGGTCTCCACAGGTGTCCTTAGGCAAGTTATATAACCCTGCTGCATCTCAGTTTCCTTGGCAAAGGAATTGGACTGTAATAGCACCTCGTGTGGTTGTTGTATCGATTAAATAAGGTGACATAAAACAATAAGAACTCAGTATTATTACTATCATTGTGACCTCGGTCACCATCAGAATTGAGGAGGCCCCGTGAACACTCACCCAGGACACAATAACCACACGTCCAGAGTGCTTGCTGCAGGCCTGGCATTTTCCCAGGTGCTTTAAAATAATACTTCCCTTAAACTTGAAAACAACTCTGTGAGCCAGGCTGGGTTTTGTTTGTTTGTTTTTTCTAAACACCATCTTACAAAGGAGGAGGCTAAAGCCCACAGAAGTGGTTCTGGCTATAAAATGAAGCTAGGGAGTGCTCCCTCATTTCTCCCTGTCAAAGAATGGGTGTGAGATGGCACAATCTGTTCTCTGAGGGTTTGAAAGAACTCACCTGTTGATCTGTCTGGGCCTGAAATTCTTTTTGGGAAAATTTCACTAGGACAGTTGAGACTATCTGTATCTCCCTTTGTCAGTTTTGGTGAGAGAGGTTAAGTCACTTGCCCAGGCAGGTGGGGAACGTGGGTCCAGGCAACCTGGCTGCCAAGCCTGGGCTTTCAACCATTACATTTTCCTGCATGAGGTATGATCACTTTCTACCCATGAGACTTTGGATAAGTCACTTTCTTTCTCTGACCCTAGTAATAGCATGGGGATAGTAATAATACGTTTCTGGCAGGATTGTTGGAAAGATTAAATGGTTTCAGAAACACAGGCCTTCGACTCCTGAGCCTTTGCCCTGGGCAGCCCAGGCCTGTCTCCATCTTGGCCCAGTAGGAAGCCCAGCCCGATGCCCAGGGATCACAGGTCACTCACTGGCTCTCCAGGTCCTGGATAGTGTCAGGGAGTGGAAGTCCCTGGGTCTCCGGGAGGAAGAACAGCACAACCAGGCTGGAAGCAATGGAGATAACGCCATAGAGGAGAGGAGGCAGCAGGGGCAGGGCTTGGCGGCTCATCAGGATCAGGGGACCCATCATAGCCCCCAGCCGGCCCACCGTATGCAGAATGCCATCTGCTGTCATCCTGTGGGTGAAGGGGAGGGCCCAGATCCCTGTTACAGCTGGCCCTGTGGCAGGAAGACATCCTGGGCCCACGGATGCCAGGGGAAGGAAAGCTGGGCTGAGGGAATTGCCCTCCTCAAGGCCTCCTCTAATGCCACCTCCTCCACGGAGCCCACCCAGATTTTTGCATGTAGTGTTTCAGGGGAAATCTCTAGGGCCCACCTCATTTTCCCCACTCTTGGGCAACTTAAGGGCTTCTCCATACTCCTGCTAGGCCACTGAGCTCCCAACTCAGGCTTTCCATACGATATCAACAAAATCAATAAACGCTTGTCCAAACAACAAATTAAAATATAGAGAAATGAGTGAGTGGTGGAAAGAACATTGGGCTAAAAGTCTGGAGAGCTGGAGTCCAGTCCTACCCTTCTGCTGAGCCAGTCCTTCACCCCAAGCCTCAGTTTACCCAAATATCAAATGTGGGGGTGGCCTAGACTCTAGACCACTGGTTTTCCATTTGTGTTTTATGATGCCCTTGGGCTCCAAGGAGGTGACTTGGGGCTCTCTTGGGGCAGGGAAGGAGTGGTGGGAAGTGAGTTGAGGGTCCCCACTGCTACCAGGGCAGCTCTTGGTCTCCTAATCAGGATTCTTATAAGATTCCACCTGGACAGATGACTCTGTGGCTCAAAACGGTGTGAAAACACAGGCCCAGATGTCCCCAGGGCTCTACTGTACTGCTTCTGTCTGGGTCGAGACTCTCAAGTGGAAGAGCTGTCCTGGGGGGAGCCCTGAGCGGCCCTGGCTGCATTTCCCTGGCTTCCAGACCCTTCTTTACCCTTCCCACTGCCCTCTCAGGACAGCCCTGCTGGCCCTGGGGCATGGCCTGCAGCCCAGCTTACCGCACTGGCGTTGGGAAGAGTTCAGCCTTGTAGATGGTGAGGCAGGTTAGGCTTATCCCAAAACATCCCTTTCCCAGCACAGCAAAGACCACACGCAGGGTCTGCAAATCTGGGTACAGGAAGGGGGTGAGAGTGGGGTTTGCCCTGGAGGGTACCCAGGGGCTAGTCAGTGTGTGGCCAGGCAGCCTGGAGCAGAGGGGACCCTGGGCTCCCTACAAGTCCCCGGCCCTGCTGGCTTGGTGCGGGGCTGCCCAGGGCTGGGGTTGGGGGACAGAGCATAGGATGTGATATCGCGGCAGGTGGGCCCGAGGGGCACAGGCAGAAACCCAGCCAGGTCTAGGGTAGCTGAGCCTGGCCGGCCGTGGAGGCTGCACTGAAAGAATGCCCCCCACCGCGGCTCCTAGGGTCCCGAGATGCCTCTTGCTATGAAGGAGAGAGCGCCGGGCCGGCCCACGGCAGCCTTCCTGCTGCCCCCCAGCCTGCCTGTGTGGGGATGGCAGAAGCCCTGGCCTGGAGGTGGAGGTCGGGGCCCCCTTTAGGCCGCAGGCCTGGCCTCCCCAACGCGTTGCTCCGAGGAGGCGCCTGAACTGCTGGGAGGGGCTCGCCGTTGTCAGTTTCCTCGCAGCTGCTCGCGCTCAGAGCTTGGGCTCTCGCTGCAGCCTGCAGGGCCCCGGCCGCCTCTGTCCTCGCTCAGGCCTTCTCCTGCCAGCCGCAAGTCACCCTCCTGCCTTCCTCTCGGCTCTGCCGCCATCGCACGACGTGCGGCCCTGTCCCTTTTCCCCAGTCTCCCACCCTCAGCAATAAAAGGAGACACGGAGAGGGATTCCAGGTCCTCATAGCCTCCCTCATTCAGAAAGAAAACAGGGAGGCAGCTCCTGGGGCCAGGGAGGGGATGTGGCCCCACGCTCAGAGCAGTGGGGTGGGCGGGGAAGCAGGGCCCGGTCCCACCGCCCAGCCCGCCTGCCTCACCTTGCGGCACCAGCATGTTGGCTAGAATGGCGAGGCCGGCCATGGCCTGGGAACCCGCCTGGATGGTGCGGCGGCCAAGGAAACTGAGCAAGAGGGCAGTGGTGGCCCGGCCCAGGAAGTCCACGGCCCCGAAGAGGGCTTGGAGGAGGAAGATGTCACGGCCCAGGCTCTGCAGGTCGAAGACCAGCCCGTAGTAGGAGATCAATAGAGAGAAACTGCGGGCAAGGCTGGAAGTCAGGTCCCTGCCCTGCCGGGGAGAGGGCGCCCCAACAGCAACAGCACCTCCCACCAGGAGCTGCCTGGGAGGACACGGCCAACCCCGGAGGACAATCCTGGGCTTGTCTCGGCCAGCGATCCCAGAGGCCTGCCAAACTCAGGACACAACCCCAGCGTCAGGCTCTTCCAGGAAAGGGCAGGAAGGGTGGCTCCCCCATCCCTTCACACACAGGCTTTGTGTCAGGGGCAGCGATGGGCTGGGGCATCGCCTCTCTGGCTGGGACCAAGTCTGCCCTCGGGGGCCTCTGAGCTGCCCCTCACTTCCGGACTAGCCCTCTCTGGCTTTGATTCTGATAACCAGTCACACTGTGCCTTTGTCTTGGAAGATGGGAATCATGGCAGGACAGGGCCTCTCGGGAGACCCTGGGCTGCATTGCCCAGACCACATTCAGGATGGAGAGCCTGTCCCCCAGCCCCTGGGAGTGCTGCCCCTCCTCTGGGGAGAGCAGCCTGTGACTGGTTCATGGGGCAGAGGGACCACCCAGAAAGGCCCCAGCTCCCACGCTCCCAGGGGCTGGGCTGGGCCCAGGCTGTGGCTGCATCTCCCCTTGCCTTCCCTTCTCCATCTCAGGGTCTGCTTTCTGCCCACTCCCCCACCCCACTGGCTCACGAGTAGCTGAATTTACGGTATTTAAATTCTCATGGTTTGGAGATGGGATTTGGATCCACAAGTGGCTGCAAGGTAAAATTCTTCTCGGCCACGTTTAAAATCTGTGCTCTCCCTGCTCAACCCAGATGCTCCTCCCAGCCCTTCCCTTAGGCGTCACCTGATTGCATCACCCAATAAACATCGGACAACACCAGCCCAACAACGTCAGAGTAAAATCGCACAAGCCGCGGTGTTTCATGAAGTTTATGTGAGTGACGTGAGAGTCACTGGGCTGGTGCTCAAAGCGGCCGACACTGGAGCCTTGGACAGATAACAACCGGGTTAACAAGTCAAGACAGGAAAACCCACAAGGTCACCAGCTTCAAAGCCTCTGATTTGAATAACAAAGGTTGCAGAGCCGGCTCCTGGGAGAACTGAGGAATCCTGGAAGGTTTTTTTTTTGTTTTTTTTTTTTTTAAAAAAAAAACTGGTCCCGGGTGTTTGCAGCGAGAGCACTCCTTCTGATTTATCAGAAAAAAATTGAAGTTTTTAAAAAAAGGCATTTGATCTATCTTTGTTCTAAGATGTAGCAAGTATTTGCCATCATAACCCATATGTGGTTAAATATAGCATAAAAGAAACGTTTTCCTAAGCTTCAGTTTTATTTCAAGATAAAAGTCCCAATCAAACCAGGTCCTTAGGTTTTTTTTTTTTTTTTTCCTTTGACAGAATCTTGCCCTGTCGCCCAGGCTGGAGTGCAGTAGCACAATCTCAGCTCAGTGCAGCCTCTATCTCCTGGGCTCCAGTGATCCTCCTGCCTCATTTTTTGATTTTTAGTAGGATGAGAGGGTCTTACTATGTTACCCAGGCTGGTCTTGAACTCCTGGGCTCAAGCGATCCTCCTGCCTCAGCCTCCCAAAGTGAGAGATTACAGGCTTGAGCCACCACGCCTGACTGGTCCTTGCTTTTTAATATGCTCTTTTGGATGTCACCGGAACTGAATTTGTTTTAAGGGCCTTTTCCTGGGCCCAGATGACCTTGGGTCCCGGGGAGGGCCAGGGTCTGGTCGTGCGGGCCCTGGCAGTGACAGTGCCGGTAAGCCAAGTGCTAGCTCAGTCCGGTTCCAATACAGGCTGTATTATCTTGGGCTTGTTCCTTACCCCTCTGGGATCCTCTTTCCCCATCAGTGAAGTGGGGTTGCATGGAGGGGTCAGCGAATGCAGGTTCACCCTCTAGGAGCATGGCCATGGTCTCTAGGAAAGTGGTAAGTCTCTAACGATGACAAACAGTGGTACTCCTCGGCCGTGGCTGGTCTCCTGGCTCTAGGGACCCTGGCTCTGCCTCTGTCTTGGGACCTCCCTGGGACCCTGGGACCCCCAGCCTAGAGCTGCCTTTTCCTCTGGCTTCCTGCAGATGGCAGCCTCCAGACCCCACCTGTGCATAGTCCCTCTCTGCTGCCTGCCAGGACTCCTGCCTCCTGGGGCTGCCTGCGTCCTGTCCCAGACAGAAATGCACCCCCTTGAGGCCTGCGGGTGCTGTTTCCCCTGGACGCCCTGCCTCCTGCTTGTCCCAGCCCTGCCTTGGGGAGGGACACCGGGACGGCGTACTTCACCACCAGCATGGCGCAGCTCCTCCAGCGGAGCACGGGCACGCAGAACAGGTCCAGCACCGACCGCGGCTCCTTTGCAGAGGCCACCTCCTCCTTCACGCTGGACATCAGCACCTTCCGGGGAGAATGGGGGCACCGTGAATGGTAGGGCAATGGCCCTGCCCCACCCCCTGTGCCAGAGAACAGTGTCCAAGTGGCCAGAGTGACGGGGAGCCTGTCCTGGGCCTCGGCCTCTGGAAGCTGGATCCCTAGGGGAAGGGGAGGGGATGGGGCAGAAAAGGTTCTCTCCAGGCCCTGGCTCTTCTGCAGGTTTGACTCAGCCCTGGTCCTCTCAGCTCTAGCTTGCCTCCTTCTGGAAGCCTTCCCTTATCCTCCGACCCCATCTTCGCTCTAATCTCTGGCAGCACCTGTTTCCTGAAAGCAGCTACCTTCAAATAAACACATTCTGTTTCCCCAGACACATCGAGAACCCCCATGAGGTGGGTGAGTGCTACCTGCAGGTGGAGGTGGTGGGTGATGGAGGTGACGGTGTGGGTGCTGTTGATAATGATGGTGCTGTTACCGATGGTGACGATGGTGGTGAAGGTGGTGGAGATGTTTTGCAGAGATGGTGGCTGTGGGGTTAGTGATGGTATTGCTGGTGCTGGTGGTGATGGAGTGATGGCGGTGAAGGTGATGTGGGTGTGGACAGTGGTGGTGCTGTTGGTGATGGTATCGGGATTGGTGGTGGTGGTGGTGGTGTCCGTGTGGAGGTGGTGATGGAGGTGTTGGTGGTGTCTGTGGAGATGCTGGTGGTGGTGCTGGTGGAGGTGGTGCTGGAGTGGGTGGTGCTGTTGGAGGCCACACGGATGATCCCTCAGTGCACGTCCTGTCCCAGGTCAAGTCTCGCAGACAGCAGCATCTCACCTCTATGGTCAGGTTCTTGGCCTCCTTGTGGCCATTTATCCTGGCCACCTTTCTGAGCTCCTGAAGTGCTTGGTCTGGTTTGCCCTTAATAATCAGCCACCGGGCGGATTCTGGCAGCCACCTGTAAGGAGGCAGGTGTGTAGCTGGGAGTACACGCTGGGCTCTCCCTCGGGGCGGGGTGGAAAGGGGCAGTGGGCACGGACCCTCCAGCTGAGATGAGTGACGAGGAGGCACATGCTTCTGTGCCGCTGCTGCCCAGCCAGGAGCCTGGCAGTCCCCAGCGGTTTCAGAATAAAGCTGAGTCCCAATGCCTAGCCGCCCACCTTCCCAAGCGAGCCACCTCCATCTGGCTCGCCTGGCTGCCCGGGGCCTGCCCACCTGAGCCCTGCACACAGCCAGGGCACAGGTGGCCTGGGCATGGGTGTCCCTAGAGTTGGCTGCTTCACCAGTGATTCTGGGGCCATTTCTAGGATAGAAAGGTCACTTGGTGCTGGGTTTTTTTTTTTTTTTTTTGAGATGGAGTCTTACTCTGTCACCCAGGCTGGAGTGCAGTGGTGCGATCTTGGCTCACTGCAACCTCCGCCTCCCAGGTTCAAGTGATTCTCCTGCCTCAGCCTCCTGAGTAGCAGGGACTACAGGTGTGCACCACCACGGCTAATTTTTTTCTATTTTTAGTAGAGACGGGGTTTCACCATGTTAGCCAGGATGGTCTTGATCTTCTGACCTTGTGATCCACCCACCTCAGCCTCCAAAGCGCTGGGATTACAGGCTTGAGCCACCGCGCCCGGCCTTTTTTTTTTTTTTTTTTTTTTTTTTTTTTTAGCACATTTAAAATATCCCCAGGCAGAACTAGGTGATTTTATAAAACCAGTCTATTTCTCCCCAACCTCAGGGGCAGATGGGCCAGGAGAAACACTTTCCTGGTGGAAGGCACAGGATCTGCCCAACCCACCGGCTCTCAGCCCTGTTTGCAGGGAAGCTAAGAAGGACTTCTGGAGGCAGTTTGACGTAGTGGTGAAGAGTTAGCCTGCCTAGGTTCAAATCCTGCCTCTGGCATTCACCGGCTGTGTGTGACCTTGGGTGAGTGACCTAACCTTTCTAGGTCTCGGTCCTTCATTTGAAAATGGCGGTAATCGCATCATCTTACTTATTAGAAGGTGTGTTAATACGCACCTGGTGTTATAAACTGCACCTGGTACACACCTGATCAGCGTGGCGGGGATGGCCTAATTATTGTAATTATGGGATGGCCTTCCTCTTCACTTATTGATCTGTGTATGAAACGTAAGCTCCACGGGGCCACTGGTTTCTGCCTGTTTTGTTCACTTGTGTGTCCCCAGCACCTAAGACCCTCTGCACCTGTCTGTGTCTCCTTCCTCAGTGCCAACCCAAGGAGGGATTTCCAGACCTTAGGGATTTTTGTGGCCCCTAAAATTGTAGTGACAACAATCTATTTTCATATCCAATGTTGGTCCGCACTGTATGTGAAGGAGTGAAGCTGGTGGGTGGGGGCTGGTGCAAATATTGAGGAAGGACGATGCTCACAGCCTCAGCCCAGGGGACAGCGGCAGTGGGGCCTGGGGGACCGGGAGAGCGGCTGCTTCCACTGTGGCCGAAGTTCAGCCCAGCGCCCCTGGATCTTCCAGTTTTTCCAAAGAAGGTAAAAATACTGTTTTTGTTTGTTTTTGAAAATCTTCCGATTTTTAAATGTTAGCAACTAGTTACAAATTTATTTTTTAAATCACCATTTGAGCCAATGCTGTGCCGGCCCATCTTGGCCTGTCTGGGCTGGATGGGAGCCACTGACCTCGGGCTGCAACACTTAGCCTAGGACTGCCAGTCACCAATGTCCCTCCCTAGCGAGGGTGCCGCTCATGCCACGGCCCTTCTGTGGCACTCCAGGTCTCTGGACCTACTGCCAGCCAGAGAGGTGAAAGTGAAGAGTCCCGCTCCCACCCTGGGCCTCCTAAGGAAAAGGTCCCACATCATACTGACCAGGATATCAGGGAGATGGCAAAGAAGGGCACTGATGCTGCCAGCTGGAGGGTCCTCCAATCCCGCAGGGCAAAGGCCAGGCCGCCCAGCGCCGCCTGGCCTGCGCTGAAGGCACATCCCACCACTGTCATGGTGACCGCCCTCCTGCTGGTCGTGGTCCACTCCACCACTGAAGGATGCAGACACGTGCAGGTGAGGCCTCGTGCGGCGGCCTGAGCCCCATTCTCTCCTGCCACCCCCGCCCCCATGGCAGGAGCGCGCTGAGCCGGGGACTCACTCAGTGTCAGTGAACTCAGAAAGATGCCGGCCATCCCAAAAGCGGCCACGAACCGCAGGCTGCAGTAGATGACGAATGTTGGGGCGAAGATGGTGCTGGTGCCCGCCACGGCCAACTGCAGGCAGCACCAGCTCAGCATCGGCTTCCTCCCAAACCTGTCACAGGAGAGAAGCACACGGGGCCTGGAGAGAGGCCCCTGAGGACGTGGATATGTGGGCAGGTACTTGCCTTCTGGGAGTTCAACAACGCCAGGGGATCTCTTGCAGCCAGCTCCTCCTTCTTGGAACTTTTAGGGGTACACTCAGAGTGCTTTTGTTATAAAAGTGGCAGGTACCTTGCCATGGGAGGGTGCAGTTCAGTTTCAGTGTTTAAGAACATGGGGTTTGGGGCCAGGCACGGTGGTTCATGCCTGTAATCCCAGCACTTTGGGAGACTGAGGGTGGAGGATCACTTTAGGCCAGGAGTTCAAGACCAGCCTGGGCAACATAGTGAGACCTCAGTCTCTACTAAATAAATAAATAAATAAATAAATAAATAAATAAATAAATAAATAAATTAGCCAGGTGTCTGTGGTCCCAGCTACTTGGGAGGCTGAGGTGGGAGGATGGCTTGAGCCCAGGAGTTCAAGGCTGCAGTGAGGTATGATCACGCCTCTACACTGCAGGCTGTTCAACAGAATGAGCCTCTGTCTCTAATAAATAAATAAAAAAGAACACAGGTTTGGGCATCAGATGCCTGGGTTTGAGCCCCAGCTCTGTCCTTCCTGGGTGACCCTGGGCATGTGACTCGACATGTCTGAGTCTCAGTTTCCCCATCTGTAACACAAGGGTATCCATAAGGACATGCCTCACAGGGCTGCTATGAGAATCAAGACACTGGGCAAGGGGCCGGGGAGTGAGGAGGCCGAGACGTTGCAAGCCACTGCTCTCACCTGTGCGCTGTGAAGGGGGTGCTTATGGGGCGGATGCAGAGCCCTCGGCCCCTGCCCGAGTGCCCTGGGCTGCGGTGGCCTCCAGGCCGGCTGAGTCTGAACCAGAGATTGCATTTAGTGCCACTCAAGCCCGTGCTGCTCAGAACGGAGATGCGAGGCAGACCTTGGCCGCGCCTGTCTGAGCAGCACCCAGGAGCAAGGACACTTGCTTCATCCTCACAACAACTGCATGGGCAGGTGCGAGACCCCACTGCTGGGGGGAAACTGAGGCCCAGAGAAGGGAAGAGATCTCCAGAGAAGGGAAGAGATCTACCTTGTAGGACAAGGCTGGGTGTGATAAGGCTGGGATTCAGACCCAGGTAGTCAGACCCCAGAGCCAGTAGGGTGGTGGCAGGAGGGAGCGGGAAGGCAGTCCTCCATTCGTGAAATAATGACTGCGTGTCTGCCATGGTGCTGAGCTGGGCTCTGGAGCACAGTCCCTGGGTCCCTGTGTGCTTGTGGGGACATGGACAATAAACAAGCCTTGAGCCAGCCAGGCATCGTCAGAGCCAGGCACTGTGATGAGGGAAGCAAGGAGGGGCTGGGACAGTCATGCCTGGGGCCGGGCAGGAGTCTCTGGCTCCATGGCCTGGGAGGGCCTCCTCAAGGAAGAGCATTGAGTTGAGGCCTGCGTGTGGGCACAAAGCAGCATAGGCAAGAGCTTCTGGGTGAAGCACAGTCACTGAGGCGCTCTGCAGGGGTGCAGGGGGCTCCAGGAGGAGGCTGGTGGAGCTGGGGGTGGATGGAAGCCCAGCGCAGGGCAGGGGGTAGGCAGGAAGGGACTGTCCTCAGTGCAGTGGGGCCCTCAGAGGACTTCGGGCCAGCTTTTATTGACCAGATCAACCTCCGAGATTTTGCAAAGTCACTCAGTGCTGTGGCAGCGTGGACGGCCACTGCAGAGGACACCTGCGAGGGGTTGCAGCCTGCCTGGTGAGAGGAGATGGTGGCTCGGGCAAGGGGATGCTGTGGCAGAGAGGGGCTTGGGCTGAGTGTGTCCTGGAGGAAGAGCCAGGTGAGTGTGGGGGTGAGGAAGGGAGGCCAGGGGACAGCACAGGCGCAGAAGGGTCCCACAGGTTGGGTGTCTGTGTCCTCCGATGGAGGCTGCTGGGGGAGTGAGGGGGCGTGGCGAGGAATCAGCAGCTCAGCTCCCAGAACAGGAAGAGAGGGAGGAGGGGGAGCGGGAGGAGGGGGAGCGAGAACAGCTTCCTGGGAGGTGGAAGGAAAACCAGGAGTGAGGATGTTCTGGAAGCCAAGAGAAGAAAGTGTGTCACAGAGAACACTTCTTCCCGCCAGCAGGCCTAGGCTTCAGTGTCACCTGGTACGAGACGTTTCCAGTCCTGCCGGCTGGCCCTGGGGTGCCCATCACCTGTGCCCTGTTCCCCTAACCGGCCTCACGTTCCAAGGTGGCCTGACTTACTTACCTGTGTCTTGAGCCCTGCTTGGCTCCAAGCTGGGGAAGAACAGACACTTGTCTCCCACCCTCCCCACCGCTCCTTCCCCCGTTTCTGCTAGGGGCGTCCCTTGCACCTGGCTAGTGTTTGGCCCACGTGAGGCTTCTGGAAAGGCCTTGAGACTGGGGGGACAAAGGACAGAGGAGAGGAGGATGGGGAGCCAGGACAACTTTGAGGCACAGGGTCCAAGCACGGCCGCATGGAGGAGGCCTGTGACCATCTGGCAGGAGTATGGGAGAGGAAATGGGGGCGGTGGGGGATGGCCTGGGGTGGCCTCCCCGTGAGGGGAACCAGGCCAGGGTCTGGGGGGCCTTGCTGAGGTGGGGACCCGGAACAGCCTGTGGGTTGGTGGGGATGGCCAGGGGAGGGAAGAAACAGAGGAGGCAGGAGGGAGATGGAAGCAGGGATGGGGTGTTCGCCTGACATTTCTGAACCTTCTGCCCCATAGTCTTCAACAATGTTTTGAGGGAGCTGGGGGCTGGGAGGAGCGGAGGCACTCACCGGTAGGAGAGGAGCCCCCAGATAAAGGAGCCCACCAGGATCCCGGACATGAAGATGGACTGGCTCAGGGGCTTCAAGCCCTGGGAGCTGCACACCAGGTCCCACTGCAAGAGGAGGGTGCAGTGGCTCAGCTCGGGGGGTATGAAATCACAGGGCTGGGCACGGCCGAGGAACGCCTGACCCACACTGGGGTCCCTGGACTCCCAGTGCCAGGTCACAGAGGTAGAGGGGATCTGCTGGCCATGGGGCTGCAACTCCCCACGGGAAGCTCAGCTGCACGACAGAATGCGACCTGGCTCTGCGTCTGCCAGCTGTGTGGAGGCCACTCCACGGGGTCCAGTGGCCCCCCTCATGCAGAGGACAGACTCTGACGGGCAGCAGGGCCTTGAAGGGGCAGAAGTGGTAGAAAAATGAACAATTTCTTGGTAAAAAGAAGTTTGGCAGGCAATGTGTGGCTGTGTCCGGCAGTACCTGGCAGTGGTGGGCTGTGAGGTGGCAGGCAAGGTGGGCAGTGGGAGGCAGGGGCAGGGAGTGGCTAGCAGGGGTGAAACCACAGGCTTGGCTTCCACCTCTACTGAGTGCTGGCCAGGTGGACGTGGCGGAGCCACTGCCTCGGCTGGGCTATCCTTTCCTCTAGAGACGGAGCCATGATCTGGTGCTCTCATCAGCAGTGAGGGTGACTAGAGAGAGCTTGGCACAGTTCACTGGGATTTTTACAGTGGCTTCAGCCCAGGACCAGTCATCCATTGCCTGAACACCCCACACCCGTCCCCAAGTCCGTCCTCCACTGAGGCCCGGCAGCTCCCTCCACCTCTCTCTTTCCCCTTCCCACCCGGGCAGCTGCAGTAGCCTCTAGCGGGCTCCCCATTCCCCCACAGAGCTTCTCTACTCTGCAAAGTGACCTCTTGAAAACGCAAGTCAGACCAAATCACTTCCATGCTCCAAACCCTCCAATGAGGATGACGAGGATGAGGTTCTTTTGCATTTAAAAGAAAATCCCGGGCACAGTGGCTCATGCCTGTAATCCCAACACTTTGGAATGCTGGGGCTGGAGGATCCTTTCGGCTCAGGAATTCAAGACCAGCCTGGGCCGTGTAGTCAGACCTCGTATCTACTAAAAATTTAAAAAATTAGGCCAAGCGTGGTGGTTCATGCCCATAATCCCAGCACTTTGGGAGGCCGAGGCGGGTGGATCACCAGAGGTCAGGAGTTCGAGACCAGCCTGACCAACGTGGTGAAACCCCTTCTCTACTAAAAATACAAAAATTAGCCGGGAGTGGTTGTGCATGCCTGTAATTCCAGCTACTCGGGAGGCTGAGGCTGGAGAATCGCTTGGACCCAGAAGGTGGAGGTTGCAGTGAGCCGAGATTGCGTTATTGCACTCCAGGCTAGGCAACAGAGCGAGACTCAGTCTCAAAAAAAAAAAAAAAAAAATTAGCTGGGCATGGTGGTATGCGCCTATAGTCCTAGCTACTGGGGAGGCCAAGCCACGAGGATCATTGGAAGCCGGGAGTTAGAGGCTGCAGTCAGTCATGTTTGTGCCACTGTGCTCCAGCCTGGGTGACAGAGTGAGACTCTGTCTCAAAAAAAAAAAAAAAAAAAAGAGAAAGAAAATCCCAGCTCCAGAGCATGTCCCCACACCTACTTCTGGCCCCTCAGCACCTGTGCCCAGACACACTGGGCCTTATTCTGCCCGTTCAAATCCCAGACATGCTTCTATGCATGACCTTTGCTCTGTGGGGCTCCTGACCTTCACAGATTCCTCCTCTCACCATCCCAGCCTCATGTCAATGTATCCTCTTTGGAGAGGCCACTCCCAACCATCTGCCTGAAGGAGGCTGCCCCTCCTCGCCCCTCGCAACCTTGCTTTTGTCCCTCATGCAGACTGCGAGGATTGACTCAGCCTCCAGACCCTGACTGCCGGGATTGAATCAGGCTCTGGGACACTCTAGCTGTGTGTGCTGGGACAGCCCCTTAACCTCTCTGTGTTTTCCTTTTCTCCGTTATTAAATGAGGACTGTCATAGGACCCATCCCACAAGATTGTGGCGAGGTTGTGGCAGCAGGGACACATTTGGAAATGTGTCTGCCACTTTGCCGGTGCAGGGCGAGGGGTGGCTTTGCTGCTAGAAGGGGTTTAAATGTCAACTGAGTGAATTCACCGGTGGAATGGACGCTTCTTGAAGTCTCCCTGCTCATGTTGGAACCGGAGCCCCGATCCGAATCTGGGCCATCATCACCGATCAGGAAATGGGCGTGGGGTGACCAGAACGCTTTGCTTGGCCAAACTTTAGCCAGGTTCCTGAGTCTTCTCCTGAGCCCATCTGGGCGCTTCCTCATAAAATCCAGTTTTAGCAAAGAACCCTGCTGAATCAGTTTAGCAAGAACCCCCCTCTGTCCCCAGCCTCAACATTGATCAGGTTCCTCATCTTCCACCATCTCTAGGGTGACGTGTGGTCACCCTGGCCTGTCTCAGCAAGAAGCCTGTTGGGTCAGTTCAGCCAGATCCCCCTTACCCCTGATTTCCCCCTGCAGCTGAGTTGTCTGGAGTCACGGCTAATGGGTCAGTAGGGCCGGGACCAGGCGAAGCTGGCGAATGTCCAGGTGCCAGCATTCAGAGGTGCCCGCCCAGGTGCCCCCCGCAATTCCAGGAGCCTGGGCTGGCCCCATCTGTAGACTGATCCCTGCCGCCCACTCCCCTGTGTGTGGCTGACGAGGGGCTGAGAGGCTCAAGAGTGAGCGGGGCCTGGGGAGGCGGGTCCCTCCCAGGACTGGACCTTGGAGTCCAACCAACCTGATCCATGACTCTGACCTCCAAGGTGACGGGACTCGAGTGGCTCTGGGGGAGGCCCTACCTTGGCCACGATGGTGGAGGTGAAGACGCTGCGGTCATAGACCCAGCCGTCCACACACGGCTCCGTGTCGGCCTCGCTCCAGCTGGTGGCCGTGGCATTGGGGTCCAAGAGCTGCCACTGTGGCTGGCGGAAGCGGCGGCACTGGTGGGGCCCCTGGTTGGGGCCTGGCGGGATGGAGATGGTCAGAAGAGCCTTGGGGGTCATGTTTGTGGGAACCGCAGAGCCATTGTCCAGCATGTGTGTCCAGCATCGGTGGCCTGGGATGGCGGCTGAGAAGTTCTCCAGGAGCATCTGGGAAGGTATCATGAGGCAGGGGAGGATGAAGGTGAGCACCTGCAGGGTCTGGAAGAGGCCCACGCCTCCGGCTTGCTCCAAGAGCTTTGAGAACGCCATGAACAGAGCTGCCTCAGCTGAGCGGACTGCTGACCTAACTGCTGTTTGGAACCGATTGCAGCCACAAGATCCAGGGCCACCAAGACCTTCTGCCTTCCTGCCCCTCAGCCGGGTTGGGGGTGGGGCACTGTCCAATAACCAGTTGAGTCAGTCCCGGGAAGCCCTGTGATGCCTCGGGGAAACTCCTCCTTATCTTGTGTCCAGGAGTGACTGTGCGGATGCCCCAGCGCTCTGCGGAGTGGGTAAAGGGGACTAAGCTCACTGTGCCCGGGCTGCCTGGGGCATCTGAGGTGCCCACCAAGTGTGGACCAGAGGGCTGAGCCACCTTCTGAGTTCTCCAGCACCAAAAGTGAAAGTCAGGCAGATTCTATTTAAAAAGACAGGGTGCTTTGATGTTACTGAATTACAGTTTGGAAGAAATATCAACTGGGCTGTTGCCTCACTGAGTTGGTTAAAGTTTAATCTCAGCGTGGGCTTCTGAGTGAGGAAGGCAGTTCATGTCTCAGGACCTGAGGCCTCAGCCACTCCCTGCTGGCCAGCTGATCTCATTCTTAAATCTTCAGAACCTTCTACGCGAGGCCCTTTAAATCAGAAAACGGTCAGCCTAAACTTCATCCCTCCTGACAACTGTTCAAGGCTCTGAAGCCAGATGTGGGGCCTGGGAAGGGCCTTCCCTAGCTGGGGAGATGGTGCTGGTGGGCGTGGGAGAGGACGTGGGGTGGGCACGAGCTGGCAGGAAGGCCCAAGTCTGTGCTCTTTTCTTTCCTGATGTGAACCTCCTACCAGGCAGTGCCGGGGAGACCAGCTTGCAGACTCACTATTTCGGGAAGCTTCTATTCCGAGGTTTTAGGTTGCCTTTATTAGACAGTAAGCTCCCCCAGTGGAAACCATGGCTACCATTTCCTGGCTTCTCTTTGAAGCCCCTCGTGGGCCCACAGCTGAGCAGGCGGGCGGTTGGGGAAGTGAGCAAAATCACGACGCTATGACCCAGCATCTGAGGCCAGCCCCACTTCCAGGCTCCGGGCGAGGTAGAGTGAAGCCAGCCCTCCCCCATGGCCATCTGGGTGGTGCCTCTTAGTGTGCTCAGCTCTGGGCTGACCTCACTGCCTGCACCCCTTCCTTCACTCCTTATGGCAGCCCAGGAGAGAAACAAGGCAAATTCCCTTAAACAAGGAAACTGAGGCTCAGAGAGGGCAGGCAACTTGCCCAAGGTCACTCGCCGCAGTCCAGATCAGAGCCAGATGCCACAGCCTGAGCTTTCTCTGATGCCCCTGGGCAGCTGCTGTGTGGTCTCCAGCCTGTCATGGACCAAATCCCGGCCAAAAGCTAGAATTCAGGATTTGGGTCAGAATGAGGGCCAGCCTGAAGTCACCTCCCAGAGTGTGAGAGGGAAGCGGCTGAGTCAGTTCCGGAGAGAAGTCCGAGAAGTGCTGGAAGTGTGGGTGAGGTGTGGGTAAGGTGTGGGTGGGTGTCTGGACCCTGAACCTCTGAGAACCTCCCTGGAGGGCTTGGGGAACTCAGCCAGGATGGAGGCCGGCCAGGAAGCTGGGGAGTCAGATTCCAGGCCTGGGCTTCAAAGCTGGGGCTCCTTCCTTCTTCGGCCTCTCTAGGCAGGAAATCATTAAGAATTTTAAAATAGCAAAAAGAGAGGGACTGGGGGAGGTGGAGAACCAACCCAAATTAAAGCCCAGGAGGCTGCAGGAGAGGGGCTCCTTGGATAGAGCCCCAGTCCAAAACAGCCCAAAGGCCTAATCTAACGTGCAAAGAATTGCACCCTATTCCTGTTTTGAGCAAGCACCATGCTGTCGGGGGTAGGCCTGGCCCTGAGACGTGGCCTTCCGTGGTGGCCTCCTCTCTCTGGCTCCTGGCTTCTGGCCTGTGGAGTGAAGTGTGTTGCTGTGTTGGTGTCTGCAAACCTCAGCAAGTGCCAGAAGCCACGGGGGTGCTGGCTAGAACGCAGTTTCTTGAGCGTCTGCTGCAGGGTGCGCTGAGCCCAGGAGTGCACGTTTTAAAGTAAGTCCCCAGCTGACTGCACCACACCGGGCCCGGGCCTTGCTTTGAAAATCTCTGGGCTGGAGGTGGCTGCCGGAATCCAAGGTGTCCGGGAAGCACTTTGATTCTTTCTCCTTCCTCCGTCCATATGCTTTCACATTTTTTCTTCTTCCCTGCCCTTTGCCTGTCATGGACACCCCTAGGCTTTGCTTACAGCAGAAGGTCAAACCTCCTGGACCTGCCAGAAGGCTCCCGGAATCTCCAACTGACTTTCCGCTTCCAGGCCAAGGAATTTTTCATTTGTATTTTCTGTTTTTCTGGGGCTGCTTGGGGCAGGGCTTAGTGCAGCTGCTCTGCCACCTGGCGGTCACACCTGGAACTGTAGCCTTTCCCAAACTAGGCACATCTTTCCCAGGTGCCTCAAGGGTCCTCAGGCAGGGGTGGGGAGAGAAGGGCTTGGGAGGAAGGCAGGTAGCCCCAGATTATAGTCGCCAAGCCCTCCGGGGTGTCTCTTTAAATTAATTTGTGTAAAGTAAACCCCTGTTATTCATCGAATTAGAATTGCTGTGGAGTTGACCTTCCTAGCCAAGGGTTCCCATCAATTAAACCAAAAGCCAGCATGGCCGCCAAATGGCCTCAGGCGGTTGCCTTCCCTGCTGTGAACTTCAGTATCTCCATCTCTAAGATAGGGCCTTCCACTTAAGGTAGTAAGATTAAATGAGATAATGAACGGGCCTGACAATAAATACTAGCCACCACCATCACCATCACCACAATCACTACCATCATCACCATCATCACCATCACCACCACCATCATGACCACCATCACCATCACCACAATCACTACAGTCACCACCATCAACACCATCACCACCACCATCATCACCACCATCACCATCACCACAATCACTACCATCACCATCACCACCATCACCACCACCATCATCACCATCACCATCATCACCATCACCACAATCACTACCATCACCACCATCATCACCACCACCACCATCACCATCACCACCATCACCACCACCATCATCACCATCACCACCACCATCACCACCACCACCACCACCACCACCATCACCATCACCATCATCACCACCATCACCATCACCACAATCACTACCATCACCATCACCACCATCATCACCACCACCATCATCACCATCACCACCACCATCATCACCACCACCACTACCATCACCACCACCATCACCACCGTCACCACCACCATCACCACCGTCATCACAACCACCATCACCACCACCATCACCATCACCACCACCATCATCACCATCACCACCACTATCACCACCACCACCATCACCACCACCACCATCACCACCACCACCATCACCACCACCACCACCATCACCACCACCACCACCATCACCATCACCATCATCACCACCATCACCATCACCACAATCACTACTATCACCATCACCACCACCATCATCACCATCACCACCACCATCACCATCAGCATCACCATCACCACCACCATCAACACCACCATCACTATCACCATCACTATCATCACCATCACCACCACCGTTACTATCATCACCATCACCATCACCACCACCATCACCATCACCATCACTATCACCATCACTATCATCACCATCACCACCACCATCACCATCACTATCATCACCATCACCACCACCATCACTATCATCACCATCACCAGCACCATCACCATCACCATCACTATCATCACCATCACCACCACCATCACTATCATCACCATCACCACCACCATCACCATCACTATCATCACCATCACCACCATCACCATCACTATCATCACCATCACCACCACCATCACTATCACCATCACTATCACCATCACCATCACTATCATCACCATCACCACCACCATCACCATCACTATCATCACCATCACCACCACCATCACTATCATCACCACCACCATCACCATCACCATCACCACCACCATCATCACCATCACCATCACTATCATCACCATCACCACCACCATCACCATCACCATCACCATCACTATCATCACCATCACCACCACCATCACCACTATCATCACTATCATCACCATCACCACCACCATCACCATCACTATCATCACCATCACCACCACCATCACCACCACCATCACTATCATCACCATCACCACCACCATCACTATCATCACCATCACCATCACCACCATCACCACCACCATCACACCATCACCACTACCATCACACCAGACCCATCATTCTTCCTTTTTTTCTTTTCCAGTTGAAGCCACAGTATTTCAGATCCAGCTGGAATCACAGGGGTTTCTTCTTTGGCCCCTCCCTGAAATCCTGGAAGAATCTGGAGTCAGCAGAAGGTGATGCTCTTTCTCAGTTTCATACTGCTGTAGGGACAGGGCTTTCCAGGGTCTCAGATCCCAACTCCAGTTTGATTGCTTTTTCCACTGTACCCTTGTGAAGATGCCCAGTGATCCATCAGAAAGTCAAAGAAACATTAACCATAAAATATCAAATTATCCTCCTGCTCCAGAGAACAGGCCTCACCTCATTGAGCAGGAGGTATTGATGAGCCACATAAGGCCAAAAGCAGATCTCACCTCTTCAGTTCTTTAATTCCTCTTTGAGGGACATAAATTTGGGGAGTACCCCCCCCCACCAATAACACCACAAACTTAAATCACTTTTCTTCCCTTTTGAATTCCTCTTCAATTTACTGCCCAGCAGCAGCTTAGAGCTCCTAGATCTTATACCTTGCAAGAACTCATTTTTGCAAATCTTCCTAAATTCACCCACGTGCATTTTTGCAGGGAGGGAGGATGATAGGAACCTCCTTAACTCAGTTTTCTTGTCTTTTCTTACAGTGTGCATGTTGCAAAAATCACAGAATCACGTAAGGAATGAAAGGAAAGCCCCCTTCTTCAACCCTGACTCCAACAATCCCACTGCTCAAAGGAACCCAGATAATACGTAGGAAATACATACCTACGTGTTTCCTACACATTTAGAAATATGTCAACATAAGTCATTATAAACATAAGTCATTATAATTAGTCATTTGTACTTGAGAAGTCCTAATGTACATGGTTAAAATGCAAATGATCTCAAGTGTGTGAAATGGCAAGTAAAAGTCCTTTTCTCCTCTTACTCCCAACTGCCCGGGGCAACTGCCACCAACAAGGTATATTCTTCCAGAAAAATCATAATGTACCTTCAAACACATGCATAAAGTTTTAAAATTGTTCAATAGGTAGTAAATTCACATCATTCAAAAATAGAAAACTTACGAACATGTGTAGAATGAAGAGGCTCTATCCCATCCCACCTCCACCCACCCTCGGGGAACCATTTTTAGTTTCTTGCGCATCCTTCCAGATTTTCTTTCTGAAAATATAAGCGAGGGGAGACGCACATTCTGATTTTACTCCTTTTACACAAAGGTACTCTTCCCCTTTGCGTTGACTTCCCACAACAGTGTACCTCGGACGCCTCTCCTCATTCCCATTTCACGGTAGCCTGGTAACCCACTGCATGGATTTACCATCATGCATTTAACCGCCCTCCCGTTCGTGGCCACTTGGACTGTGTCTAACATTTTGATTTTTTTGTTTGTTTGTTTTTTTGAGACAGAATCTCACTTTGTCCCCCTGGCTGGAGTGCAATGGCGTGATCTCGGCTCACTGCAACCTCCGGGTTCAAGTGATTCTTCTGCCTTAGCCTCCCAAAGTGCGGGGATTACAGGCGCCTGCCACCACGCCCGGCTAATTTTTGTATTTTTTGTGGAGATGGGGTTTCATCATGTTGGCCAGGCTGGTCTCGAACTCCAGACCTCAGGTAATCCACCTGCCTCAGCCTCCCAAAGTGCTGGGATTACGGGTGTGAGCCACCTTGCCTGGCCCTTAAATTTTGATATTTCAAAAAATATTTTTAAAACTATGAAAAAAAGTTCCATATCACTGATCACTAGAGAAATGCAAATCAAAACCACAATGAGATACCATCTCATACCAGTCAGAATGGCTATTGATTAAAACATCAAAAAACAACAGACGCTGGCAAGGTTGTGAAGAAAAGGGAATGCTTACAAACCGCTAGTGGGAGTGTAAATTAGTTCAACCCATTGTGCAAAGCAGTGTGGTGATTCCTCAAAGAGCTACAAACAGAACTACTATTCAACCCAGCAATTCCGTTACTTGGCATATACCTAGAAGAATATAAATCATTCTACCATAGAGACACATGCACATGTGTATTCATTGCAGCACTAGTCACAATAACAAAGACATGAAATCAACCTAAATGCCCATCTGTGGTAGATTGGATAAAGCAAATGTGCTACATATGGCCGGGCGCAGTGGCTCACGCCTGTAATCCCAGCACTTTGGGAGGCCGAGGCGGGTGGATCACGAGGTCAGGAGATCGAGACCATCCTGGCTAACACGGTGAAACCCTGTCTGTACTAAAAAATACAAAAAATTAGCCGGGCATGGTGGCGGGCGCCTGTAGTTCCTGCTACTCGGGAGGCTGAGGCAGGAGAATGGCATGAACCCAGGAGGCGGAGCTTGCAGTGAGCCGAGATCACGCCACTGCACTCCAGCCTGGGCAACAGAGCAAGACTCCGTCTCAAAAAAAAAAAAAAAAAAAAGAAAGAAAATGTGCTACATATACACATGGCATAAAAAAGAACAAGATCGTGTATCTTGTGGGAACATGGATGGAGCTAGAGGCCATTATCCTCAGCAAACTAACGCAGGAACAGAAAACCAAACGCCACATGTTCTCACATGTAAGTGGGAGCTAAATGATGAGAACTCATGAACACAAAGAAGGGAACAACAGACAACACTGGGGCCCACTTGAGGGTGGAGGGTGAGTGGAGGGAGAGGAGCAGGAAAGATAACTATTGGGCGCTGGGCTTAGTACCTGGGTGATGAAATAATCTGTACCAACAAACCCCATGACATGAGTTCACCGACGTAACAAATCTTCACATATACCTCCCGAACCTAAAATAGAAGTTAAAAAATTAAAAATTTTTTTAAATTTAAAATGCTCGGATGAATAACTTCACATACATACTATTTCAAATGTTTGTTAGTATGTGGGTAGAGTAAAATTCCAGAAGTGAGATTGCTTCCTTGAAGGGTGAGTGAGCCGTGGCTTTGAGAGGCAGCCCACTGCCCTCCCCAAGGACATATTCATGTATCCTGTCCCCAGCTCCTTAACTCAGAAAGCCAGTGTCACACTTGTGGGGTTTGCCCAATATCATGGATAAAAAGTGCTATCAGTGTAGATTTACTTTGCATTTCTTTTCTTATGAGTGAGGCTGAGCACCTTTTAATATATTTGAGATGCATTTGTATTTCTCTTTTTCTGTTGTTTCTTCATATCCCTTACTTATTTCAACTGTAGGTTGTTATTTCCTTACCAATATCTACAAACCTTTATAAATGAGGGAGATTGGATTTTTTTTTTTTTTTTTGACAGAGTCTCACTCTGTCACCCAGGCTGGAGTGCAGTGGTGCATTCATGACTCACTGCAGACTCAAATTACCAGGCTCAAGCGATCCTCCCACTACTGTGGGAGAGGGAGTGGGTAGTGTGTACCTGTAGTTCCAGCTACTTGGGAAGCAATCCTCAGCCCCCCAAGTAGCTGGGACTACAGGTACACACCACCACACCCAGCTAATTTTTGTATTTTTAGTAGAGACGGGGTTTCGCCATGTTGCCTAGGTTGGTCTCGAACTTCTGAGCTCAAGCAGTCCTCCCACCTTGGCCTCCCAGTGTACTGGGATTACAGGCGTGAGCCACTGCGTCCAGCCCACTTTGTCTTTTAACAACTCATGTTGTTATTGATACTTTTCTGCATGCAGAATTCTTTTTGTAATTGAATTTATCATTTTCTTTTTTGATTTTTGGGTTTGAGTCATAATTAGAACAGCCCTCTCTACTCCATGGTGATAAAGGAATTGTTTCCTGGTTGGATTTTTAAATCCAGAATGCTTGTTGGATTTGTCACTCTCCTCTCCAACACCTGTAGAGCTGACACTATGACTTTTCTTCTTAAATCTATGAATATGACGAATTATATTAATGGATTTCCTAATGCTGAACCACGCTTTCATTGGATGAAAGGGAGGCCGAGGCGGGGTGGCCGAGGCCAGGTGATCTGCCCGCCTCAGCCTCCCAAAGTGCTGGGATTATAGGCATGAACCACCGTGCCTGGCCTATTTATTAGTCTTTTATGTAGAGGTTTTCATTAATCTTTACATGTGAGATTGGGCTGTAGTTTCCTTTCTTTTCTGGCAAAATCTCTACTCACTCCTAGAATGAAAGGGTGGTTCAATATTAGGAAATCCATTAATATAATTCATCATATTCATAGATTTAAGTAGAGTTACACAGCCACACACAGAGCTGGACAGATTGTATTATTTCTTTATTGTACTGCTAGGTACATTATTAATTTTTGTTTATTAATTTTTTCTTTTTTTTTTTGTAGTTTCTGGGAGGTCAGGTTTTAACCAGAGTCTCACCTCTGAGCTTCATTTCCTCAGATGGGTCCAACTGTCATGTGATCATGGGCAGGGGTTTGTTCTCATTCTTTCATGTGTCTCCATCATCATATGCCCGTTCGGACTTTGACCGGCTGCAAGAATCAGAGTGTCTGAAAATTGGTAGAGTTACACAGCCACCCGCAGAGATGTCCTGCAGGTCCTGCTCAACGCAGGTGAGCTGAGGCTGGACTTGCCCTGAGCTCCAGTGATGGGGGTTCATTCCTTGCTATTTGGCTTCTGCTTATTTCCTTTCATTTTACGAGGAAGAGATCCCCAAGCCTTCTTTTCTGGTGCCTTCTGACACCTCATACTGCAAGTACTCCAGGACTTCTCTGGCTTCAGGAACTCAAAGGGTCTACTGGGAGCAAGACGGAATTAGTGTTGGGGACTTAGCACCCACAGAGTAGCCTCCACTCAGTGACTGTCGGGACCTGGTGGATCAATACCCCAGCTCCCTGGCCCAAGTTGCTCACAACAGTAACTTGCTTGATGCCACACCCTTTGTTGACTTTCTTCCATTCCCCATCTCACTTCCCCTACCAGTGCCTCTTGGGATCGCCTCCCAAATAAATGACTTACATTCAAATCTTTATTTCATATTGGCTTTGGAGGGGACCCAACTTTACGCAGGGTTCCCAGCCCTCTTTTGTGAGGTGCAACAGCTGGTTAGTGGCAGCCCTGCAACGACAAGCCTGCCCCTGCTGATCACTGGCACCACCCCCCCCGGTCATGCTCAGGACAATTGCACAGGTGGGTGACTGGTGGGGTAGTGAGGCTCAGAGAAGTTAAATGGCTTCTCCAAGTGCAACAGCAAATGCACTTAGTTCTGAAAATTGTTTCCCAGCAATTTCCTTCCACCTAACAGATACACATCTGAAAGTTGTGAAAGAATTCATCATCGTGTCAGCTCCACAAACATGTATTAAAGGTGTACAAGGTTCCAGGCCCCATGCTGGGCCCTGGAGACCCAAGGTGAACCAGCAAGGAGGTTCGTCCAGTGGGGAGACGGATGTAAAAATCACTGCATCAGGGCTGATCACGCAATATCAGCCAACCCAACACACCATAAGACAAAGGCCAGAAACATAACTAGGAAGTACAGAGAAGAAAGAGCTGAGAGAAAGCACTGGTTTGAAAGGGTGTGGGGAGGTGAGGATGGGAGTTCTGGGAGCAAGAACAGCGCATGCAAAGGCCCCAAGGCCAGACCAGGAAAGATGGGGGAGGAGGGTCTGATTACTAGGAGAATGTCTCAGGTGGATGAAAATGTAAGGTGGGCTCAGATGAGACAGGGCTACAGAGAGGAGAACCAGGAAGAGGCTTTTCCTGGCCTGAACAGGGCACAGACTGTGGAGATGGTGAGGAGAATGTGAATTCTATACATTTTAAAGAGGTGGGGAACAGGCACAGTGGCTCACGCCTGTAATCCCAGCACTTTGGGAGGCCAAGGCAGGCAGATCTCTTGAGGCCAGGAGTTCAAGACCAGCCTGGCCAACATGGTGAAACCCCATCTCTACTAAAACTACAAAAATTAGCTGGGCATGGTGGCACTCGCCTGTCCCAGCTACTTGGGAGGCTGTGGCAGGAGAATTGCTTGAATCTGGGAAGTGGAGGTTGCAGTGAGCCCTGATTGTGCCACTGCACTCCAGCCCAGAGGTGGATGGGCAGGGACTGCCTAGAGTGCCTCATGGTCCTAGCAAAGTCTCACCAGCTCTTGTGGCAATCTCAATGGCATGCAGAGTTCCAGAACTTCAGAGCATCTCTTTTTGGTAAGGGGGCAGCATCCTGACCTCCACCCGCCGAAGCACACGCCTGTCCTGGTCACATGCTGGATTAACCTGTAAGCCTATTAACTATGGCTCAGCATCCTTCGCTACCTTGAAAGGAGCCCCAGAGCTCCCTGGTTAGGGAGACAGTTCCCAGCCTGGCCCCGAGGATGGCCACATCTGACCTGGCCCTGAGCCACTGTCATGGGCAGCAGGGCATGACTCTCCAGTTGCCTGGAGACTTTACCTTTACCCTGAGTGACATGAGAGAGACAAGCCCGATGGCAGCAGTGACTGCTGCTGAGTCATATGGCCCCCAAGACACCCAAGGGTCCCTGGGCACCCACCCTGTGTTAGCTTCATGCAGAGGTCTCACTCAGTGTTCACGAGGACCCTACTACAAGCTCTGAAGCCCCAGGGCCATGTGGACGGCTACAGAACCTCATCTGACCCAGGCCTCCCCCAAGAACAGAGCCAATCCCCAAAATTCTGAAAAGAGGTCTTCCCTGACCAAGTCCACAGCTGCTGGGTTGTGTCCTGTCCAGGCAAAGCCACCTCCCAGCACTTTTCCTCTGGAGCAGCATGAAGGGCAGTGGGGGACCTGCAGCCCAGGCTGACCTGCAAACCGGCCTCCAGCCTGCCCCTGGGCCTGGGGTTGGGACAGGGCCTCTTTCAGAGGCCTCCGGAGCAGCAGTTCCTGGTGGGTTCCCACAGGTGCCCCCAGCACCCACAGGACAGCATCAGGACATGGCAGGAAGCTGGGGCTTCCCTCTAACCTTGCTACTCAAAGTGTGGTCCATGGACCAGCAGCATCAATGTCACTTGTGAGTTCTTTAGAAATGCAGAATCTCAGATCCCAACCCAGACCTCCAGAATCAGAATCTTCATTTACTAAGAGCCCCAAGTGATCTGTGTGCCCACTGAAGTTTAAGACACCCTGGCCTTGACCATTCCCCACAGCCACGACTGTTCCACACCTTCTATCTCCTCGGAAGGGGTTTCCAAGATGGACTTTATGTTTATTTCCATGGCAGCCTCTCTGTCGAAATATAAGCTCCTTGCAGATGGGAATGCATATCACTAAACCCCTCGGTGCCTGAGCCCTGCCTGCACACTGGAGGTGCCTACTCAGTGCTTGCTGAATAAGCGAGGGGATGTGTGTCACCAGGCAGGCTGGCAGCGTGCCACGGACAAGTCCATTTCTATCCTCTGCATCATCAGGCAATGGAGCAAGGAACGGAGTGGCACGTGAGAGCAAACAGACGTGCCGCCCCTGCCACAGCGCACTAGGATTTGTTCTTTGCGCAGACAACTGGAGAGGCAGAAGCCTGGGGGCATACGTTCCCCCCAGCCCCCCTTCCCACTCTTCCTGACATATGCGCCCTTGCCCTGGCGGCAGGTAGACTTCAGACCCTTCTCTTCATTGGTCTCAACCTAGCTACAGACTGAGCTCACTCGGCCACTTCTTTGCCAACTAAGGATCCTGCCCTTAAGAAACCTACTGGGTGACATCGCCCAAGAGGTGCAAGAACCCGAAGCTCTGGGTCACACAGGTCTCCTGGGTCAAACAGCTCTCTGTTTTCCCAGGGACATGGAGGGGCTCACGGTTCAGGATGGCTGGTGGGGCACTCATTTACCTCCTCCAACCAAATCCAAATGGATCCAGAAAGGAAATAGTTTGGCAGTCCCAGAGCAGCATGGGAAAGGTGAGAAATGGAAAACTAGGGAAAGTATCTGCATAAGACATAAAGATCATGGGACAGATGGACAATGAAACTTCAGACCAAGGGACCCGCACCCCATGTAGGAGGGAAAGGAGGCCCAAACCCCTGAGCCTTCCTAGGAGGACAGCACTAGGTGAGAGGCTGCAGTGTGGGCCCAGGCCAAGAACATCTGGGTAATTAGCAGCATCAGGGTGAGCAGACTGACTGTGCCCCACCCTCCCTCCACCAAACACCACTTGGCATTGAATTCCATGTTTGCCTGGAGGTCAAGGTGCAAGAACAGCTAAATGGAGTTCTGAAACTGCATGGTAGGCCAGAGAAAAAGGGCAGCACCCCAGGCAACTTAAGGGTCCCATGGGGAAGCAGAACCCTTTACTCAGAAAATCAGATCCACCAGCGCCTCCTGGCCACAGGCCTCTTTCACTTGCCCACACGTCACAATCACTGTAGACAGGGTTCTCCAGCACAAAGCTTTCATGCATGGCTAAGCCAACAGGAATTCCCACTTAGCCTGAGGAAGGACATTCTAGGAAACAATTTTGTCCATATCCCTCCCCCCACCATCTTCAAATATGAAGAGGCAACAAAGAAACACTAAAAATGCAAGAATCCAATGCACCGAAAGAGAGACACCAAACTCAACAAACAAAAGAACCAACACAGGAGGACGATGAAGTAATGCAGTAAACAGAAGAAAAAGGTAAAACCGCTGTAGTTTCTATTTCCAGGGAAATTTGAGAAGACATCAATTTTTTAAAAGAAACAGGTTCCTGAGAAAAGGAAACCTTTTCAGTTTTGGAAATTGTCAACTTGATGGGCAAATTCTGAAACCACTAATTAATAGATTGAATAATGAGGGGAATACAGTGACCTGGAAGTTCATGACAAAGGAGTTTCCTGGAACCCAGTGCAAAAGCACAAAGAAATGAAAAGGAAGAAAAGAAAGGACCTCTGAGCTGAAGAAGATGGAAACGTTTAGACTGTAACATCCCAGTAGCTTTGGGTAGCAAGGATGGAAAATTGGCACATGCCTGGTGAAATGTCTAAACTCCAAGAATGGAGGTAGGTTTGTACATTAAATGTCCACCATAACTCTTGCAATTTATAGGTTACCTTGGCCTTCATTCATTTTTTTCCTTCCCTTCCCTTCCCTTTCCTATCTCTCTCTCTCTTTCTTTCTTCCTTCCTTCCTTTCTTTCTCTCTTTCTCTCTTTTTTCTTCCTTTTCTTTTTTCTTTCTTTCCCCTCCCTTCCTTTCTCTCTCTTTTTCTTTCTTTCTTTCCCTCTCTCTCTTTCTCTCTTTTTTCTCTTTCTTTCTTTTCTTTTTTCTTTCTTTCCCCTCCCTTCCTTTCTCTCTCTCTTTCTTTCTTTCCCCTCCTTTCCTTTTTCTTTCTTTCTTTCTTTCCTTTCTTTCTTTCCCCTCCCTTCCTTTCTCTTTCTTTCTCTTTCTTTCCTTCCTTCTTTCTTTCTTTCTGTCTTTCTCTCTTTCTTTCTTTCTTTCTTTCTTTCTTTCTTTCTTTCTTTCTTTCTTTCTTTCTTTCTTTCTTTCTTTCTTTCTTTCTGACAGGGCCTTACTCTGTTGCCCAGGCAGGAGTGCAGTGGTGCCATCATGGCTCACTGCAGCCTCAAACTCCTGGGTTCAAGCAATCCTCCTGCCTCAGCCTCCCTAGTAGCTGGGACTACAGATGCAGCCACCATGCCCAGCTAATTAAAAAAAAAATTAATAGAGATTGGGTCTTACTATGTTTCCCATGCTGGTCTGTAACTCCTGGGCTCAAGTAATCCTCTCTCCTTGGCCTCCCAAAGTGCTAGGATTGCAGGTGTGAGCCACTGTGCCCAGTCTCATTCATTATTTCAATCAGCAGATCTTTATTGACAGCCTGAGAGCTCTGCCAATTCCTATGCAGGTAAAGGAGAATAAAACAGACATAGACCCTGACTTCAAAAGCCCCATCTAACAGGGGAACAGATGAGAAAACAGGCAACTGCACAGTGGCCGAAACACCAGCACACAGTCCAGCTCTACCTGTTACCAGCTCAGTAACTTCGGGCAAGTGACTGACCCTCTCTGTGCCTCAGTTTCCTTCCATGTAAAATGTATAATAGTAGTTCCTGTCTCGTAGGTCGTTTTGAAGGTGTAAGTAGAGCACTTAGGACAGTGACTACACACAGTAAAAGGAAGCACTAAATAAGAATTGGATAAATATGGAAAGACCGTGGTAAATGTTAACCACCAGGGATGTGGGAGTGTAACAGCAGTGCCTGACCCTCCTCGAGGGGTCCAGGGAGCTGCCCGGCTGGGCTTGGGCATCATCGTGCTGTAAGGAGCTTCCAGACCCAGGTTCACTTGAGCGGCCGCTGCCGCCTCCCCGGGCCCGGGGCCTCCGCTGTCCACCCGGTGCATGTGAAGGACATCAGGCTGCTGCCCTGGGCCCTCGGCTTGTCGCTTCCTGTCTGGGTAAAGCTGACAAGGACTGCGGTGTCACCAGGGCCCGGAGGAAGCTGCCCCAGCACGCCAGGGATTTCACAAGCGATTAGGTATTTCTGCTCATCCACACCCTGATTTCTTCTTAGCATATCACACTTTCGCAGCCCCCAACGCCTCAGGCCAGGGCCAATTGGTGGGCGGGGAGGGCCCTGACAGATGAAAATGACGGGGTGTGGGAGGCTGCTGTGTCCTTCTGGAAGGGCAGCAGGGGAGGTGGCCGTGAGGTGGGCTGGGACAAGGGGGTTCGGGCCTCGCTCCCTTCTTGGGGTCTGCCCTCAGGGACACGGGGGGTGGGGAGCAGAAGTGCCACCTCTGCGTGGGGGTCCTGGAGGCAGGGAGATTTGAATCTAGGTTTCTATGAGGCCCTAGGAGGACAGACACAATGTTCACTCAATGATTCTCTTCTTCCCTTGAAGGATTCTGTTACGGAAGCAGGAGCGGGGAGAGCCACAGTGATGCCATTTTAAATTCGGCTCCATTTCGACACAAACAGGGACATTCTTTGCCGGTCGTGACTCAGTCATAAGATAATTACATCTAGGGACACAGCCTGAAGATACCTGCAAGGACATGCTCCTACAACAGCAGAAAGTCCAGATGTCCCAATGCCCATAACAATATATGCTTTCAAAAAATTATAGTTATGCTTTGATGTACTCACACACGAAGATGTCAAGGATACCTTTCTTAAATAAATAGAATAATTATTGTTGTCATGCTGTCAGCCCAGCCACACGTAGGCACAGCTTAGTTTAGTCTTTACACAGATAAGACCCCTGTATAAGAGAAACTTAAGGACGAGGCGGTCCTCTGCTCGCTTTCTGAGGGTGCTCTACTCTGGAATGGAGGAGCGGTTTTTTTGTTTGTTTTTGTTTTTGTTTTTTGTTTTTTGTGTTTTTTTGAGACAAAGTCTCACTCTGTCGCCCAGGCTGGAGTGCAGTGGCATGATATCGGCCCACTGCAACCTCTGCCTCCAAGGTTCAAGTGATTCTCCTGCCTCAGCTTCCTGAGTAGTTGGGATTACAAGCATGCGAGCCACTAGCCCAGCTAATTTTTGTATTTTTAGTAGAAATGGGATCTCACCATGTTGGCCAGGCTGGTCTTGAACTCCTGAACTCAAGTGATCCACCCGCCTCGGCCTCCCAAAATTCTGCGATTACAGGTGTGAGCCACCATGCCAGGCTGGGAATGGAGGAGTTTTAATAAACTTGCTTCTTTCACTGCACTCTGTGACTTGCCTTGAATTCCTTCCTGTGTGAGATCCAAGAACCCTTGCTTAGGGTCTCGATCAAGACCCCTTTTCTATTATAGTCACAGTTCCACTTCCTGACTTCCTCCTGCTTCTAGAACGATGAATATGGAAGGCAGATGCTCGTCTTGAGGGGTTGGACATGTGGTCGGGAGACCTGCAGCCAGGGCGGCACAGGGACTGGCAGCCAATGAACCCAAATGCCAGACGGGTCCCATCGTGCATAGGATGACCTGACACCTCTGGCCACTGAGGCCTTGGGTCAGTGACTTTGGCCCCTAGGCAGGGCACCCTGCAGAGTAGGGGCCTCCAGCTGTTCACAACGCGGGCAGACCAGAACCTGGAGCCGAGGGGACAGCTTGACCCCAGAGCCTCTTGGGAGACTGAGGACAGGATGTCCCAGCCCAGCAGGACCCGGGCACCTCTGGGCTCTCTCTGTCGCCACCAGGGAGCCCTCTCTCTCGGAACTTTGTCCCTAGGACCTTGTCTTCTCGTTTCTCCATCATCGACCCTTTCCCTAGGACCTTGCTCACCGTCCTCTGAGTCCTGGGTAGTGTCAGTTCCAGGCAGAAGGAGAAAATCCCCCAGGCTCACCATGCCCAGGAGGATGGGGTCAGTGATGGGAGGGAGTGGGGTGAAATGCTCTTTAGGGGTCCTCAGATCTTCAGAACCGGGGGTGAGTTTATATCTGACCCCTCCTCTGCCACCGTCCTGAAAGGAGGGTGGGCGCCTTCTCCAAATGCCCCGTCCTGGAGGGAAGCCTGGTGGCACCTGTTATCACATTTAGTGACCAACACTCCCCTAACTCTGCCCTGGAAGGACAATAACAGTCACACTTCGTGCTTCAGCTTCCCTGGCCTGGGGACACCAGTCACAGCAGTGGCCACCCTAGTCTCAGGAGAGGATTTCCAACCCCAAGGATGTTGAGTCTCCCTCGGTGCCCACACAGCAGGGGCCCTGGCGGAGGCGGCGGCCCCCAAGGCAGCAAATGACAAAACAGCTCTAAGAGGCTCCAAGGCACCAGCACCAGGCAGGGCCAGGCCTGTGTTTCCTGCAGGGCAAACGTTGAAAAGGTGAACCAGGGACACAACCGCAGCACCGACAATTGCCCTGCAGGGCATAAGGGCTGAGACGCTGGGACCCCGGTGGGAGCTCACAGCACAGACCCTGGGCCAGGCAGCCACGTTCAAACCCTGGCTCTGCCACTCACCGGCTGGGCGGACTCAGAGCAGCTTGCTAAGCTCACTGTGCCTCAGTTTCCTAATCTGTAAGATGGGAACATTGGACTGACGGCATAGTTGTGAGGATGAAGTGAGGCCACATCAGAAAAGCACTTAGGGGAGTACCAGGCCACAAAGGAAGCCATGTGTATGCTTAATCAACTCACATCTGTTCTGGGGTTCCCAAATCCTCCAGGCCACCATAGCCTGAGAACAAGACACGGTCACAAAATAATGCATCCCTGACCCGGCAGGTGATCCTTGTCTTGCCTCAGAGCAGCATTTTCCAAACCTGTGTCATTTACATACCTTTGTGACTTCTGCCACATCTTCAGATCACATGTACTATTATCTAATTCACGGTTTTCTCTCGGCGAACTGACTTCTAAATCATTTATGTGCCCCAGAATGTCTACAGCAACAACCACAACTGGAAAACCAGGATCACTCGCCACAAATAGAAGAAAACTGTAAAAATATCCTGTGCAAATGAAACAAATGTGACAGTTCTGGCTGGGTACCTTCGCCTGCCAAGGGCGCTGAGCTGAGGCCAGCATTCTTTGTTTTTAAGAATAAGGCATTGCTAGTCCCAGGAGGCAGATTCTCCTGCTCAAGTGACTTAAGGGGGCTGAAAGAAAATTGCAAATGGGGCCAGGCATGATGGCTCACGCCTGTAATCCCCCCACTTTGGGAGGCCGAGGTGGCAGGATTGCTTGAGCCCAGGAGTTCAAGACCAGCCTGGGCGACATAGCAAGACCTCATCTCAAAAAAAAGAAAAAAAGAAAGAAAGAAAATTGAAAAGAGACTAAGCATCCTGCTGTGTGAAGGCACATTGAACTCCCCTTCTGCCGCTGCTCAGAGGATCCCAGCCCCACAGGGCTATGTGGGGAACCCAGTCAGTCAGTAAAGAACGTTTGCTGAGCCCACTGCAGCCAGGCCCTGGGTCAGGCCACACCTCACCTGATGAGGGCAGGGCTTTTACCCAGAGGAGAGGCCGGGGCAGATGGGGGCTTCCTGGGAGCCTCTGGCTACAGGCCCAGCCTCCTGCTGCCTCTGGTTGGGGGAGGGGGCATCTGGGCTCTGGACTTGGTAAAACAGAGCTGGGTCCCTGCCCTGGAGTCCTGGACACTGAAGGGTGTGATGTCTCCCAGGGCGAAGGGCAGTGCCAGGCTCTGCCCCACCCTGCTCCTCCTGTCGCCTCAGGTCCTCTGTCAGGATAGGGCAGACCCCCAGACGCCCAGACCCCCACGACATCCTGAGGCTTCTCTCCACCTCTGCATAGCCTCCCGCCCCCCTCTGGCTCCGCCAGCGTGGCTTCACGATCCACCCAGCCACCAAGCAGAAGGGGCTGTGTGGATGGTTTTGTGGAATCTAAGAAAACCAACAGGTACAGAATAAATAATGGAGCCAGGACTTGAACCCAGATAGTAGGAATCCAGGGTCCAGCAATCTGGAAAGCAACTCAAAAAGGTGGGTGAGACTGAGGACCCCTGGGGCGCTGGCCGCCCCACCCTCCCTGCACACCTTACGTGGATGCCAGGTGGTGACAAGCACACCAGCTCCACCAGGTGCAGGTAGAGGCTGCCGCAGTGACATAGGGCAGGCATGCCAGGTCCCGCTTCACCTGCAGCAGGTGGCCATTTCGCCACACAGCCTGCAGGGCCCAGCGAGGGTGACCCTGTGCTGGAGGCATGCTGAGGACGGCCGGGTGCCCCAGCACTGTGTCCCAAGGCAAGCCCAGGGCAGTGAGGATAGTGACAGTGAAGGGACAAAGGGCAGATCACACGAGAAAACGGAACCCCTCACTGCCTGCCATAACCAGCACAGGAAGCCACAGCCTCCACAGCAACGTCCCAGATGGCCAGGACTTGGCCAGCAACTGCCAGTTTCCTTAATTTTGGTCACAGTTTTTAATTTAGGATCAACTAAAGAAAGCTGGCCAGGCACGGTGGCTCACACCTATAATCCCAGCACTTTGGGAGGCTGAGGCCAGCAGATCACAAGGTCAGGAGATCGAGACCATCCTGGCTAACATAGTGAAACCCCGTCTCTACTAAAAATACAAAAATTAGCTGGGCGTGGTGGTGCGTGCCTGTAGTCCCAGTTACTCAGGAGGCTGAAGTAGAAGAATCGCTTGAACCTGGGAGGCAGACATTGCAGTGAGCCGAGATTGTGCCACTGCACTCCAGCCTGGGTGACAGAACAGGACTCTGTCTCAGAAAAAAAAAAAAAAAGAAAAAGAAAAGAAAGCAAGCAAGCAAGCAATCAAGCCAACCTGCTCCCTAACCAGACTCCCAAGAGGCCCTACAGCTTCCCCATGTGCCAGCCCCAATCAGGGCACAGCCAAGCCCGCCATCTTTCCCACTATCTGGGGTCCTCACACCCCGGCCACCTTTGAGTCACTGCCAAAAAAGTGACAGTGATTAACTCCCTGGATCTAGCAAATTCTGAACAAACAGCCTTGCTTGTTGTCATTTGGTTGGTCTTTTCTTATTTTCACGATAGTAAAAATAACAACAAACTTCTTGTGTATAGTGAGAGCCTCATAAATAAGGTTAACTTCTACTGGGGATTTTACATGATGCAAACTTTATGATTGATACTAAACTTAATCCTTATTTACACATGAGAAAACTAAGGCTCATAGAGGTTAAGAAATTCACCGAGGTGTCCAGGCACAGTAACTCATGCCTGTAATCCTAGCACTCTGGGAGGCCGAGGAGGGAGGATTGCTTGAAGCCCAGGAGACCAGCCTGGGCAACATAGCATGACTTCACCTCTACTAAAAATAATTAAAAAAAAAAAAAAGCATAGCTAGGCGTGATGGCACATGCCTGTAGTCCTAGCTTGAGGTGGGAGGATGGCTTGGACCCCAGAAGCTTGCGGCTGCAGTGAGCTATGATCACACCACTGCACTCCAGCCTGGGCAACGCAGTGAGACCCTGTCTCAAAAAGAAAAGAAAAGAAATTTGCCAAGGTCACATAGCCAATGAATGATGGAGCCAGGACTTGAACCCAGACAGTTGGATTCCAGGGTCCTTGTCTTAAGGCCTTGTTATGCGACCTCCTTGCTAACAGTCCTGTTGTGAGTATAAGCTGAGAGAAATTTTCAGAAAGAACTTGAATTTTGGCTTTATGCACTTACCTGTGATTTGAATTGTTTTTTTCCAAAAAGCACGTCGAATTGTCGTTGCAAAACCTCTGTCCCTGAGCTTCTGTTCCATGGCCACCTGATGCAGCCAGGAAGGTGCATGGCCTCCAGGGAGGTGCTAGGTTGGCCACGATCAAAGGAAAGGGACCAGGGCTTGGGAGAACTGACATCTAAACCACTCATTCCATGCACACAGTACTTCTGCCCATTTCTTGAGATCTTCTTGGATTTCTTTCATCTGTGTTTTATAGTTTCACCATACAGAACATGCACATATTTTGTTAGATTTATGCCCAAGTATTTCAGTTTTTGAAGTTAATAACCCTTTAAATTTTTAGTTTTCAATTGTTTATTGCTAGTATAGAAATGCAATTGACTTTTGTGTGTTGACCTTGTATCTATGATCTTGCTAAACCCTTAAGTTCCGGGAAGGTTTTTATTTGTTTTGTAAGTTCTTGGGATTTTCTACAGAGACAATCATTTTGGATAAAAATAGAGACAATTGATGAGTCACACTCATCATGGTCCTTCAGGTCTCCCCACACAATCCTCATCCCTGGGAGCAGGCAGAATGCCGGGGGCTAACCCTACACTGTCATTCCTTCCTTCATTCATTCATGCAGCAGACATTTCCCGAGTGCATGCTGTGTGGCAGGCCCCGGGATACAACACAAAGCCCTGCCTCACGGAGCCGTCATTCCTGCAGCAGAAAAGAGGCAACAAGGAATGAATACTCAAAGATGGAATCGAGGGTGGGGACGACAGAGCAGAAGGGATCAAGAGGGGCTGGGGGTGCCTGACCAACATGGTGAAACCCCATCTCTACTAAAATACAAAAATTAGCTGGGCATGGTGGTGCACACTTGTAGTCTCAGCTACTCAGGAGGCTGAGGCAGGAGAATCGCTTGAACCCAGGAGGCAGAGGTTGCAGCGAGCCGAGATTGTGCCACTGCACTCCAGCCTGGGTGACAGAGCGAGACTTCCTCTCAAAAAAATAAAATTAAATTAAAAAATAAAAAATAAGAGGGGCTAGGGGATTTCTGTAATGCAGGTGGTGAAGGGAAGTCTCTGAAAAGGCGGCATTTGAGCAGAGACTGGAATGAAATAGTGGGGTGAGCCATTTGGCTCACTTTACCATTTATAGTCTGTGCTGCTGTTCCCTCCCCACCGCCTCCTTCAGGACCAAAGCCAGCCCAGCTCAGAGCTGGCATGAAGGGACCTCTGAAGGGTCATCCCAGCTCAGAGCTCCCTTAGGATGGGCTGGGGCCTCTCTTGCAACCATCTCAGTCAGTGGCTCCCCTTCCCATCCAAGTCCCTTCTTTCCTCCCCGGTGTCTCGGCTCCTGCCCCAAAATCTGCTTCCTTTCCTGGGAATTCCAGCCTAAGATGGCACATGGAGCTTTCTTGGCTCTGCTCATCTGAGATCCTGAAACAGCTGGAAAAAAAGTGAAAGTTTTAATAGGTCACGTTTGCAGAAAATCGTAAAATCTGTTTGCCTCGAGTGGCTGTGATCTCTGTTCATTATAGTGTCTTCTTTTTCTTTAGCTTTCTAAGTTTCATAGTTAACTTGATGCTTTTTTTTTTTAGTTTTAGACAAAATAATATTTTTGAAGCAACAAAGGCACAGATTTATTGAAACGAAAGTACACACCACAAAGTGGGCGCAAGCTTGAGTAAACGGCTCAAGAGCCTGCCTAAATAATTTTATCTAATCATCCATGGACCTGTATGGGGTGTGCAAATACATGAGGTGGTGGGGGGTGTTAGACTTTGAATCAGACGTATCGTTTGTAAGGACTCAATACATGTTTGTTGAAAGACTGAATTAATGAAATCACGGAACAGGTGAGTTAGTGAATACACCAGGACATCCCTCCCAGTCATAGCAGCCCAGCTCTTCTTCCTCAGTCTGTGGTCAATGTCTCTGCAGTCCCTTTGCTCTCCTGCGCTCCAGCCACCTCTCTAGGTTCCTGCCACCACCCTCTGCTTTGCCTGTGATATGAAGCTAGCAGGCCTCGCCACTGCCGCTCAGATGGCTAAGAGGCCTGCAGACAGCAGGAGAGTTACAAACCTTGCCCCCTTCTCCAGGATCTTTGGCGGCCCTCCCTCTCCCTGGGGAATGTTCCCTGGGGATGACAGTTCCCAGACTGGCTGCTGAGTTTCCAAAGTCTTCCCTCCGAGGGGGTGGAGACGGTGACTCCAGAACGTGGCTGGGGCTCAGTCTCCTGAGTGATCCATTTGTAAATCTTCCTCCTTCTGCCTGCTGTCTCCAAAGGGCAATTTAAAGCCTCTCAGCATCCCTGCCTCCCTTAGAGAGAGGAATGCTTGAATTCCAGTCTTGCCGCCTGCCTGCAGCACTAAGGAGAGAAGAAATTAAGGGGAAGGTAGGAGGTGTTAGCTAGAGTGGGCTCCTGGATTATTGGCGGACGAGCCTCCGCGTGTTGGAGTCCCTGTGTTGTAGAGTCAGGGCGTCAGGCTAAGTGGAAGCAGGCGGTGTTAGAGCCTGATGGCCTGCCTGGGGTGGCTGCGAATTTCTTCTTCTTTCGTGAGGGTGATTTGGGGGCACCAGGTGGCTTTTCTCCTCTGTGGCTGTGTCAGCCTTCACCTCTCCTCTCGGTTCCAGGAACCTCCTCCCTGTTGCTATCTAGCACGTTGCCTCTGGGCCCCCATCAGTGGGGCACTTTGTTCCCCAGGACGGGAAGGATGGAGGGAGGGCAGCCAACACCGACCCATGGGGACAAGGACAGCACGTGAGGTGGCAGCTCTCAGGAACCAGCGCTCCCGGGTGAGCACAGGGGCTGTGTGAGCAGGGCCCTTACGACATGCACCATGCACGGCACCAGCTGGGTTTGTTGTTTTACAGTGACAAGAAAGGAACACACAGCTTGGCTTTGGAAGGACACAGCCTTGCATTGTCACTGTATGACCTGGGTCAATTATTTCACCTCTAGAAGCCTCACTTTCAGGGCCTGGAAATTGAGATGCAAGAAGTAGCTGTTTTGAGGCTTCCTGGAGATAACATAGGTGAGGTTTGGAGCAGAGAGCCTGGCTCCGGGAGGACCCCCCAAGAGTGACGAAAGAGCTATTGGGTTTGTCAACATGACATCAGCCACCCTAGGGGATTAAGGGGTGGGTGGTATTCATGTCCAACAAGAAAACTGAGGCTGGCACGGCTCCATGAAGACCTGAGGCTGGGCTCTCCCGGTCTCAGCCAGGCCTGTCCCAGCTCGCCCCCCAACCTGGCCAAGGTTCTGGTCCCCGCTCTCCTTCTGCACCTGCCTTCCAAGGATATGTCTCTGTGTGTGTGCGTGTGTGTGTGTATTCTTTTTTCTTCCTTTTGTTTAAAAATCATAGCCCCTGGCCATGTCCACTAATAATATTTCTTGGAACTCATTTCATATCAGCACATACAGGGCATCCTGACTCTCCTTTAAGCCTGAGTAATACTCCACCCTATGGATGCATGTAATTCATTTTTTACAGGTGAGGATATTTATCGGTAAATTCCCAGAAGATGAATGGCCAGCTTGTGTTGCGGGGGGGTGTGATTCTGCAAACTGGCCTCTCAGCATCCTTGCCTTATGCAGCTCTCCTCTGATGAGTGGGCATCTTTTTGGCTGTGTAACAGCTCGCTTTGCTGAAGAGTCTGCCCATTCTACCCTCCCCACATTAGGCTGTTGGCCATTGTCTTGTTGATTTGTGGATGTTCCTTATGGTCCTGTCTGAGATATGAGTTACAAATATTCTCCCAGTTTGTCATTCAGACTCAGCACTTCTCTGCTCTCTGCTAAAGACTACACCCTGTGCTTTCTCTCTTTGTAAAATATTCCCACAGCAATTAGCACGGTTCTTTGCACACGGTAGATGATCAATAAACGCTCATCAATTAGATTAATGGTGGGAAAACTTTCTTTATTCGTTGTCTTCATATCTAAAGATTTTGAAGCATTATGCTACCATTTTATGTTTATTTCTTTATAATTATATACTTATAACCCTGTTCTAATATATTAAGCATAATATTTGAAAAATGGCAATATAAAAGAATGAGCTAAAAATAAATGTAAATGGAAGTTCTGATATTTCTTCCCATATCCCAGCAAATTGTTTGGCACCACCTGCTTAGAGACTCCTGAATTGGAGGCAGTCACACGGACACATCTGGTTTCCTGTGAACTTCGGCATAGCCTTGATATGAATTGGCTTGGCCTGTGGGGTTTGTTGGGAAATGTTGGGCTGTCTCCCCAAAGTCCAATACCAGGCACTTCTGAGCCACCATGGGAACCCAGACCACACTTGCCAAGAGTACAGGAAGAGGGCAGCCATGGAGAGTAGGGATGGTGAGGTCCAAGAGGTGCCAGTCCGGGGTACAGTAGCTCAGGACTCCAGCAGTATCAGGCCAATGGGAAGTGACAGGTGGTGATGGTCACTGTGACGGCCTGGCCTAGTTTGCAATCCACTCCACCGCAGCAGGGAAGCTGCAGAAGAGGGCCACACTGGGACTGGTGGGTGCTAGGGTCTGAATGTTCCCTCCAAAACTCATGTTGGAATTTAATTGCCATTGTGATGGTATTGGGAGGTACAGCCTTTAAGAGCTAATCGGGTCATAGGACCCCACCCTCATGAATGGATTAATCCTGTTATCATGAGAGTGGATTGTTATCTCAAGAGTGGGTTATTATAAAGCAGGACTAGCCCTTGGTGCTCCTGTCTTTCCCCAAGCTCTCTTGCCCTTCCACCTTCTGCCATGAGATGATGCAGCATGAAGACCCTTGCCAGATGCCCACACCTTGATACTGGACTTCCTAAACTCCAGAACTGGGAGAAATGAATTTCTGTTTTTTATAAATCACCCACTCTCAGGTACTCTGTTATAGCAGCAGAAAATAGATTAAGACAGTGAGCAAAGAAAAAAGCCTGGCAGCCCTGATGTCGGGCCCTGGGGGATTCCCTCCTGCAGCCTCATGGAAGGGCCCTAAGTTCATTATCATGCTAGTCTCAGCCACTTCCACCAGGAAGCACAGCCAGCAGTGACTGCAGAAGATGCTGCCCATGACAGCAGCCAGCAGGGAGCTCCCCCTTCAGCACCAACAGCTGACCTGGCCACAGAAACGGCATTTGCTGCAAGACCAGGAGCAGAGAACAGAGCCCACAGCTTGACATGGGGCCAAGGGAAGCTCAACTGCCAGGTGGCTGGCTGCTTGCAAGTCCTCCCACCAGCTGCCCACCTGTGAGCAGGGCCTGTGGCAACTGCTTCGAGTCCTGGGAATCACACACCAGGCCCCACTGAAATGGCAGGGGACATGGATCTTCTGTGGAGGGAGCAGGAGAGGAGATCCGGGCCACTTCTCTCTGTGATCTATCACAGAGAGGCAGTGCCACAGCCAGCCCTTCTCTTTCATTTGTCCTCACTGCCTTTTTTGTAAGTTAAATTCTTGCCGGCCCTGTCCCTCACTGATGCTTTTGGTCCTTCCAGAATTACTTGCTGTCCTTCAGGTCTAAGGCGCCCACATCTCCTTAAATCCTACTGATTCCCATGTTGCCTCTCCTGCTGTGGCTCTTCTTGCCCTTTGCTGAGTGGACCTGAGCCTGCTGCATGCCAGGCACTGGGCTCAGTGTCATTCCCACCTCTTCGCATGTCTTCCTCCTACCTTGGTGGAGAGCAGCAAGTTGGTACTACAATTACTTGAGGCACAGAGAGGCCAAGTAAGTTGCCCAAGATCACACAGCCAGAAGGTGGTTGGGCCAAGATTTGAGTCCAGGTCACCGGCCTCCAGGGCTCATGCTTTGACCCGCCATGTCACTTCCTAAGAGAACAGAGCTAGGCTTGCATGGATGCCAATTAATGTTTGCTGAGTGAATGAGTAAATGATTTTGGTGCCGGATGTCTTCCATTTTCACCTCCAGAAACACTCTGCATCCTTCCACACCCCAGGAGACAGACCTGTACGGAAGGCAGCAGCGGACCCCCTCCCCTGCATAGAGGGCCTGGGAGATATCCAAGCAGCTACAGCCTGTGGGGCATGGTGGAGACTCACACCTCAGTGGCAATGGTGGAGAAAAAGGTTCCTGTCATGCACTGCCTGACCACAGGCTCCATGTCCTGCACCAGCACCCACCCCATGCTTGTGTAGAAACTGTCACTGTGGATTTGGGAATAACCAGCATTTCTCTGGCTGATGTGAGAGTCTGGGGGATTGAAGACTCCCAGGAGGGCACCAAGATGGAAGCTTTGCTTGGCGTTCGGGGAGTGGGGAGGGGAGTGTCATTGTCAAGTTCAGAGACAGATGCCCAGAAGTTCTCCACCAGATGGTGAGATGTCAGCAGTGCGCTAGGGAAGATGATGGCTGGGTCCAGGAGGTCAGCAGAGGCCATGGGCCCCAGAGGAGGAGCTCGGGCATCCAGGTGAGCCGAGAGCAAGGAGGGGCTCTGGGCAGGTGTATCTGCTTCCTCAGCCGCTGTAACAATGACCACCAGTGCGGTGGCTTAAAATCACACACCTTTATTGTCTAACAGTCTTGAATCCAGGAGTCCAAAATCAGCCTCCCTGGGCTGACACCAAGGTGGTGGCAGGGACTTGCACCCTCCAGAGGCTCTGAGGAGAGCCCGTCCTTGCCTCCTCTTGCTTCCAAGCCGTGCTTCTGGCTTCAGTGCTCAGTGACCGTCTTCTTTCACCAAATCTCCCTCCACCTCCCTCTTAGAAGGACACTTGTGATTACATTTAGGGACCTCTCGGATAATGCGGGATAATCTCCCTTAATCTCAAGAACCTGAACTTAATCACATCTGCAAAGTCTCTGTTGCCGTGTAAGGGAATATTCGCAGGTTCCAGGGATTAGGACCTGAATATCTTCGGGGGGCGTTCTTCTGCCAATCACAGAGGGCAACACTGAGCAGACAAGAGGCTCTGAAGACCCGGGTGGTTGGGCTGTCGTGGCTCGTTTTCACAGAGGCTGTGAGGCACAGTGGCTGGGATGCTTTGGTGACCCCAGGGCACTGCAGACTGGCCTGAGGGCTGCTTTGGGGAGCACCTCCGGGTCCAGAGCTGCTGGCTGAAAGTGAGTGCTCCGTGGCAGACTCAGGTGATAAGCACAAGAATAAAGTCCCATTTCTTTTAAAGCTTCACTTTCAGAGTAAGATCAAAAGGGAAATGAGAAAAGTGGTCCTTTCCAATGCTGTGGGCTGGGATGGCTAAGGACGCCGTGGGGACCGTCACACAGCCTATAGCGACAGTCGGATCTCAGAGTGCCTGGGCGAGTCCTAAGCCTCCCGGGTTCGGCATCTGAACGGCGTCTTCCAGAAGGCCCCGTGTCTAAGACAGCCCCACACCCCTCTCTCAGATCCCAAGCTCTGGCTCTGGGTGCCGAGGACAGAGTCGTCAATGGGACTGTTTTGTTTTCCCAGATGGGGCCCTGATGAGACCCACCCATCTCCAGAGAGGGGTTTAGCCAAGGTCACAGTGATTTCTCCATTGGTTCTGCACCTGCCGCTGACCAGGAAGTGCCTGAGCACTGTGGGGAGGGCACCCCTGGGGATCAGACCCCTGCCCTAGGCCTCCATGGCAGCTGGGGCTTGGGGGAGTTGTGATGGGCAAATACCTGCGTATTTGGGGGACGACGGATGTGCTGGCCTCAGACTCCGAAGCAAGGCAACCAGCGAGATGCAGGGAGGAGGAGGTAGCAAGAAAACAGCGAAAAGCCTAAAAAGCAAAGAAGAAGAAAAGGAAAAGAAAGGAAATAAAGGGAAAGGAGGGGAAGAGACATAGGGCTCACTGCTTACCCAGCACTGAGCGCCTCTCTGGCAGGCGAGATGTGCCTCATAGCCACCCTTCAGTTCCCCTCCAGTCCCTGGGAGGAAACAAGAAGGTGGATCCATTCTCAGGCCACAACCTCAGGTGAGAAATAAATAGAGCCTATTTTGCTTGTGTTTGTAATTCATCTCCATCCACAATTTCAGCCTCTGTTCTCTCTGAGCTCACTCAGCCTGTCCCTGGGTTTGGGGACTTGTTCAATGCTGAGACCCTGGGTCCGGGGCTCCTACTGAGCCCTTGAGGCCACCACCTGCCGTGCCTACCATCCCATTTGTCCTGGGCCTCATCTAGGCAGGTGACAGCTGGATCCACCTTATTCCAGCGTCCTTCTGGTCCAACTCCAGCGATTTTTTTGAGTGTTCTTGAAGGCAGCCTTTGAGGAGGGAAAAGACTTCAGAAATAGTTTGGTTTTTAAACTTGTTTTTTAGGCCAGGCTCGGTGGCTCATGCCTGTGCTCCCAGTACTTTGGGAGGCCGAGGTGAGAGGATCACTTGAGCCCAGAAGTTCAAGACCAGCCTGGACAACATGGTGAAACCCTGTCTCACAAAAAAAATATAAAAATTAGCCGGGCATGGTGGCATGCACCTGTAGTCCCAGCTGCTCAGGAGGCTGAGGTGGGAGGATTGCTTGAGCCTGGGAGGTGGAGGCTGATGGAGCCGTGATTGCACCACTGTACTCCAGCCTGGGCAACAGAGCAAGATCCTGTCTCAAAAATAAATAAATAAATAAATAAAAGTAAAGTTGATGTTTAAGTCCTAATTCTTCCTTGAACTTTTAGCTCTACTGCTTTTTTAAAAATTGTGGTAAGAACACTTAACACAAGATCTACCCTCTTGACAAGCTTCTAAGTGTACGGTGTGGTACTGTTAACTGTGGGCCCTGTGCTGTGTGCATCTCTGGAACTTTACACCTTGTGTAACTGAAACTCCACACCTATTGAACAGCAACTGCCTGTTCCTCTACCCACCTTCCTTGAGCTTTTAAATGCAACTTACAAATCTTATTCTATGAGTAGATCCAGCAAATTTCAATCATCATTTATAAGGAGAAATTTAATTAATGTTTGTATTATTTACCTTCTTAGTTAATTTAAATTCCTTTAAACATTTTAAGCTGCAATCAAAATTTATTATATTCCATTTTCTAAGTTTTTCAATTATCTGACTAACAAATCTTCCCAAGTCCTTACGTGATTCTCATAAATCAAATACATTAAACATATAATTATAGTGATTTTTAAATATTCAAAAACTGTTTACCAACTTAGTAAGATTTCAGCTTGCAATCACAGATGCTGATTACTAGCGTCAGGCTGGTTGGTTGAAGGGATCATGGGTTGAGCTCATGGGTTGTTTGAAGGGCTCAGAAATCAATGACTCAAGAGCACATTTAAAATTAGAATCACACGTCTGATGTGAAGACTCAAATATGCCAAATTCTCTTAAACTTTGTAAGTTCTTAAAATGCCAAAGATGTATATTTCCGAACTTAGCACAAAAACATAAAGGCTGTCATTTTGATCTACTTCATCATTTCTAGACTCAATTCTGGATGTCTCTGTGTTAAAACCATTTTCTAAACAGATGTGGGGTTCCCTTCTCAAGCACATTTCTGCTCAGCTACATGGGGTTTTCTGAATATTCTGTTTCAACCCTGACTGGCGGATGGTAATTCAGTTCTGACAACCACCTAGAGTTAGCGTCAGACTCCACGGGCTTAAGGATGTGGTTCCCAACAAGACGGCCCCCACTTCAGATACCAGCTGCAAGTTCAGGGGTCCCCAGGCCACCTGCACTTTTGACTGGCTACCAATTCAGGAGTTCCCACAAACCCCTCAGGTTCAACAAATTGCTACAACAACTCACAGAACTCAGGGAAGCACTGTACTTATGATAACAGTTTTATTATAAAATATACAGACCAGCACCGGCCAGATGCAGAGATGTGCAGGGCAAGGTCAGGGGGAGTCCAGAACACCGAGCCTCATGCCCTCTCTCTGGGGAGCCAGGCAGCTCAGCTACCTGCGACTTCCATGTGCTCACCAGCCAGGAAGCTCTCCCGAGCTTCGGTGTCCAGAGTTCTTAAAGGGTTTCACTGGGGTGATTCCAGTTCGAGGCTGTCTTAAGTAAGGCTTCTCTCGACGCTCATGGAATAATGTCTTGGGGGACATCCACACTCATTCCCACTGGGTATGTTAAAAGACAGACTTGAGCACATTAAAATTTGCAATAAGTTTATTTGAACATGCAGCAGTTCATGAATTGAGCAGCACTGGATCTAGAGCTACTCAGGCTCTGCTGAGGGGCCATCAGGGGGAAACTTTTATAAGAGGCTTGCAAAAACAAGACAAAGAAAACATTTGGTTAATTAAAGTGGAAAGTCCCTAGTTAGAGGTTACTTGGCAGTTTCTCCTTGGTTATGCTTGAGTCTCTTGGTTTCCTAGACTGGGACCATTCCCTCTGCGTTGGGTTTCCATTTGCTTCTGTCAAACCGAAGGTATTGGCATCATCTCAGCCTAATGCACTCCCAATTCATTATTGCAGCAGGTGTGACCCATGGTGGATTTGCTGGGCCAGGGGGTGAGCATCTGTTTAGCTTTGCTGATACTGCTAGACACTTTTCCAAATGTGCGCCACCGGCCTCCTTTCTTGAGAGAGGAAGCCCCAGGCAGAAAGGACTCAGCTTCCCAGCCTCAGTTTCCCCTCCATCTGCCTTGTGGGGAACCACCGAGTTCTTCGCTTTCTGGAGTTTGGAGCTGCCCCTCAAGTCCCTGCTGCGTGCCATGGTCTTTGAGCAGTCATGGCTGGGCGCTGTGCTGACCCACAGGGGTCAACTGAATAGGGTGGGGTCCTGGTCACCAGGAGCAGGCGGGGCAGGGAGGCGACGGGCAAGTCAGCCATTGAGGACTGTGGTTGCAGTCGGGGCCAAGACTGATATATGTGCCAAGGGCTTCGGATGCCCACGGGAGCGCCCAGCCGGTGTAGCAGAGACGGTGGCAATGACTCGGGTAGACCCAAGCCTGAGAGCAGAATCTGTTTCTGTTGCATCCACAGGAACCTGGCCAGTCCTGAAGTCTTCCCTGGGGAGGTAACAGCCAAGCTGACCCTGAGATGCACAGGAGTTGGTGGATGAAGGGTGGGAGGAGGGTGTCAGGCAGGAGGAGCCACCCTGTAAAGCCCAAGAGGTGACAGTGACCTGGGATGATGAGGAAGGCAATCCTCTCTGCACTCTGGGGGATGAAGTGAGAATCAGAGCCCCATCTCCTGAAAGGCCCCTCGGCAAAGCCAGGATGTTGGGGGGGCTTTAGCGCAAAACCCAGTCTTCACAGGGTTTTAGGTAAAGGAGGTACCGCCTACTCAGATTTCCACCTTAGAAAGCTCACCCAGCCTCGATGAGGAGGGCCAGGTAGAGGTGGGAGAGCTGCCAAGAGGCTGCTGGGGTGGGCTGAGGCCCTGGGAGACCCAGCCTTGGGCCATCCAGGTTTTCCAAGTGGGGCTAATCGGATGTGGCTGGAGGGCAGAGACCGAGCTCTGACTGAGACCTGGGCAGACTTTAAACAGGAACCAGGCTGAGGGCCCTGCAGGGAGGCCCAGTTCACAGCAGAGCTGAGGGGACGGTCATGCCCTGAGCCCAAGGAGCTGTGGACTTTCTAGAAGGTTCCCAGCTCTGCCCTGCCCCCGATCCCTTCCTCCCTCACCTGCAGGGAGAATCCGCTGTTGCCTCTCACCTGGGACAACACAGAGAACAGCTTGTTCCTAACCCACAGAACCTGTGAGTGTTACCTTATATGCAAAAGGGACTTTGCAGCTGAGACCGAGTTCAGCATCTGGAGGTGGGGGACGATCCTGAGGGGCTGGAAGGAATCACAGGGGTCCTCCGAAGAGAGAAGCTGATGAGCAGACAGAAGCTGAGAGACAGGGAAAGGCGAGGCTGCTGGATTTGAAGATGGAGGGGAGGCCTCCAGCATCTGGGACCCCCAGAGCTTCCAGAAAGAACCGGCCCCACTGCCACCTTCATCTTAGCCCAGTGAGACCCACTTCAGACTTCTGACCCCCAGAACTGTAAGATAATAAGTGCTTTTAAGCCACTACATTTGTGGGGAATTTTTACAGCCTCAGCAGGGCATGAGTACGTCTGGGTGACCGAAGCTGCTGTGTAAGATATAGGAAACAGCAGAGTGTTTCCCCACTCCTGAACATCCCGCACCACTCAACGCAGAATACACCTGTGCCCAGATGTGCGGGGGGGTGGAGGCTCTCAGGGGGCACCAGCAGGGTGTCCTATAATTTAACCCAGTTCTGACACCACCTACCTGCAGTTAGCGTCGGATTTTCACAGGGTGAGAGTTCAGTCCCACAAGACTGCCCCCGCTTCTGATGCCAATCACAAGCCCTGGGTGGTGACCTGTGCTTCTGACCAATCACCTCTAAGAGGTCCCCACGACCTCTTCCTCGGGTTCAATTCATTGGCTAGGACTGCTCACAGAATTCGGGGAGACACTTACTTACAGTTATAGTTTATTGTGAAGATTAGAAAGGACACAGATGAACTGCGAGATGGAGGAGGCACATGGGGCAGGGCTGTGAGGGGGGCCGCGGAGCTTCCACACCCTCCCTGGGCACCATTCTCGGGACACCACCACGTGTTCAGCAACCCGGAAGCTCTCCAAACCCAGTCCTTTTGGGTTTTATGGAAGCTTCACTTTGTAGGCAGAATTGATTGCATCATTGGCCATTGGTGATTAACTCAACCTTCAGTCCCTCTCCCCTCCCTGGAGGTTGGGAGGTGGGGCTGGCTAGTCCTGCCTTGGTCTTTCTGGTGACCAGTCCCATCCTAAGGCTACCTAGGGGTCCCCAACCACCAGTCATCTGATGAGCATACTAAAGGCACTCTTACCACGCCAGAGATTCCAAGGGTTTTAGAGGCTGTGTGCCAAGAACCAGGAGCAGAGACCAAATATAGATTTCTTATGGTATGGTAATATCACAAGTGTCATTCTGTGTACCACCCTCTGCCGCCCACCTCACTCAGTTGGGCTCCCTGAGGCACACTGTGCTCTCCACCTTCTCCTGTGGGGTCAAGTGGGGTGTGGTTTAAATGGATCATCCAGTCCTGCTGGGGGAGGTTGGGTGTGTCACACCCCCGACAGGCGGAATGCAAGCCCTGTGTGAAAACAGCCACATCCGAGAATTCTAGCTTTGGTTTGGTTTTTCCTGCACAAGTACCCCTGAGGCACAATATTCTCTCAGGGCACTGCAACGCTACAGCGGTTCAGACTGGAGCTCCTGCCTTCACACCCAGCCCAAGGTAATCACGATTGCTCTAAGTCACTCAGGACAGTCCAGTTATCCACTTTTCCAGCTTTCCCTACAATTGGAGGAAGCAGAATGCACCTTGGCGCTGGCCAGCAAGGCATGAACAGAAGTCGGCTGGGGCTCTAGGAAACCTCACCCTCCCGATGAAAGGGCAGATGCTGCCGGCACACTTCGCTCCGTTGTCCCGAGAGCAGAGGAGAGGCCTGGTGCTACAGTGGCCATCTGTACCCAGGAGGTGACAGACATGGTTATGGCATGGATGGAAAGAGAGAAGGGGAGGGTGTGGTCCCTGGTGGCACCATTAGATAACTGAAACAATGCCAGAAACTGTCCATTCTGGATTCACAGTTGCACATGAAAAAGTGACCCACCACCTGTCTAAGGCGTAGCTGGTTGGGGGTTCTTTTTCTCCTACTTGCAGCCAAACACACTCCTACTGATTCCATGCATGGATGAACAGCCGGTCAGTGGAACAGAACCGCCTGCCCAGAAATAATGGATGTGTCATACTCAGTGGGCAAGAGCAGGAGCGTCTTCAGAAGTAGAACCAGGACTATTCACTGGCCATATGGGGGAGGAAAGTTGGATTCATATCTCACTCCACACACAAAAATAGATTGCGCATGTGTCAAAGGAGGGGAAAAATGAACTGCAAAGACCTAGAAGAAAACAAAACTAAATATTTATAAATAGATATAATAAATAAAGATAAAGTACCAATCAAAAGCAGACTACGTGGGCATTAGGAGGGCACAGTAGGATGTGCCCTGCCCCACATCACAGTGATTTTATCCTACATTAATATGACCCTCCCACTACAAATTTCTACCTGCTCCCAACTCCCAAATTAATTCCCCCAAAGTTCCGGGGGTGGAAAGAGGCAAGAAGTACTTTAATTGTTTGGAACATGCTAGCACGGAAACCACAGTTCAATTTGTTCTGCAACAGCAAATGACTTTTTTTGTGACAGAAGCTAAAAGCAAAGAGAAACCACAAGGAGTTCTGCTTCCTACCATATCAAGGACTTAATATTATGAAAATAATAGCGACAACAACGAAAACGAAGCCTGTAAACATGCTAGATTAAATGCCACAGACATTCTTTGAAATGCATAGCTGGGCTTGCAAGAACGTAAAAGTACTCCATGGAACAAACAGGGAAATGGAAGAGAAAGCCTGGGCAATTAGGAGCAAAGGGTTTTTGTGGAATTGAACGGAGGTCTTGGTTTTAAGATCCCCATGGGGATGGGAAATAAGGCCTGGAGCCCATGGGAAGGGAGGAGATGAAACGACAGCCCCCCTCCTCCCTGTAAGCCTGGAACCCTTGAGAGGCTGCTTCCTTCATGAAAGGTGGGCTAGAACAATCCCACCTGCAGCAGATGGTCAAGTCTCTGCATGGCCAGCTGGGAAGGCTTGCCCGGCTGTGGCCAAATACGAGAGAAGAGACTACGAGAGAAGACAAGAGGGAAGAGAGGGAGGGGAACTGCAGGTTCCTGCTAACGTGCACCTACAAACCTGGGAGCACATGCCTGGGGGTGGATGGAGTGTGCTGGGCAAGATTACGGGTGGAATAGTAGGCCAGGAGGGGGAGAATTTACCAATGAAGGGGCACCGTCCCGTGACTCAGGAGTCTTCATCATGACAAGGGCAGCTTGAGCCGTGCCTAATGCTTTACTAGGCTGCCATCTTGAGATTTAGCAGCAATGGCCTGCAGTAGATGAGGAAGAAACGCTGGAGTTACCTTGGCAGATTTTGATCAAGAAAGGGATCAAGTGGCTCAGAAGGTGCACGTGTTATAATGAAGTTATGATGGAAGACTGGAGAACTTACTCCCTGTGTATGTTCCCAGGGAGCCCCAGAGGACTCTGCTTGCGAAGACTGTAAGACATGCACCAGTGAAGGAAGCCCCGGCGGCATTGCCAAGTCTGGTTGTGGTCATCATCTGCAGTACAGGATTGATGACGGGAGGCTGCTATAGAACTGGCCTCCCTAGTGTCCACGGAGAAGAGAGGATCCCAAAACAGCAGAGACCATGTAGCACTCTTAACCCTCAGAGGCAAGATGATGCCATTACCAAAATGGGCAATGAGGGTGGAAAGGTCACCAGGAGCCTGACATTCAGGGCTCTGTGATAATGAATAATAGGCTGTGTTCTGGCCGGGCACAGTGGCTCATGCCTGTAATTCAAGCATTTTCGGAGGCAGAGGTGGGCAGATCACGAGGTCAAGAGATCGAGACCATCCTGGCCAACATGGTGAAACCCCATCTCTACTAAAAATACAAAAATTACCTGAGCGTGGTGGTGCATGCCTGTAATCCCAGCTACTCGAGAGGCTGAGGCAGGAGAATCGCTCGAACCCGGGAGGTGGAGGTTGCAGTGAGCCGAGATTGCGCCACTGCACTCCAGCCTGGTGACAGAGCGAGACTCTGTCTAAAAAATAAAACAAAACAAAAAAAGACTGTGTTCTTTCTAGAGGCAGGGTAGGTGGGCAGCCAGTGTGCTTATTTGACTTATGTAACCAAAAAAGGATAAGAATGTGTGAGCAGAAGGCTGAGGCCAGCCACTTCAATGGAAACATTATTATCTCTTCGCCAACTTCTAGGTTCGTGCTAGTTCTCAGACTCAGAGCCTGCGGATTGAAGGGAAGAAAGGTCCTCTTGAGGAAGGATCCTGAAAGCCCACACAGTAGGATTCTCCCAATCCCTCTGCTCTGCTTATTTATCAGAATAGCTTTTATAGTGGGGAAGGAGGATGCCCAGATTTCTCAAGGACTGATGGATACGTGTCAGAATTGACACTGGTCCCAGAGAACCCAAAATACCATCGTGACCGCCCCCATTAGAGTGGGGTCTACAGAAGCCACGTGATAAATGAAGTTCTGGCCCAAGTCTACCTTTCAGGAAGCCAGTGAGTCTGGAGAACCATCTATGGCCATTTCTTTAGTCTCTGAGCACATGTTCAGGCTGGAGACACTTACAAGATGGAAAATCAGAAGGAATACTAAGTCTGAGCATCATGACAGAGATGAGTGTCACCCTTATTCACTTAGAGGATGCAGAGAATGTGGTCCCTAATACATCCCTCTTTAATTCACCAGTATGGCCCTTGAAAAAGTCATCTGAATTGTAGCAGATGATGATGGACTCTTGTAAACCCAACTGCATGGGAGCCCCAAGTGCTGCTGTTGTGCCATGTACAATGTCTTCAGTAGAACAGGTCAGCACAGCCTTGGAATTCGGTGTAAAGCTGTTGATCTGGTGTGTGTACCCTCTCAAACCCTATCAGGAAGATGTATCTAAACTGATTTGCACTTACCTGGAATAGCAGCAGTACACATTTACAGGGACCTTAATCATCTGGACATCCCACAGAACATCACATAGGGATGCTACACTGAAGATGCCATGCTAATCAGACCTGGTAAGCAGGAAGTGGAACATACCCTACATGCCCTTGTAAGGCACCCATGCATTGCAGAGAGTGGGAGATAAGCCCTAGAGTGGTTCAGGGGTCTGTTATCTCAATAAAGATCCAGGGGTCCATCCTGGGTAATATAGCAAGACCCCATGTCTAAAAAAATTTTTTTAAGTAGCTGGGTGTGGTCATGCACACCTGTGGTTCCAGCTACTTGGGAGGCTGAGGCAGGAGGATCACTTGAGCCCAGGAGGTCAAGACCAGCTTGGACAACACAGAGAGACCCCAATTCTACGAAAAATTTTAAAAATTAGCTGGGCATGGTAGCGTGCACCTGTGATCCCAGCTACTCCAGAGGCTGAGGTGGGAGGATCCCTTGAGCCTGGGAAGTCGAGGCTGTAGTGAGCTATGATCATGCCAATGCACTCCAGCCTGGGGAGCAGAGCAAGACTCAAAAAAAAAAAAATCCATTGGTGTGGGTCATTCTGAGACATTCCCTTCAAAGTAAAGGATGAGTTACGTCATCTTGTATTTTCCACCACTAAGGAAAAGGCACAGACCTTGGTAAGCCTCTTGGGACTTTGGAGATGATCTCTTGTCATGGCACACTTGGGAATACTGCTCCAACCTCTTTATCAGATGACTTGGAGACAGCCGGTTTTGTTGGATCTGAGAGCAAGAAATGTCTCTCTCTCGAAGGTTCAGGTGCCAGATAAGTAACTCTGCCACTTGGGCTGCATCTCTTCACATCCTGCGGTGCCAGAGCTGCCCGTGGCAGAGAGGGATGCTGTGGAAAGCCTGGAAAGCATCTGGAAAGAATGGATAGGGGATTCACGGTGTGGACGCAAGAACCAGGCAATACTGTCAGCAGCAGAGAACTGGTCACCACTGAAAAGTAGTTCATAGACACTCATGCCTGGCACAGGACAACAGTGACTCTGTGGTAGAGCTTCCCATCTTGAGCTGGGCATCACCAGGCTTGCCAAGCCGGAGTGTTTGGCCATAATGAAAACAATCCACTGAATGATGAAAATGGAACAGTCAGGAACATGCCTGAGCAGGTCCTAATGGTATAAACAGGTTACACAAACAGGTGGCCCAGACCCCATGTCACCCATCTCTGGCATCCCTGCCTCTCTCAGCTCACACCTCACCTGGCTAACAGAGGCTGGGATCCTCTGGGTCTCATTCATTGGCTTGATATATTGGAGCAAATAAAAAACGGATGCTGCCTCACTCCAAGCCGATCCAGCCAGCAGAGCTTCAGGCAAGCACCTGGTTATCCACTTAGGTAAGGATTGTACACAGACTCTGGGCAATGGTAACTGATTGGGCTGGTTCGTCAGAGACTTGGAAGGAACGAGATTGGAAGATCAGAAAAAAATGGCCTGGGAAAGAGAGATGGGAATGAGCAAATGGGAGTGAGCACATTGTCTCACGTCAACACCACCGCTGGCCCCCTGAAATTATCAACTGCAGATGAAGCACTGAAGAACCAGATAGAAAAGGTGACTCAGCCAGCAGAGCTCAACCAGCCTCTGCCCACAGCCACCTCTGCACTTGCACAATGAGTGTGTGCAAGGAGTTGCCACGGTGGTGGGTTGGGAGACCATGCATGGGTTCACTCCATGTGTGCCTGGAGTCCGGGTCACAAAGGCTGATCCAGCTTCGGCTAAACACCTGCGTGTTCAGGAGCAGAGACTAACGCTAGGCCCTCATTATGGTGTTGTCCCTGGAGGAGACCAACTCGCTATGTGACAGCAGCTTGATTGCATTTAATCCCCCTATACTGGAGGGAGCAGCAAGCCCTCTGGACCAGAATTGACCCCTACTCTAGGTAGGATTTTACCTTGCCTGACTGCAGGGCTCCAGCTAGTACTCTGGACTCATGTGAGTCTGTGGACTCATGGAGTATCTAATTTGCCATTATGGGATTGCAAATAACATGGCCTTGAACTGAGAGAATCAAATTACAGCAAAATAGTTGTGATGATGGGCAGGACAATAGGACCCACTAGGGTCTCCATCTAAGCATCTGCCGGCTGGGTGGAATGTTTGGGGAAGAAACCAGTTTGGGGAAGACACCCTAGGGCACTGGGACACTGAGTTGGAAGGTGCGATCTATACTTTGAACCAATGGCCACCCCATGGTGTGTGTCCCTGATAGTGAGAGGACCCAAGGGGTGAAAGTAGGGGTGGAAGTAGGGGCGGAAGCTCTCACCATCATCCGCAGGACTCCCTGGCGAATTTTTTCCCATCTCCATGACTTCACGCTCTGCTTGGACTAGAGGTGTTATTTCCCATTGGGGAAGGGGAATGCTTCAATGGGGACATGTTAAGGACTCCAGTTAGTAGGTGGCATTTGGTGAGGGTGGTTGCATGCTGCCATGTAATAGGAGCAGGAAGGACTTTGTCTGAAGACTGAGGAATTCGCTGCAGCCCCTCCTGGTGCTTGGTATGGTAATAAGTCTGAACGGGCAACTGCAGCAACCATGGCCTCACAGGGTGTGGTGACCAGGGGCTCAGGCACCTCAGGGATGAAGTTTGCATCACCCCACCAGGCAAGCCACCAAGACCAGCAGAAGTGCAGGCCCAGGGTGCAGGGAATCCAGAATAGTTGGTAGAGGAAAGAGATAATGAATGTCAGGTATGGCCCTGGGACCCACTGAGGCGGCAGGGACTGCACTTCGTCCTGCTAATATTCCTGTTGTATTTTTTTTTCTTTTTTTGAGAAAGGGTCTCACTCTGTCGCCCAGGCTGCAGGAATGCAGTGGCACAATCACAGCTCACTGCAGCCTCCACCTACTGTGCTCAAATGATCCTCTCACCTCAGCCTCCCAAGTAGCTGGGACTACAGGTGTGCACCACCACACCCAGCTAATTGTTTTATTTATTTAGTGGAGACTGGGGTCTCACTATGTTGCCCAGGCTGGTCTTGAGTTCTTGGGCTCAAGTGATCCTCCTGCCCCAGGCTTCCAAAGTGCTGGCACTACAGGCATGAACCACCACACCTGACCTGCCTGTTATTTTTTAGAAATTGTGATAGGCCACAACCTTGAAGAAGCAGGGATGGAGCAGGTCAACTTTACTTGCAGCATGAGTGCATCTGAGCTGTTCAAGGGGTGAATGATGGCAGATGTTCCCTTAGGTGCCCCACCCAAGTCTTCTCAGCCCTCACTGTTCCAGTGCATGCTGGTGGCATCCTTTTCAAGTGTCTGTCTAAAGGCTCTGTCCCAATGCACAGGGAGAAGACTGGAAGTGCCTGGAAATTAATTCCCCTGCAACATCCTTGCAACATCAGCCAATGATGAAAAGAAGTTGGAAGATAAATACCTCCAGACTGGAATAGCCCCCATGCATGTTCTGCACTGTCTCCAGAGTTCCTCTGCTTTGCATTTCTGTGGCTCACATTGACACTTGCTTGGTAATGCATCCATGGCCTTCCTTTACTTTCCTCTTTGGACTTTTACTGTATAGTGTCTACCTTCCATTTCACCAGTTCTCTCTTCAACTGTGTTCAGTATGTTCTGCAGTCTATACATTGAGTCTTTAATACCAATAATAATACTTTCAGTTCTAGGAATTCTATTAGCTTTTTAAAAAATGTGCCTAGTTATGTTTGAAGTCTCTTATTTCTTACTCATGTTTTCAATCCATCTTTTATTTCTTTTAACAGTATAAATATAGTTTGTTTAAAATGCTACATTCGTTAATTCTGATACAGGAGCCTTTGGGTTCTGTTTTAATTTTAGCTATCCTAGAAGCTGACCCTGACACAAGTATTTGTGTACAACTTGATTGTTTTCGTAGTCTTAGGAAGCACTAATAGGAGAATGGAGAAGTTTATAGAGGAAAAAAGAAGAAGAAATTATGGGCAAATGAACGGGTGTGATGTGAATAAATCTTAACAAGATGTATAGACTGTATAAAATAGTAATATATTATTTATTTTGAAAGATTAAAAAAACAAACTAAAGCTAAGGTAACTTTTTGTAGTCACTGTAATTCGCCGATGAAATATAAGATGGAATGAGGTGAACTGAAGTGTTCAAACGTCATTGAATTGTTTTTCATAAGCAAGTGGGTCCGTTATTAAACTATTGTCTCATTTCCAAACCAGCCTTCTGTATTCGGTTTTGTGATACTGGTGATGGAACTCTGCAAACATTTCTGCTTTGACAGCCACGTCCCTGTTAGGGTCTGCCAATAGGGGGCACTAGAGAGAGACTAACAAGCTGGGCTGGAAGAAGGGACCTGCTCCTTCCAGTCGGCTTCCTGTTCTGATGAGCATCCTCCCAGCAGAGCTGCTTCACCCTGGCTGCAGCAGTTCCTGCAGCTGTGAAATCCAGCTTGCAGTTTTTTAGACATTTGCAAACCAATTTCATCTTGTCCCCTCTCTATCCCACAGATACACCAGCACCCGCCAGAGTTTCTCCTCAGAAGTCTGGGTCCCAAGCCCAGGGGGCCTCTCCTTTAATTACTAAGCTTTAATAATTCCAGCCTCTTCCCTTTGCTCCCTCAGCCCTGGGGGTGGCAGCTGCTGCCTGTGGTTGCTAATCCCTTGATAGACTAAATTTCTCTTTTTTACCATTTTATTTACCTAGTTAACAACTGTTTACCTAGTTAACAATTATTTATATTAAATCCTCTCTGTTCAGATAACTGGGGTGGTTCCTGTCTCTTGACTGTGTGCTAACTGATGCAGCTTCAGAAATTAATAAATTTCTAAAAACTGGTAGAATACAATACTGGAAAAATAAAAACAGTACTTCTTAAAATAAAAGCACTGAGTGAACATAGCATAATTATTTTATAAGATTGAAATGGGAGAAGCCCTTACCAACTATAACACAAAGTTAAGAGGCACAAAAGAAATAAAAAATGAAGAAATTTGACTATATAAATTAAAACATTTCTGGGCCGGGTGCAGTGGCTTACACCCAGTACTTTGGGAGGCTGAGGTGGGAGGATTACTTGAGCTGAGTTTGAGACCAGCCTGGGCAACATAATGACACCTGTCTCTACAAATAATGTTTTCTAAATTAGCTGGGCATTGTGATGTGCACCTGTGGTCCCAGTTATTCAGGAGACTGAGGTAGGAGGATCACCTGAGCCCAAGAAGTCAAGACTGCAGTGAGCCATGATTGTGCCACAGCACTCCAGCCTGGGTGACAGAGATCCTGTATTAAAAAAAAAAAAAAAAAATCTGAATGGGAAAAGATGACTTTAAGTAGAATCAAAAAATAGTCAAACTGGAGAAAATAAGTATAATTAATCAAAGACTAATATGTAAAGAACTTCTATAAATAAACAAGAAAGAGGCTAACCACCAAAAGAAAAAATGTCAAAGGGGATGAGTAAACTATTCATTTAAAAAATACGAATAACTTTTTAAAAATAACCTTTTATATTTTGGAATAATTTTAGATTTACAGAAAAATTACAATGATAATACAAAGATTTTCTGTACACCTTTCTTTCAGTTCGCCTAATGTTAACATCTTACATAATAACTGTGGTGTATTTGTCAAAATTAAGGTATTAGCATTAGCACATTCATTACTATTAACCAAATTATAAGCTTTGTTCATATTCTACTAATTTTTCTCAATAATTCCCTTCTCTGTCCCAGGCTCAAATCTAGAGTGCCACTCACATGTATGTGTCTCTTTGGTGTCCCCTGGTTGGTGACAGTATCTCCATCTGTCTTTGTTTATCATAACCTCGACAGTTTTGAAGAGTAGTGGTCGGGTATTTCACAGAATGTCCCTCAATTTCGGATTGTCTGACTTTTTTCATGACTAGAGAGGGGGCATGAGTTTAAGGACTCCCTTCATCACATCACAGCAGGGGGTGTGTGTGGTACTCACGTGGCATCATTGGTGATGTTGACCATCATCACGTGGTTTGGATGGTGTCTGCAGTTTCCTCCACGGTAAAGTTACTGTTGTTGCTTCCCATCTTCTATTCTTAGGAAGCCAATCACTAAATCCAGCCCACACTCAAGGGGAGGGGAATTAAACTTCACCATCTACGGGGTGGATATCTACATATATTTTTGGGATTCTTCTATAAGGAAGATTTGTCCCTTCTCCCCCCATTTATTTATTTATTCAATCATTTATTTATATGTGGACTGACATATATGTATATATATGTGGACTTATGTATATTTATTTTTATGTGAGCTGATGGATATTTATTTATATGTGGACTGATGTATATTTATTTATATGTGGACTGATGTATATTTATTTAATATGTTGGGCTATGGTCCAGCACTACATTATTTATTTTGCTGCTCAAGTGGTTCTTAGGCTGCTGGGAGCCTTTGCAGTTGGCTCCCATGAGCCTTTGACATTCCCCCGTCACTGTGGGTTGCTCTGGTTTTGTTGTGTTTTGAGTGCTTCCTTGCTTCCGACACTGAAAGATGCTCCAGGCTGATCTTGTATATTCCCTGACCCAGACCTAGAATCAGCCATTTCTCCAAGGATCCCCCAGTTCCTTTCACTGGAGAATGGCATTTCAAAACCAAGATCTGTATAAATTACTTTAAAACATGAAAATATGCTCAACCTGACTTACAATAACAGAAATATCAATAAAGCTAGAATGATACTGTTATTCACTAATAGATCAACAAAGAACCAAGATTTGATAGGATGTTCTGTTGGAAAAGCCAGGAGGTAAATAGGACCTCTCACTCTACGCTGCTCTAGGTAGATACGGCACAGCCTCAATGGAAAGCATTTGGCAACAGCTGTCAAAATTGATATGCACATACGCTTTGATTTAGCAACCCCACTTCTACTGATCTGCTTGCTGCCTATGAAATAACGGGTAAAAGAAAGGGTTTTTATTGCAATGTTGTTTATAAATTTCAAAGAACTATAAACAACATAAATATATATCAATAGAGAACCTGACATTTAGATTATGGTTCATCAAATTCAATGGAATACAATGCATTTGTAAAAACAAATGAGGAAGCTCTTTACATACTGATGCCAAATGATCTGTAAGACATTTTACTAAGGACAAGCTAAAACACACTTCAGAGCTGAAGGAGTAAGGTTTGTCTAGGAAAAGCAATATATGCATATTTACACACATACACAATATATATTTCTATATTCATATATACACATTTTACTTTGTGTGCATAAACTTTACCTGGATGGACTCTCAGCTAATGAATAATAGTAATTGCCTATGGGTGGCTGGCTGGGGGACAGGAGTAGAAAAAATAGTTTTCCTTGTAGACTTTTTATGCGTTTTGAATATTGAAACTTTTGAATGTATTACCTACCCTTTCATCAAAAAACAAATTAACACTATGCCTCTAAGTCATTCATGAGTCCATTGAGAAATCATAGTGGAAATCTCTAATACTCAGAACTGAATGGTGGTGAAAATACTACCCACCGAAACTTGTGGGATGCCACCAAAGCAATACTTGTAGGGAAATTCGTAACCATAATGTTCCTATCTGCGAAGAAAATAGGCTGAAAATGGATGGACGTTCCAAATGAGGTCACTGAAAGAGAGGTGGCTCAGGTGGGTTTTTGTTTGTTTGTTTTAAGACAGGGTCTCATTCTGTCGCCCAGGCTAGAGTGCAGTGCCGTGATCGTAGCTCACTGCAGCCTCAAACTCTTTTGCTCAAATGATCCTCCTGCCTCAGCCTCCTGAATAGCTGGGACTACAGGTTTGTGTCACCACACCCAGCCAATTCTTTAATTTTTTGTAGACATGGTGTCTCACTATGTTACCCAGGCTGGTCTCAAACTCTTGGCCTCAAGTGATCCTCCCTTGACCTCCCAAACCACTGGGATTCCAGGCGTGAGCCACCACACCCAGCCAATAATGTTTAATTCTTTCTCCTAATGGTTTAAAGAGCTTAAAGTGTCCTTGGAGGTCAACAGGTACAACCCGCTCATTTCCTGGTTGGAGAACTGAAGCCAGAAGAAGTCTGGAGACTTCAATTCTGTCCCCACCTTCTCCTGATCTTTGAAGGTGTCCCTCACTCCTCCTGTGCTCAGTGGCACCCAATAGCAAGCGGTACCAGATGCTCCGTGGAAGGGTCTGAGTTGCTGCACATTTAGGAATATGGCCAATGGGTTGATGTGCATTTCTGGCTGTGAGGAAACTGTGTATTCTGAGTACAGTGTGAGCTCAAGCTGGGATACGAGTTTCTAGCAAATGATGGGGCAGGCCTAGAACCCTGCTTCCTGGAGGAACAGGGGGCAGGAGCGGGCAGGAGAGGCTGATGCATTAACAAGTGCAGATTGCACTGCAGGGAGCAGGACCCCGAGACCGTAACCGACATCAGCCTCTGTGCTCAGCCGAGGCCCCTGCCTAGCCTGGCCACATCCGGGTCCTAGAAAGACCGTGAGTAACAACCTGAAAGAGCTATTCTTGCAAAACCTTCCAGGCACCTAGGGCTTAATGGCATAGCCTGAGCCCTTCAGCAAACCATAGAGATGAGCCTTCTCCCCACCTGCCACCCAGGGCACTCGGAGACAGATGCCAGGGACTGGGCCAAGGGAAGGGATGGCTTTGTCCAGCAAAGACCAGCGCTGGTGTGCCAAGCATCAGCAGTGTTGGTGCCCATCAGATGCCAGCTGGCAGCTGCCTGGGCCTGAGCACAGGTGGGACACCCACAGATATATGGGGGGGATTGAGAGAACCTTGCAGGGAGCCGAGACCCCAACTGAGGATGGGGGAAATACCATAGCAGTCATTACCACATTATTATTGGTGCCCATAGGCTGGAGATGCCTGGGGCTGCACCAGCTGTACAAGCAAACACTGGAAGCATATGAAGCACGTAGAGCAGCCTCCAAGCCCAGCTCAATCCCCTACCCAGCAACTCCAGTCTCATGAAAACACAGGGCAATTGAGACACGCTCAAAGAATAAAGAATACGACGCTTGTGATTTACAGTAGAGACAAGTTCACACATAAAAGGTTACTTTAGTCCTGAATTTAAAATTTACGCTTGTTCCAAAAAGTACACATTTGCAAGTATTTTCACTTTAGAATATTATAAAAACAATTTCCCGAGGACTTAAAGATTTCTATTTTGAATTACAGAAGGCAAAGTGGAAGAAGTTGCTCTCTGAAAATTGAAATAAATGTCAGCTGTGTGGTGCGAACAGCGGAGACATGATTTTATGGGCAAAACAGATTTCTTAAGGCAATATCAAAAGGCCTGAGTTGAGTAGTTACTTTGAATATTCTAATTTCAAAGAAATTTGCCTCCTCTTTACTGAAATTCTTTGCATTGTCACAGCACACTGGCACAAAAACGCTTCACTACGCGCACGTTATTAAGCAATTTTTTTGTTGTTGTTTGATGCCTGTAAATCTGCCAAACCGATTTCCAGAAGTTGATGGAGCCACTGTCCACTGTCACCTGGGATCAGCAGGACACCAAAACTCCAGGTCAGAGAGAGGGCTGGGTGCGTCTCAGGGAGAGCTCCCTCCCAGGGACAGGGAGAGGGTCAGCATGCACATCCACAGACAGCCAGGCGGTGCCTCTCTGGGGTCCTGAGAACTCTCTCAAAAGCAGAAATAGTGTGATGGTTGGCCAGGCCATCTCTGCTGCCTAATGCACCCCTTGGGGTCCCTGCAACAGAAACAAGGGGTTCCCTTTCAGAAATGTCCTGGACAAACCATTTCATTCATGGTTGCAAGAAGCTCCAGGAAACCACTCTCCCAAATGCCAAACCACCCGCAGTGGAGGACAGCACGAACAAAAGGATGTCTCCAGTGTGGGTCAGCTCCTCTGTCTCACCAGGAATCCTCAGACCTGGCTGGTCAGGGTGCAAACTGGCTTCTCAGTTTGGAGAACAGTTTGTTCCTATCTGGTAAAATAAAAATGTACATATCCTCCTCCCTCAGTTCACTTTCAGACTCTGTCCCCTAGAGATGCCCCCACTCCCAACACACACAGACACACAATGTTCACGATTTAGTTTTAAAAAATGGAAACATCTGAGTGCCCATCAATAGGAGAGTGGATACATAAAATGTGACGCCTTCAAAGCGTGGAATATTACACAGCCATGAAGACGAATGAACTAAAGCTGCTGGCCTCTGCATGGATGCATCTCAAAAACATACAGCTGCATGAAACAGGCCCATGTCTGTATCAAATAATGCTATTCCTATAAAATTCAAGAACGTACAAGACTATACCTATACCATATGTTGTTTTTGAGGACCTTCATGTGTAGTGAAAGTTGCAGTCCTGCCTGGGGCGGGTACAGCAGGCACCCCTCATAGGGGCCTGCCTAGCCCCCCAAGCATGGAAATAAAGGAAAATCTTGAATTCCTTCAAGGGAAATTCCCCACACCTAGCTAGCCTTGAGAAGTAAATGAGCAACTTCATTGATAAACAAGACCGTAACGGTAGCTTAAAGCGATGCCTGCCCAAATAAGTTAGTGCCACGAGAGGTTTGGTTTCCTATAGAAGTGAAATATAACATCCTGACCTATGTCCCTGAGTTGTTTTTCAGAAGCCCAGATCCCCACTAAATGGCAAATGCCATCCGCTGCCATGTAGACTTAGACCAGGGGGACTGAGGCCTGAATTCTGACTGCTGTTTTTTGTTCTAAATTTCTTCCTGAGGGCACAGCCACAGGCCAGAACTTAACGTTTCTTTCTACTGACCTCAAGTGTTTTTTGTTTTGTTTTGTTTTGTTTTTCTTTTTTTGAGATAGAGTTTCGCTCTTGTTGCCCAGGCTGGAGTGCAATGGTGCAATCTCGGCTCACCAAAACGTCCGCCTCCTGGGTTCAAGTGATTCTCCTGCATCAGCCTCCCGAGTAGCTGGGATTACAGGCATGCGCCACCACGCCCGCTAATTTTGTATTTTTAGTAGAGATGGGGTTTCTCCATGTTGGTCGGGCTGGTCTCGAACTCCCGACCTCAGGTGATCCACCTGCCTCGGCCTCCCAAAGTGCTGGGATTACAGGCGTGAGCCACTGTGCCCAGCCCTGACCCCAAGTTTTTAGACAAAGCTTTGCTTCCTTAACCAATCACAAATCAAAAATCTTTGAATCCGCCTATGACCTGTAAGCCTCTGCTTCAAGATATTCCTCCTCTTTAGGCCAAACCAAGGTAGAACCTCCATGTACTGATACGATTTTGCTTGTAACTTCTGCTTTCCTGAAATTTACCGCTGCCTTTACAACCCTTGTGTGTAGGCCATCAGGGAGGTCGGAAGCTCCCGACTGGCACCCAGTAAACAAACACCCTCCTTCCTCTCACCTCAAAACTTCAGTGTAGATATTTGGCTTACTGTGCTGGGCTAGCGGACTCCAGTTCAGTTCGGTAACAATGACGTTAATAGGGTAGAGCAAATCCCTTGGGAAGGAAGGGGATGGGGGCCAGAGGACACATGGGGGTTTCAGGATAAGTCAGGGGAAGTCAGAACCTCTGGTTTCTTAGGTAGGGTGACAGCACATGGATATTCCTTGTATTCATTATCTCCTCCTCCTCCTCCTCCTCCTCCTCCTCTTCTCCTTCTCCTTCTTCTTCAGATGGAGTCTCGCTCTATCACCCAGGCTGGCGTGCAGTGGTGTGATCTCGGCTCACTGCAACCTCTGCCTCCCAGGTTCAAGCAATTCTCCGGCCTCAGCCTCCCGAGTAGCTGGGATTACAGGCATGCGCCACCACGCCTGGCTAATTTTTGTTTTTTTGTTTTTGTTTTTTTGGGGGGGTTTTTTTGAGACTGAGTCTCGCTCTGCCACCCAGGCTGGAGTGCAGTGGCACAATCTCAGCTCAGTGCAAGCTCCGCCTCCTGGGTTCACGCCATTCTCCTGCCTCAGCCTCCTAAGTAGCTGGGACTACAGGCGCCCATCACCACAGCTGGCTAATTTTTTGTATTTTTAGTAGAGACGGGGTTTCACTGTGTTAGCCAGGATGGTCTCGATCTCCTGACCTCGTGATCTGCCCACCTCAGCCTCCCACAGAGGCGGGATTACAGGCGTGAGCCACCACGCCCAGCCCATGCTTGTTTCTTCTTATGCATAAATTTTTTTTTGCTTGAAATATTCCACTGAGAAACAACAGCCAAAGGGTGGAAACCACCCAAAAGTCCATCGATGGATGAACGGATAAACATGATGTGTGAAAATGTTGCCTCAATTTGTTTTAAGCAGGAAAGGGGAGACACACAGTCAAGGAAATGATCACCGTGAAGGAGGAAACTTGTCCTCACCCTAGAAACAGGATCACAGCCGGCCACCCAGGGCCACGTGGGGAAGCACCAGGGCTGTCAGGTGAGAGAGTGGCCGTGGCCCTTACTGGGGTTTTCATGGGATAGAATGGGCATGGCGGGGCAGGTGCACTAAGTTTCAATTGGGTGGTTTGAATAATTTTGGTGGACTCTGGAGTATAGGGCCAGTCCCTACTTGTCCAGGACCTGACCCTGGGGTGACTTAGGCCTGGGGGATTATTGGCTCAGTGTGTGAATTTGTGATAAAGGAGGAGGCTGGGAATGTGGGCTCCGGGTTGGTTGGTCTGCATGTCAAAGGTGCGTGCAGCAAACTATCACAAGGACAAAAAAACCAAACACTGCATGTTCTCACTTATAGGTAGGAATTGAACAATGAGAACACATGGACACAGGAAGGGGAACATCACACACCAGGGCCTGTTGTGCGGTGGGGGGAGCAGGTAGGGATAGCACTAGGAGATATACCTAATGTTAAATGACAAGTTAATGGGTGCAGCACACCAACATGGCACATGTATACATATGTAACTAACCTGCACGTTGTGCACATGTACCCTAAAACTTAAAGTATAATTTAAAAAAAAAAGGTGTGTTGCAGGCAGGGGAGTCATTGGCTAGCTTCAGGACTTAGCTAGCTCTGGAGGGGGCAGACTCTCCACGATCAAGGATCCCAATGCCAGAGCAACGAGAACACAGAAAATGAGAAAACATTGTCAATACAGGGGCATCTACAGATGATAGAATATTATTCAACCTTAAAAAGGAAAGAAATTCAGGCTGCAACGCAGATGAATCTTGAAGACATTATGCAAAGTGAAATGAGCCAGTCACAAAAGGACAAATCTGTATAATTCCACACATAGGAAGTGCCTGGAGTATCCAAATTTATACAGACAGAAAGAATAGCATTTCCCAGGGGCTGGAGAAGGAGAAGCAGAGAGTATTTAATGGACAGAGCTTCAGTTTGGAAAGATGAAGCATTCTGGAGCTGGGTGCTGGCAATGGCTGCATAGCCATGTCAATGGACTAAATACCGCTGAATCATATGTTTAAAAATGGTAAAATGGTACATTTGATGCTATGTATATTTTACCACCATAAAAACAATACTAAATGTTAAAAGACTTCTTTCCCATGCAAAAATGTATGTGATTCCTTTTGGCTATTCTCAGCTGACTCTTTTACATGTAAGTGGGATATTTTTGGGAAATCCTAAATTTTTCAGAATATATTAGATAAAACACACTGATAAAAACAGAACAAAGCCATAAAATAACAGAGGTTTGCAGGAGTTGTTTATAAGGTCAAGGTGACCAGTGAGAGTCAGGAACCAGAAGCAGAGGCTGAGGTTTTCATGCCTTTTTCCTGACAATAGGGACTTCTGGGACCCCAGGTGATGAAGGGGTGGCCCTTCTGCAGCTCTGTACTGAACACACAGAGATGCACACAGCAGCAGTGCACGACTCCATGTGCTCTGAACACTGCATGCCAGGGCTGGGCTCTGCTCCAGGGAGTCTCGAGGTGGACTCAGGCTTGGTTGCAGCCCTCAGGCAAGAAAGCACACACCGTTGCTTTGCCGAGGGATATTCAAAAAACACAGACCGTGTTAAGGGGTCCAAGGGGAGACACAGAGCAGGAGAAAAGGGCTCCTCTAGGAGAGAGGGCTGGAAAGAGCCTCGAGGAGAAGGCACTTTTGAAAGGACCTGCACGTCTACAGCCGTACCACCCTGAATGCGCCTAATTTCATCTGTCTGGTCTCAGAAAGGACCACTGAGAGGTGGAGGCTGGCTCCAGCAATGGGGACAGGAGACGGCTGCGAACTGGGTCACATGGCATCTACATGGTCATGGGGCAGGATCGCACACAGCCAACTCAGGGAGGGTGAACAGTTAGGTCTCAAGGCGGAGAACAGCTCAGCAAGAGATGAAGCTGGACTAATAAATTGGTGGGAATGAAAGGGACCCCATGAACAAGCTCCTGAGGCTAGAAAGACCTCGTCAGAGCAGAGCCATCAGTGGCGTGACACTCCAATTCTCCATCAAGCATGGGAAGAGGAAGCTGAGGGCCCCATGGTGGATAAAACCCACAAAATCACACAAATAGATGCAAACCTCCAACTGCGGCCATTGCTACAGAGCGGAAGTTCAGGTTCTCAGGAGAACAAGGTTGACAGGGGGCTTTGGTGCGGCCAGGGAGGTCAGAGACACTCCCTAAGGAAGCGATGCATGAGCCAAGGGCCTCAGCATGAGTAGAAATTAACAAGTGAGGAGGAGGCCAGCGAGTTTCCAGCAGAAGGGATGGCATATGCCAAGGCCCTGTGGATGGTCTCATGGCTTCAGACGCCGGCCACACCCAGTGACTCCCAGAAGCACACCTCCAGCCCAACCCCACCCCACACACCCCCAGACCCCAGAATCATACCAATGGTCTACCTGATGTTGCCACTGGAATGTCTAACGGGCACTTCACACTCAAGGAGTCCAGTCCTTGATCCCCCGAACCTCTGCTGCCCCTTATCTTTCCATCTCAATCATGGTGGCACCATCCACCCGGCAGCAGATAACCTGATGTGATCCTTAAAGTCTCCCTTTTCTTCTCCCTGCCACTTTAACAAGATACCCCTGAAAGCCAGGAGTATCTGGGAGCCTGCAGCTGGCAGCAGCCCTCAGAGAGCCCAGCTGCCTTGCTTCGAGGTGGGATGAGCTCTGGGACATCGTTAAGGCTGCAGAGTGTCCTGTGGGATCTCGCTGGGGCTCAGCTCTCACCTGAGACTGCCCCTTTGTGTGGCTTCCTCCTGATCCTGCTTCCCCCTGTGAGGAAGGTTACTCTACCACTTGCACGAGCCGGGTGAGACAGAACGCTCACACTGTAAATTAAGAAAAGCAACTTTATTATTCGCTGATCGGCATCAGGGGACAGCAGGAGCCTAGGGTCCCTGCTCCCCGACAAGGCTCAGGCAAGCTGGCCAGGGTGGGTAGAGTCCATCTGCACATGTCCTAGGCAGCACCACAGCCAACGGATGCCAAAAGATGCTCCGCTCTAGGTTTTATACCTAGGGGAAGTTGACTCACTGAGCACAAGTGTTGCAGGACATCTTGTTCTAGGAGGGACAGGGAGAGACCCTGGACTGTTCCAGCCAGTTCCTTCTTATCTCAAGATGTTGCACTCCCAGCACAATCAACAGTTATTCTGAAAATGACAAGCAAGAAAGTGGGGAAGAGCTGGGTGGCCAAGGCCATCTGGGATTTGTCCTGCATAGCTACTGTCCTTCCCATTTGTCCTGCAAACACTTTAATAAATCCTTTGCACGTGAGTCCTATCTCCTGGTTTGCCTCTGTGACAATCTAAAAACCCCTCATCTGATCTATTACCAAATCTTATGCTCTGTCTCTGAGATATTTCTTGAGTCTGTCCACTTCTTCCCGTCTCCATGGCCAGCACCCTGATGCAGAGAACTATCAGTGAACAACTGCCGTGGCCTCCTCAAGGGTCTTGCTGACTTCCCTCTTCCTCCTCCACATTCCCCACCGAATCATGCCACTCCCTGAAAGAAACCACTGCTCTCACTGTAGGTCGGCCAGGATGGTCTGCCTAGGTTCCTCTGATACCCCCTCTGCCATGGCAGTATCTGGCCTGTCACGGTCGTTGCAGCATCCCCTGGCTCAGTGCCTGGAAAGAATGAATTCAGTCTAAATGACCCTTAAAGAAGTACCCTTTAATTCCCTCTAAAGCTGAGGGGGCCAGAGCCTGCATAGAGGGTCAGTGCAGAGTGGGCCAGCCACCAGGCCAGCTTCCTTGGAGTGCATGACCCCCTGGTCCATATTTGGTTGAAAGAGGAGGGTGATGTGATGGTTAAGTTTATGTGTCAACTTGACTGGGCCACAGGATGTCCAGGTAGCTGGCTAAGCATCATTTCCGGGTGTTTACATAAAGGTGTTTCCAGAAGAGATGAGCATTTGGATCGGTGGGCTGAGGATAGCAGACAGTCTCCCTAATGTGGGCAGGCAACATGCAACCTGTTAAGGGCCTGATGAGAACAAAAAGGCAAAGGAAGGTTGAATTCCCTCCCTGCCTGACTGCTTGAGCATCAATCTTCTGTCCTTGGTGCTCCTGGTTCTCATACCTTCAGACTCAGACTGGAATCTGCACCATTGACCATCAAGCTCTCAGGCCTTCAAACTACACCACCAGCTCTCCTGGGTCTCCAGCTTCTGGGTTTCCAGCTCTACCAGGTCTCCAGCTTCTGGGACTTCAGCTCTCTTGGGTCTCTAGCTCTCCTGGGTCTCCGGCACTCCTGGGTCTCCCGCTTCTGGGTTTCAAGCTTTACCAGGTCTCCAGCTTCTGGGTCTTCAGCTCTTCTGGGTCTCCCACTCTTCAGGGTCTCCAGCTTTCCTGGGTCTCCAGTTTGCAAACAACAGACTGTGGGACCTCTTGGCCTCCATAATCACATGAGCCAGTACCTTCCAATACATCTCTCAGCTAGATGATAGGCAGTTAGATAGAGATACAGATCTAGATCATACATATAGATATTGCGAGAGTTAATTTTTGGTGTCAACCTGACAAAATTATGAAATATGAAACAGCTGGTAAAGCATGATTTCTGGGTATGTCTGGGGATGTTTCTGGAAGAGACTTGCATTTGAATCAGTAAGCTGAGTAAGGAACATCCACCCTTACTCAGTGTGCAGGGAGCACCATCCACTTGGCTGAGGGCCAGGACAGACAAAAAGGCTTGGGAAAGCCCAATTTGCTCGCTGTCTTTCTCCCGGAACTGGGACATCCTTCTTCTCCTGCCCTTGAACATCACAACTCTAGGTTCTCTGACCTTTGGACTCTGAGACTTGCACCAACAGATCCCCGTTTCTCAGGCCTCTGGCTCCTACTGAAAGTTACCCCATTGGCCCCCTGGTTCTCAGACCTTTGTGCCTGGACTGAGTCACGCTACCAGCTTCCCTGCTTCTCCTGTTTGCAGATGGCATATTGCAGGGCTTCTCAACTTTTGATTACCTGAGCCAGTTCCCCTAATAACGCTCCTCTCATATCTATCTATCTATCTATCTATCTATCTATCTATCTATCTATCTATCTATTTTTATCCATCTATCCCTCTATGTATATTATGTATACATCTATCATCTATCTATATCCCATTGGTTCTGTTTCTCTGGAAAATCCTGATTAATATAGACATAGACATAGACGCAGACATAGACACTGACACAGACACAGATAGACACAGACGCAGACACAAACAGACACAGACACAGACATAGACACAGACACAGACCTAGATGCAGACGCAGACGCAGACAGACGCAGACGCAGACACAGACACAGATGCAGACAGATGCAGACGCAGACGCAGACACAGACAGACACAGACACAGACCCAGACCTAGATGCAGACGCAGACGCAGACAGACGCAGACGCAGACACAGACACAGACAGACACAGACACAGACACAGACCCAGATCCAGACGCAGACGCAGACGCAGATAGACACAAACGCACATGCAGACGCAGGTGCAGGCGCAGAGGCAGACATAGACAGAGATGGAGATGCAGACACAGACATAGACATACACACAGATCTCCCATGTTGGTTCTGTTTCTCTGGAGAACTGTAATGTGATGGGGAAGGTCCATTAAGCCCCTGAAAATTGCACGCAACATTTCACCTGCATGTACACTCTGTGTCTTCTACTGTCCAATAGCTTCCATCAGGTCTTCAAAGGGCTCACAATCTTCCATATAAAAGGAAGTAATTCACATTGGAGAGGGTCAAGAAAAATGTCCCATCATGTGTTGGCCAGTATTGATCTCTAGGCAGAGAAATTAGAATGTTATTTGATATATTTGGTTTTTAGTTATTTATTCATTTATTCAACTAAAATGTAGTGACCACTAAAACATGCCTGGCTCTGTGGTGTTCACTGCAATTGAGACTATGAGCTCTGGTGTCAGATTGCCTGGGTTCAAATCCTAGCACTGACATTTACTGGCTGTGTGATCTTAGGCGAGTTGCTTAGCCTTTCTGTGCCTAGGGTTCCTCATTTGTAAAATGGGATTATTAAAACTTTCTCCAAGGGTTGTTGGAAAAATGTAAAGTACTTGAAACAATGTCTGGCGCAGAGTAAGTACTCAATAAATATCAGCCAGGCTTCATTAATTTAATTCATCAAGTAAAAATGTACTGAGCACCTGGTATGTGACAGGCACTGTTCCAGGTGCTTGGGATATGCCTGTGAAGAAAATGGTAAAAATCTCTATGCCCGTGGAGCTGACGTAGACATAGACACCGACATAGACACAGACACAGACATAGACACAGTCCAATTGGGGAGACAGGAATAGAAAATAACCATAATCTGGAAGTAAATTACCTAGCTTGCAGGAAGGTGGTAAATGCTATAGGAACAAGACTAAGCGGAGTAGCCGGGAGGGGGATCAGGAGTGGTCGGAAGTGCAATTACAAGGGGGGCGGTCAAGGTCAGTGTCGTCAAGAAGGTCGTGTATGAGTAAAGACTCAGTGGTGAGGGAGACAGCCATACAGATTCTGGGAAAATGCATTCCAGCAGAGGAAAGAGCCAGTGCAAAGGTCGCAAGGTGGGAGGTGTGGTTGCTGAAAAGCAGCAGGACAGGTGGGAGGTGGCAGAGTCATGGGTAGTAGGAGGAGACGAGGTTAGCATTCCACACCCCAGTGCACTGGACAGATGGCAAAAGGGAAACAAAGATGGAATCGACTTTTTCCCTTTTTATATGTTTTCCAAATTTTCTTTAATAGGCATTTTTAAGCTGGGCAAGGTGGCTCACTCCTATAATCCCAGTACTTTCAGAGGCTGAAGCGAGAGGATCGCTTGAGGTCAGGAGTTCAAGACCAGCCTGGGCAACATAGGGAGACCCCTGTCTCTACAAAAAAGTTTAAAAATTAGCCAGTCATAGTGGAGCATGTCTGTGGTCCCAGCTACTTGGGAGGCTGAGGTGGGAGGATGGCTTGAGCCTGGGAGTTTGAGGCTGCAGTGAACCAAGATTGAGCCACGGTACTCCAGCCTGGGTGACAGAGTAAGACCCTGTTTCAAAAAAGAAAAATATTTATATATATATATGTCAAAGCTTGGTAAGGAAATCTTTTTGCAATAAAAGAAGTTTTGGAGTTGTGGAACAAAACTTTCAATATCCTCTAATAGCATCCTTTGCTTTAGCCTTTTCAGGAATTTAGGATCTGGGACACAGGGCATTATGTGGTGGGGGCTCCTGAGCAGCACAGGCTTCTGTCCTCTCTCCCTTACCCACAAGCAGGCCCAGCCGGCCCCAGGAGCCTTTAGGGCAAGGGTCCCCAGCCCCTGGGCCACAGACTGGTACCAGTCCATGGCCTGTTAGGAACCAGGCCACACAGCAGGAGATGAGCGGCTGGTGACCTAGTGAAGCTTCATCTGTACTTACGGCCGCTTCCCCGTTGCTCACGTGACCACCAGAGCGCCACTCAGGTCAGATTAGTGCCGGCGTTAGATTCTCACAGGAGCACGAACTCTGCTGTGAACCGCGCATGCAAGGGATCTAGGCTGTGCGCTCCTTATGAGAACCTGATGTCTAATGATCTGTCGCCGTCGCATTGCAGGAAAACAAGCTCAGGGCTCCTACTGATTCTACATTATGGTGAGGGGTATAAATACTTCCTTATATATTACAACGTAAAAATAATAGAAATAAAGTGCACAATAAATGAAATGCCCTTGAATCATCCTGAAACCACCCCCACCCCCATCCCCCACCATCTGGAAAATTTGCCTTCCTCCAAACCAGTCCCTGGTGCTAGAAAGGTTGGGGAGCGCCGCTTTAAGAGCCTCACAAGAGATCAGTCCTGAAGACGCAGTTGGGATCACGTGACCCGAGCCCGCCCATCACAGGGCTGGCCCCGGATGCCATTTTGAGAGAGTGCTCCTTCCTTAACTCCTCCTGGTGGGGCTAGAATTTGGTGGATTGGGTGTTTATTTGATGAGGTTGCAGCATTTGGGTCTAATTTAAAACTTAGGATGTTCTTTAAATGTTTCATTTCTTCTTTGGGTCATTTCCATGATGCTATGCCACCAAAGGGGAGCCTCTAAGGGATTTTCCTTCCAAAATGTTGTATTTTGCTGGAATTTTGCAATTTCTTTGTTAAAGAATCCACCCACTCTTCCATTGCTCTGCATTCTTTCTGAAAGGACGTATACCTTGTGCGTCCAGTGAGACCTGAATCATTGTTAAAGTTGGCCAGAGACCAACAGCCTCAGGGGTGAGTATAGCTTGGGCACCCGCCCCCCCACCCAAAGCTCTGAAGACAGAGTGGGAGCTTCTTGTGGCCGCCGCCACCCCAACCGTCCCTCCTTTGTGGCGTCCTTCTGGTTTATTCTTCCACACACAGCACTTGTTCTTTCCTGTGACTGTTAGGACACTCGTAACAGTTTATTTCCTTGTTTATTATCTCTCTCCCCCACACACCCAGGCTGTACACTCTAGGAGGGCAGGACCCCATCCTCTGCTCCCCACACTGTGCACCGTGCCAGGCCTTTGCTATGGGTGTGTTTTATGGACAAATAAAGCGCATCTCCTCTCACTGGGGAAAGGTGAGGAAGCGATTCTTCCGCCTTTAATGGGGCCCTTCTCAGCCTTTCTCCCTTCACATTCTTCTTCAGCGAGCTGGGGAGACACCTGACCATAGACGGGGCTAAGATTCCCCATTCCAGGAGCTACTAAAGCCATCCCCAGGGTCGTGTTTGAAGAAAAAGCCAATGAGGACTGTCCTTTCCAAGGCTGTGGCCCACAGGGGTGGTGAGGCCAGCAGGCAGTCAGAGGAACAAGTGTCCACCCACAGTGCCAGCCCCAGCCCACACTCTAAACCAGGAGCCCTCAACACGGGCAGAACCCGGAATAGGTTTGGAGACTTCTGGAGGCATTTTGTATCACAGTGACTGGGTGAGGACACTGTTGGCATCTGCAAAAACTGGGGTGGGGACTTAAAATGTTCCACAGTGGGCAAGATGGTCCCACACCACCAAGATTCATCCGTATCCCGCACAACTTCTGAATGTCCACTGGACTGCATTTAAAATCATTTTAAATCATTTTAAAGTTATTCTGAAATGCTAAAGAAGTCTCATAATTTCAAAATCAAATTTTATTACAGTACTTTGTTTATAATCATTCAGCACCTAAAACCTAATATTATTTTACTATATATAAAAATATAATATGTTATATTTTATATTATATATATTTGTAACTGAATCCTGAAGTTTTCAACTATCATGTGAAATGAGATTGTACTTTGTTTTGTTCCAATTTTTATCGAGACTTAGTCACCCATTTGGAAGACCGTGTCTCCTAGTGGAGCTGTGCTTGGACACTTATCTATTATAATACAGATTACTTTATTTAAGTTATCTTTATTTCTTCTTTATTACTGTCAGAGAATTATATTGAGGTCTAAAAATGTATCTCTGAATTCCATTTCAGGACAGTAAAGAAGGAGCTACATAATCTTTGTGGTAGAATGGGATTGTGGGGCTGTTGGGTTGAGGATGGTTGCGGGAGGCTGGGTGTAGGGACTGCACAGATCCCAGTGGAATTTTCCACCTGGTCCTGATGGGTCATCCTCGTGCCTTCCCTCTGGTTCTACTCACCTTTCCAGGCTGAATCATTACCCCAGCTCCCCTCCCATTGGTGCACACCTTTGTCACCAGTATGGTGGCCAAGTTGACTGCCTTTCCTCTTGTCCTATCTCCTTGCTTCTAAAGTTTAGTTTCTTATACATAGGCTCCAGAGTACACGGAGTGAAAATTATGCAAGTTCACTTTCAAAATGAGGATTCGAAGGTAGCTCTTGGGCAGTGACCAGGGTATGACTCCCTGACACCATGACTCAGTTTCCTCCATCCATGTGGTCTGGGCGAGGGTCACAGTGGGGCAGGGGCTGATGTGGTGCCTCCTGGAATTTCATCATCATGGCAGGGACAGTGGCTTCTCTGTGAGGCAGCCAAAGCTGCAATTACTTCCTCCTTCTCTTTATTTAAACTACTTGGTATTTGCGGGCCTCTTGAATCTATGAGTATTAACTCATCTATGAGTATTAACATTAGTTCTTCCTCAAATCTAGAGAAATCTCAGCCGTAATCTTTCCAAATGCCTCTGCACCATTTCCTCCAGCCACTCTTCTGAGGCTCTAATGAAACAGATTAGATCTTTTCATCTCTCTTCTGAGAGACAAGAGGCAGAGAGGTTTTGTTTCTTCATGCTTTATTTTGCCAGGTTTATTCTGACCTATATTCCAGTTCACTAATTCTCTCTATAGCTATGTATAATAAACTAATAATTGAATTCCACTGAATTCCTAATTTTAGTTATTTTTTAGTTCTAGAATTTCTATTTGGTTCTTTGTCAAAGCTGCTATGTCAGGTTTTGCTGCTGCTGCTTTTTTATTTTTGGCCAAAAAATTCAAGCATAGCATGTATTTCCTTGAACATAGTAAACATAATTATTCCATAGTCTACAGTTTTTATAGTATATTGAATATTGTGTCCCTCTGTTACTGTTTGTGCTGGTTCTTGCTCTAAGTGTCTCTTCATGCATCTGATTATTTTGGAATGTGTAGTTGATACCTTATTTTATTTTATTTTGTTTTATTTTATTTTATTTTGAGACAGAGTCTTGCTCTGTCTCCCAGGCTAGAGTTCAGTGACTCTGTGTCTGCTCACTGCAACCCCCACCTTCCAGGTTCCAGCGATTCTCCTGCCTCAGCCTCCCGAGTAGCTGGGATTACAGGTGGCCACCACCACATCCAGCTAATTTTTGTATTTTCAGTAGAGATGGGGTTTCGCCATGTTGGCCAGGCTGGTCTCGAACTCCTGGCCTCAAGTGATCTACCCACTTCGGCTTCCCAAAGTGCTGAGACTACAAGTGTGAACCATCACACCTGGCCTGATAACTATTTTAAAAATTAACTATAGAGGCCAGGCGCAGTGGCTCACGCCTGTAATCCCATAACTTTGGGAGGCTGAGGTGGGCAGATCACGAGGTCAGGAGAACGAGACCATCCTGGCCAACATGGTGAAACCCTGTCTCCACTAAAATACAAAAAATTAGGCCAGGTGCGGTGGTTCATGCCTATAATCCCAACACTTTGGGAGGCTGAGGCAGGTGGATCACGAGGTCAGGAGATTGAGACCATGCTGGCTAACACAGTGAAACCCCCTCTCCACTAAAAATCCAAAAAAATTAGCCGGGCGTGGTGGCGGGCGCCTGTAGTACCAGCTACTCAGGAGGCTGAGGCAGGAGAATGGCGTGAACCCGGGAGGCGGAGCTTGCAGTGAGCCAAGATCGCGCCACTGCACTCCAGCCTGGACAACAGAGTGAGACTTGGTCTCAAAAAAAAAAAAAAAAATTAGCCGGGTGTGGTGGTGTGCACCTGTAGTCCCAGCTACTTGGGAGGCTGAGGCAGGGGTATCGTTTGAACCCAGGAGGCGGAGATTGCAGTAAGCCAAGATCACGCCACTGCACTCCAGACTGGAAACAGAAGGGGACTCCGTCTAAAAAGAAAAAAAAATTAATTGTAGAAAACACTTGAGACCTGAGGGATGTAATTCCCCTTTAAAGATAATATTTCTTTTCCTTTTCTTTTTTCCAGGTACTGAGGATAATAACGATCTAGAATCCTCTCTTCTTCTTCTTCTTCTTCTTTTTTTTTTTTTTTTTGGAGACAGGGTCTCACTCTGTTGCCCAGGCTGGAGTGCAGGGTCATGATCAGGGCTCGCTGCAGCCTCTACCTCCTTGGCTCAAGCAATCCTACTTCAGCCTCCCGAGTATCTGGGACCACAGGTGCACACCACTATGCCTGGCTAATTTTTAAAAAATATTTTTTGTAGAGACCAGGTCTCACCATGTTGTCCAGGCTGGTCTCAAACTCCTGGGCTCAAGTGATCCTCCCACCTGGGCCTCCCAAAGTGCTGGGATCACAGGCATGATTCCACCATGCCCGGTCTAGAATCACCTTAATATAAATGCAGGGCTTCAGATTTTCTGAGCTGTCCAGATGATGAAAAGCTAAGATTATTCTATTTCCTTCAGTGTAGCCCTTTGGGTCCTAGCCTAAAGTGGGATAGGGTTTACAGGTTCCCGTCTGTGATCTTGTGAAATATATATTTGGTCTTTTCCTGGCACACAACTCTTAAAATTCTTGGAATTTTCAAAGTGATGAGTGTCTTTTGTAGCTAATGAATTCACTGATGGCTGACAGCCCCTATGTAGCTTCAGGATGGTGGCTGGTCACAAGAAAGACCAAAGCAGGGTTAGATGATTAGGACTTTCATCTTGTCCCCCACCGACCTCTGGGGAAGAGAGAGGGGCTGAAGGTTAAATGGCCAATGACCAATAATTTAATCAATCATGCCTATGTAATGAAGCTTCCATAAAAACCCAAAAGGGAACTACTACTCAGCTATAAAAAGGAATGAATTAATGGCATTCGCAGCGACTTGGATGAGTTTGGAGAAAATTATTCTAAGTGAAGTAACTCAGGAATGGAAAACCAAACATCGTATGTTCTCACTGATATGTGGCAGCTAAGCTATGAGGACACAAAGGCATAAGAATGATACACTGGACTTTGGGGACCTGGGGGGATGGGTGGGGGGGCGCGGGATAAAAGACTGCAAATAGGGTGCAGTGTATACTGCTTGGGTGATGGGTACACCAAAATCTCACAAATCACCACTAAAGAACCTACTTATGTAACCAAACACAACCTGTTCCCCAATAACCTATGGAAAAATATAAAATAAATTAAAAAATTAAACAACCCAAAAGGACTTGGTTCTGGGAGCTTCTGGATAGCTGAACACGTGGAGGTTCCTGGAGGGTGTGCACCTGGAGAGGGAAACACGCCCCTTCCCCATACCTCGCCCTATGCATTTCTTCATCTGTATCCTTGGTAATATCCTTCGTAATAAACTGGTAAATGTAAATAAGTGTTTCCTTAAGTTCTGTAAGTCACTCCAGCAAATTAATCAAACCCAAAAAGGGGGTCATGGGAACCCCCATTTATAGCTGGTGGGTCAGAATTACAGGTGGAACAACCTGGGGCTTTCGATGAGCACTGGAAGCGGGGGCAGCCTTGTGGGACTGAGTGCTCAGCCTGCGGGATCTGATGCTGTCTCCAGGTAGACAGTGTCAGAATTGAATTGGAGGATGCCTAGCTGGTGTCCTCTGCAAAGTCGATTGATTGCTTGGTGTATGGGGGAAAAGATCAAGCAGATCAATCAAGAATTATTGCTTGTTGATTATCGAATGAGAGAATAGGAAAAGCACTTTTGTTGGTTTCTGGTTGTTCTTTTTCCTGTGTCCTCAGACCGCCCTTTCCAGGCACTCTGACTTTTGTCCTCTTAGCCTGAAGGGACTATGAAAAACAAGGCCCATCTTTTCAGGTATCTCATTGGGATGGGAAAATATCCTCAGAGCAAAGCGGCTGTGAGTACTGAGAAGCACATGGCATCATGGAGGTAGGTTGGTTACCTAGAAAAGATTGATCAAATAAGCAAAATATTGAGGAAAATGAAAGCCAGGTTTCTCACTGCCACAGAAGTTACAGACATGGAAAAGGAGGAAACTGGAATGAACGCTGTGTGTTAGATTATAATTGGAGGGATGAGCTAATGGTTTTCAATACTTATGGACAGATACAGAAATGAATATAGATATAATTGTGTGTGTACGTACATGTGTTGCTAGCTTTATCCACCAAGAAGGCCTGGGTGCAATAACACCCCGACAGCAATGAGCACGCCCAGCACTCAAATCTTGGTTTCTAAATACCATTCTCCCCTAAAAGCAACCAGGATTTCTTGGGAAAATGGCTGATTCCAGGGTTGAGGTAGGAAAAGCACAAGATGAACCTATAACATCTTTTGTGCCAGAAAGTGAGCATGTGCTCAAAAATCGGTGGAGATGAATTAAAAGGACAGAGGAGCCAGCTCTAAAGGGGTCCTGCTTGTTCTGACATAATTTGAACACCAAACTAGATAATAATAACATAACCTATTGGATAAAACAGAAAGCCATATAGATACTAAGGAATGAATACATAAATGAGGAGAAGAAAAAATTTTCTTACAACAAGATGCCAACTAACAAACGTGGAAGCAATTATGGAATTAGAAAAGTTACCATTTGATAATCATCATAGCTGTTAGTAATCAGTAATTTAGCCAAGAAGTATCAGTAGATGTTAATGCTGATGAGTGAAAGTTTGAACAGGCAGGAATATTTACATGGTTTCGAGGTACTTCTTTACAAAACATTTGTTAAATACAAAGGGAAAAATAATAACTTTATAGTGGAGACACCTGGCAGATACCATTTTAGCCAAGTGACCAAAGTCACAGTCAAAGCATGATGTCCCATCACCAGTCATAGGATAAATCTATGTTGTGTTCTCCCTGATAGGATACAATGGAAAGAACACAGCCCAACTGCTATGATAGTCCTGCCAAAAATGCGTAACCTGAATCTAATCAAAAGGAAGCATCAGACAATCCTGTACTTGAGGAACATTCTACAAAATAACTGATCTGTGCTTTTCAAAAGCGTCAGGTCATACAAATCAAGAAAAGACAGAGAAACTGTTGGATTGAAGGTGACTGAAGAGACATGTCAACTAAATACGACTTGTGACCCAAGATGAGATCTTGTTGGTACAAAGGATGTTCCTGAGAAATTGCCTAAACATGAATGCAGGATTCTGTTGATTAGATGGTAGTAGTGTGTGAGTGTTAATTTCCTGATGTTGAGGTTGCCTTGCTATGCAGGAGACTGTCCTTGTTGTAGAATGTACACCCTAAAGAATTTGAGATAATGGGCATCAGGCTGGTAATTAATTCTCAAGTGGTTCAGAAGGGGAAAACATGCTATTTGTACTCTTCTTGCAATTTTCTTTTTAAAATTCTTTTTATTTTATAGAGACGAGGTCTCACTATGTTGCCTAGGCTGGACTCGAACTCCCAAGCTCAAGTCATCCTCCCACCTCAGCCTCCTGAAATGCTAGGATTACAGGGGTGAGCTACCTCACCCAGCCCAAATTTCTACAAGTATAAAATCATTTCAAAATTAAAATTATCTTTAGCTCTAAAAATATGAAATAATAGCAAAGAAACTGGTTAAAACATAGACATCTAAATATTGACTATGAAGCAATAATAATAATGTCTAATTTTAGGGATTAAAAAAGATAAAAGTGAAGACAACAATAGTATGTATAAGTCAGATGGGTTATATAAGAATTAAAGCATTGTAAAGTCCTTAATTAAGAGAATGAATATATTGATTAAATTCAGATTTTGTTAATTTAAGTATACACATAAAAAAATCTATGGTTAACACAGAAAGAATAAACAAACAATAGGAAAAGGAAAAAACAAAATTTAGTTCAAATGAAGGCAAGAAAGGGGAAGGAAGGAAAAAGCAGAACCAAAATAAGATGGTCACAAGAAGTCCAGGCAGATGGAAACAAAAAGCAAACATGAGTGGTAATATGAGAGAAAGTGGAATTGAGGGTTAAAGCACTAACTAGAAAAAAATGGACATTACATAATGATAAAAGCCACCATTTATGAAAAAAATAGACCCGTGTCCACAAAACAGTGCCGCAGGTAGACATAAACAAAAGCTATTCTAAATGGTAGGAAACTGCAGCCTGACTAACATGGTGAAACCCTATCCTACTAAAAATACAAAAATTAGCCAGGCATGGTGACACATAAATCCCAGCTACTCAGGAGGCTGAGGCAGGAGAATCACTTGAACCCAGGAGGCAGAGGTTGCAATGAGCCGAGTTCGAGCCACTGCACTCCAGCCTGGTTGACAGAGCGAGACTCCATCTCAGAAAAAAAAAAAAAGAAAAGAAAAAAGAAAAAAGAAATGGTAGGAGACTTTGATTAAAATATAGATCCATGACCAGGCACAGTGGCTCACGCCTGTAATCCCAGCATTTTGGGAGGCCAAGGCAAGTGGATCACCTGAGGTCGGGAGTTCAAGACCAGACTAACCAACATGGTGGAACACTGTCTCTACTAAAAATACAAAAATTAGCCAGATGTGGTGGCGGGTGCCTGTAGTCCCAGCTACTTGGGAGGCTGAGGCATGAGAATAGCTTGAACCCAGGAGGCCAAGTTGCAGTGAGCCGAGATCACTCCACTGCCCTCCAGCCTGGGCAACAGACTGAGACCCTATCTCTGGGAAAAAAAAAAGATGCACACACGTATATGTATGTGTATATATTTATGTATGTGTACATATTTATGTATGTGTACATGTATACACATATTAATCAATATGTGTAAATACACATATACAAGTATAGTTGGAAATGTAAATATATACAATAAGATACACTAAAATCTTCATACTTAATAGAAATATATCTTTATATCACCTGAGTAGAGATTCATTTTTTCAAGTCCATGGAACACATTCCTGTTCTTAGCCATAAAGAAATCCTTGAGAATGTCTTTATTTATTTTTTATTTATATTTTATTTTTTGAGACAGAGTCTCACTCTGTCGCCCAGGCTGGAGTGCAGTGGCATAATCCTGGTTCACTGCAACCTCCACCTCCCAGGTTCAAGCGATTCTCCTGCCTCAGCTCCCAAGTAGCTGGGATTACAGGCATGCACCACTACACCCATCTAATTTTTGTATTTTTAGTAAAGATGGGGTCTCATCATTTTGGCCAGGCTGGTCTCAAACTCCTGACCTCGAGTGATCCGCGCCCCCACCCCCCTCGGCCTCCCAAGGTGCTGGGATTGCAGGCGTAAGCCACAGTGCCCGGCCGAGAATATTTTTTAAACAGGCTTTACCAGCAAATCCTCTAAACATAATCCAAAACAATTGGGAATAATTACTACAGAGATAACCCAAAAATGTTTACAACTTCAGAATTAAGAGACACATTCCTAGCTTACACCTAGCTCAAATAGGAAGTTTTACAATGGCATATTATCCTGAAAGTAATAATAATAAAAAAGGACGTTTCATCCCGAAATCTGTGTGAATCCTCCAAAACCAATACTCACAGGAAATGTTAGCACTTTAAAATGCTTTTGTTATTAAAGTAGGAAGATGAGCCAAGCACATCAAAAGAACGAATATGTTGTACTCATCCTAAGAAATTAGGAAAGGAAAACGAAATTATTCAAAAGAAACCAAGAAGAGTAACTGAACCAACACAAAAGCCACACTGATGGAAGGGAGGAGTGGGTCTGCGCCGCGGATGGGCGCTGTGATCAGATGGCGTTTCCTGAAGACGCTGCTCAAGCTGGAGAGTGTTCTAGAGAGCGGGTGCGGTGGGTGCAGGAAACTACAGCCTGCAGGAAACTACGGCACGTGGTCTCCAAATACGCAGTGTCCTGGCCACAGTGAATCTGAGAAGCAACCATCATTTATGAAAAGGCATGGCTCTCTGGATGCACTTATCAGACATCCACATGCCTAAGTCCAGAAACTGTCAGTGTGAGCACAAACGAAGACGAAGGACCACGACGCCAGCATCAACACGCCACGGCGAGCTGACAGAAAGGACGAGGGACAGAGGAACAAGGAACTCCCCCGTGACCCCGAGACCTGGGGGCCTCAGGCCTGCTGTGAGTGGGTTTGGCCCCTCCTGCGTGGGAGGCAGGGGCAGTCCCTGCTGCACGGGGTGAACACAGGGTGAGCGTGTTGGGTTGGTCTCCATTGAGGCTGCTCAGAAGGGAGTTCCATTCATTCTTCCCCGGTAACATCCACAAGGTCCTTCCGCATCAGCACAAGCTCCCCACTGCGTGGTCCTGTTCTTGAACTGATGGCCTAACATCAACAAAGCCTCTGAGCCCTGAGACCCTCCTCTGGCTGGGAGCCACGGTATCCATGGCAACCATGGCTGACACAGAGGAGGATGCGGACATCGTGGGAAACAAAGCCACATCTGAGTGAAACGCGCAGAGGTGCGGGTACCGGGGTACAGCGCGTGTGGGGCGCCCCCACGTGGTCAATCAGGATAGAGGCTCATGCGTGTCCCGCAGGGAGTGTGGAAAACTGGCCCAAGCTGGAGTGTCCAGAGGACCATGCCTAAGGAAATGATTTTGTCACATTGTCTCTCGCAGCGCCCTGGCTTCTGGCAGTGACCCCCTTCATCCCCTCTTCATCCTGTACCTGTGCTGGGACCCTCTTCATCCCGTGCCTGTGCGGGACCCTCTTCATCCCGTGCCTTTGTCTGACCCTCTTCATCCCGTGTCTGTGTGGGACTCTCTATTCTGTTGGGCCCGGGGAACACAGGGATGAGTTAGGCTCAGCAGCCCCTTCTTTCTAGGAGTGTGTATGACATCTGAGTGAGTGTGTCTAGCTGTTGGAGTTACACCATTCAACTAGTGATTTAATATTTTATGGCAAAACAAAAGCATACTATCTGTAGAGTGGAATGAATAATTTACAGGAATTTTTAAGGTCAAACAGAGACTTTCAAGGACTTTTACACCCAGAAGGGTCATTTTCCACCCCTTTGTACCCCCAGGGACCCGTATTTCCCTCTTCCGTGTTGGGGATGCTTCGGTGCAAATGTTTGAAAAGTATGTCCTGGCTCTAGAATCAGAAAGATTCTGCCTTTGACATATGAATTTGGAGGAGCACAAATGTTCGTCCATAGCATCATTTAATCTCTCTAAGCCTATTTATCATTAAAAAAAATGGTGATTTAAGTCTATATACCCGCAAGGCAAAGAAACCCGAAATGCATTCCTAAACCTCTTAGGCCTCTCGGATTACAGCTGATGCTCATCATTGGCAATAATTATATTCTGTAAAGTCCCCTCAAAGACTGAACTAGAACTAGTGGATACTGAATTATTGCTTTTAGGGAAACTTGGGGTCAGGGTCCTGTGAGCCTCTGGTCACATTTTTTTTTTTTTTTGGACAAAGTCTGGCTCTTTCACCCAGGCTGGAGTGAAGTGGTGCGATCTCGACATTCTTTTGAGGGTTTTGCCATGTTGGCCAGGCTGGTCTCGAACTCCTGACCTCAGGTGATTCACCCACCTCGGCCTCCCAAAGTGCTAGGATTACAGGCGTGAGCCACCATGCCCAGCCTCTGGTCACATTTATTAGTCAATGAATAAACAATTCTCCTTTATGTGTGTTTCTGTTTAAATATACATCATTTCGTGTCTATTGCTGATTAATTATCTCATGACTATACGAAGTGTATCTAACACATGTGTTTTCTCCATGGGGCAGGTTCTTGTGCTTAGAACAACAGATAGCACTTTAGTGCTATTCTGGAGCCAGGGCCATTTTAAACAAAATCACCGAGAAGAAACATGAAAATGCAAAACCATAGCACCAAATAGACTTCGAAAAAATGTGTTTATGACATAAGAGCTGAAGCAAGATGGCAGTTCCTTGTTCAGCCTCAACTGGGAACATACATTCAAAGCCTTTTTTTTTTTTTTTTTTTTGGCCACTGGGCCTGTCCATAAATGACCTCAAAAGGCTCTGACTGGCCGGGCGCGGTGGCTCACGCCTGTAATCCCAGCACTTTGGGAGGCCAAGGAGGGTGGATCACAAGGTCAGGAGATCAAGACCATCCTAGCTAACACAGTGAAACCCCATCTCTACTAAAAATACAAAAACAAAATCAGCTGGGTGCAGTGGCACACGCCTGTAGTCCCAGCTACTCGGGAGGCTGAGGCGGGAGAATGTCGTGAACTCAGGAGGCTGAGTAACAGCCTGGGCAACAGAGCAAGATTCTGTCTCAGATTTAAAAAAAAAAAAAAAGGCCCTGAGTGCTGATTTTGGATTTACAAATACATTTAAGCAAGTAGGCAGATTTGCAAATACAGAATCTGCATATAACGAGGGTGAGGATGAGCTGTCTGTGCAGCTCAGGTCCCTGTGACCCTGTGACTGGCTGTCATCTGTTTGGGTCACTGAACATTTTGCAGTTGTTGGATGTGGGGGCATGAGGGAGGTCTCGTGGGGCTCAATCTGCCCCAGCCTCCTCTCAGTCTTGGCAAAGCCATGCTGGAACACTGAGAACTCGATTTTTCTTTTCTCTGAAAAAAATATTTCTACATTGGGGTGATCTTCAATCGCAGGTCTTCACTCTGCTATTTTCTCTCCAATGAGAAAAAACCGAAGTTCACCACTGGGGCCTGTGCCCATTCGTGGACCAGGGATATTGGTTCCCAATGCCTTGGAGAATCGTGGGTCTCTGATCAGGGCAGAGAGAGCGTGCCAGCCATGTCCCTGCCCCCCACTCACCCACCCTCTGCCCAAGCTCCGGCCATCACTGCTCTCTGAGGGTGGCTGAGGCCCAGAGCTTCTTCTAAACAGCTCATTGTTCCTTCTTGCTTCTGGGACCCTCCTCTGCTAATTCCTCACAGCAGCACCAGCTACAAAATGTGTGGGTTCCGGTGCAAAATGAAAACACAGGCCTTTCATTCAGAAGTAGTATCAAGCTGGTGGTTGGAAAGCATTGGAACAAGCTTGGGCCCTTCTTAAGTAGCCGCACAGACCCATGAAGCCTGCCCTGCCTCAGAGCCCCAGGTCCTTTTCCTCCCCTACTCCCACACCATCCTGGTGGTCCTTGCTGCCTTAGGCAGAGCTACGTGTCCATTTTGCAGGGCAGTAGTCCGGCTCTACCTACTAACGGCATTCCTGGCAGGAGGAGAACCATGAGTACTGGCCCAGTGGGATAACCCCAAAAAGGAGCTTGACCCATGATCTGGCCAAGTACATCCACAGAGAGACTTGGGGTGGTCCCATGGGGCTCATGAATAAAGCTGTGCTCAAGGAGTCAGCCAGGTGGGGAAGGAGCATCCACGCAGTGCTGAAAACCCTGTTGCAGGGTGCCTCAGGATGAAGGGAGGTGGATTCAGCCAACAGATGTGTTGAGCTCTATGCATCTGCTGGTGCTGTCCACGGAGCTGGTAACTCAAAGATCAATAAGACATAGTCCCCTTAGAGGAACAGGAAGTCATTGGGAGGCACAAACCCATAAATGAATTATTACAACAAAATGTAATAATATCAACATGGAAGTGTGTACAGGAGGGGGTTCTGACTCCCTCCCTTCCCTCGCCATCCTGCCCTGGCCCCCAGAGGCCACTCCGCAGGTGGCAGATGGTGGACTTCTCAGCCTCCATAATTGCATGAACCAATTCCCATAATAAATCTCCTCTTATGTCTCTATGTAGCCTATGGGTTCTGTTTCTCTGGAAAACTAATATGCCTCTGATATTCTATTTCTTTCAATCCTGAGCAGGAGCTGTTGGCTACAATGAAGTTCCCTCAGACATATACATGTGCAACTGTCACTGTAACCCATCACTCGCAGGGCTCCACGTGGCCCAGCTTGATGTAGGACTAAAGGAAATGGCAGCTGGACTCCAGAAGCCACAATGATTCACAGAGAGCTTTGCCTAGAAGGCTACCCATAAATCCAGTGTAGGCTTCTCTTCCCCATCTCAAAGTTTCCCAGGCACAGAAGTTGCTGATATCTCTCCACCTCTCCCCTCATTGATATCCCCCACCCACCAGGGGGAACTCCAAACCTTTCTGCAGCCAAAAATGACTCAGCCAGGCATGGTGGCTCATGCCTGTAATCCCAGCACTTTGGGAGACCAAGGCGGGCAGATCACCTGAGGTTGGCATTTGAGACCAACCTGGCCAACATGGCGAAACCCCATCTCTACTAAAAATTAAAAAAAAAAGATTAGCTGGGCCTGGTGGTGGGCACCTGTAATCCCAGCTACTCAGGAGGCTGAGGCATGAGAATTGCTTGAACCCAGGAGGTGGGAGTTGCAGTGAGGCAAGATCGTGCTGCCGCACTCCAGCCTGGGCACCAGAGTGAGACTCTGTCTCAAAAAAAACTCTCGAGACATCTTTTCACAGGAACTGGACTGAGGACCTCATTTCCACCCATGGGACCCCAGGGAGCACGTAGTTCTCTCTCTGCTTTTCTTATGAGGATCGATGGTGGAGTTTCTGGTGAATGAAACTCTCTACCTGTTGCATCCACGTCAAAATAGTTAAGACAAAGAGGTGTTGCCTTGAGCCATGAGATTGGGCTGTTTTTGGATGATGGGACTATGAGTGAGTTTTCCCCTTCCGCTTTTTACCTCTCTGTACTTTCCATGTTTCCACCAGGGAGTGCCTTATTACAAAAATGATCAGAACTAGAAGACAAAAAAAAATCAAAAGGGAAATAATTAGGCTTGAATTGATGTGTAAGGTCCTGTTATTGGCAATCAGGGATCAGGCTGGGAGTTCAGCTTGTGGGTGGCCATTCTTCGGCGCAACAACTATTTATTGGATGCCTTAACGAGGTGCGGGAGAGCTTGGGGTGAGAATGGACGAGATCTCTGTCTCGTGGAGCTTCCCTACCCGAGGCGCAGGTGGCCACCAGCCAAACTCCCAGATAGATGGAGGCGCCGCCCCACTGGGATGCCTCAACCAGGCGGTGAGTGTGGAATACGGGACCCAGCCTCGGGTAGGGCTCAGAGGCGGGAGGCATGGGAGGAAAGGGTGGGGAGGATGAAACACACAAATCCCAATCAAATACAGCAACATGTTTGCAGTTGTCAAATCTGGGCTGTGAATTCTCTGCACTCTTCTGTATGTTCAGATTCTTTCGCTTAGATTAAAAAGTGGGTGTGAGGTGATAGAATGGAGACAGCAGGAGCGGACGGCTCTGCTGAGGAGTTTGGCACTGAAAGGGAACCGAGAAATGGGTTGTGGCTGGAAAGGGTGGTCAAGGGAAAGATTGGAGTATTTTTTGTTTTGTTTTGTTTTTAATATTTGGTTTTGAGGTAGCAGAGGGAGAGAGACTGATACTGAGGGGGAGAGGAGGTCTGAGAGAAATGCTTCCTGCATTGTAACCTCAGAGGCATTCAAACCAGAGCAACTCCATCTTGAATAGGGGCTGGGTAAAATGAGACTGAGACCTACTGGGCGGCATTCCCAGGAAGTTTGGTATTCTAAGTCCCAGGATGAGATAGGAGGTTGGCACAAGATACAGATCACGAAGACCTTGCTGATTAAACAGTTTGAGGCAAAGAACTCAGCCAAATCCCACCATAACCAAGATGGCGACAGAGTGACCTCTGGTTGTCCTCACTGCTCATTATATGCTAATTATAATACATTAGCATGCTGAGAGACACTCCACCAGCGCCATGACCGTTTACAAATGCCATGGCAACATCCAGGAGTTACTGTTTATGGTCTGAAAAGGGGAGGAACCCTCAGTTCCAGGAATAGCCCACCCCTTTCCTGGAAAACTCATGAACAATCCACCCCTTGTTTAGCATATAATCAAGAAATAACTATAAGTGTAATCAGTGAGCAGCCCATACCGCTGTTCTGCCGCTGGAGTAGCCATTCTTTTATTCCTTTACTTTCCTAATAAACTTGCTTTCACTTTGTCAGACCTCTGAACCTAAGCTAAGCCATCATATCCCCAGTGACCTGCACTTATACATCCAGATGGCCTGAAGCAACTGAAGACCCACAGAAGTGAAAATAGCCTTAACTGATGACATTCCACCATTGTGATTTGTTTCTGCCCCACCCTAACTGATCAACGTACTTTGTAATCTCCCCCACCCTTAAGAAGATTCTTTATAATCTCCCCCACCCTTAAGAAGTTTCTTTGTAATTCTCCCCACCCTTGAGAATGTACTTTGTGAGATCCACCCCCTACCACCAAAACATTGCTCTTAACTCCACCACCTATCCCAAAACCTATAAGAGCTAATGATAATCCCACCACCCTTTGCTGACTCCTTTTTCAGACTCAGCCTGCCTGCACCCAGGTGAAATAAACAGCCATGTTGCTAACACAAAGCCTGTTTGGTAGTCTCTTCATACGGACATGTGAAACACACTTTACAGACTTGCCTCAATTTTTTTCTCATGTGAGGTCCAAGAACCCTCTTAGGATCTGGATCGGGACCCCTTTCTGGTAACAGTAACAGTGGGGAAGGTGAGTATTTGAATTGGGCGCACACTTTGATGAGACTCTTGCCACCCTGCAGCCCAATGCCCCTTTAAAAACAGTATTTCTCTACAGTGGCATTCAGACATTTATAAGAGCCCTTTGGTGGTTGCCATGATTGTGTCTGGCATTTGGTGGCACAGCCAGAGCAACAGGTGCCCCCATTGTCCAGGACAGCCCCTCACTGCAACACTCAGCTTCCTGCCACCTTGCAAATGTTCTGTGGGACACTCATGTGCAAAGCCTGAACAATTGTTTGTGCCTAGAAATAAGAAAGATTTGTGTCTATTTTCCATAGAAAACCAAAGTTCTTTTTTTTCTTTCCTTTTCTTTTCTTTCTTTCTTTTTTTTTTTTTTTTTGGAGACAGGGTCTTGTTCTGTTATCCAGGCTGAAGTGCAGTGGCATGATCATAGCTCCTTGCAGCCTCAACCTCTCAGGCTTAAGTGATTCTCCTGCCTCAGCTTCCCAAGTAGCTAAAACTACAGGCACACACCACCATGCCAGGCTAATTTTTTATTTTTTTTTGGTAGAGACAGGGTCTCACTATGTTGCCCAGGCTGGTCTTGAACTCCTGGACACAAGCAATCCTCCTACCTTGGCCTCCCAAAGTGCTGGGATTACAGGCATGAGCCACAATGCCCAGTAATTGTTTTGGTTTTTGTAGAGATGAAGTCTCACTAAGTTGCCAGGTCTGGTCTCGAACTCCTGGCCTAAAGCTATCCTCCTGCCTTGACCTCCCAGAGTACTGGAATTACAGACGCAAGCCACCATCCCCCACCCAAAACCAAAGTTTCTTCTGTGTATATTTAACATACACTAGATAATACTTGCTCCTAGTCTCTTAAAAGAATTCTCCAGGACTGTCTGGCACATGTTTTCAAGGGACAGCTGCAGAGGCCAATGGATGGAAGCCAGCATCAGTGGTGTTGTTCTCAGCACCGTGAGGCTCTGCCACGGTGAACGATTCTTGGAGAAGTCCCCAAAAAACAAAGAGCCATCTCCCTTGGTTTGTGTGGTAGCTGCGTTTCTGGAAAATCCAGTGTCACATCCCTGTGCCTATGGGATCTGGAGCTGCCACGTGCATGCTCTTTATTTTGTGCCCTGGATGTCTGTGGGCACACAGGAGATTTAAAAATAAAGAATTACTTTTAAACAGAAATAGTTCTGTTTGTTTTCTTTCTGTAGATGCATTTAGATTTTCGAGTGAACATTAAATATGCATAAGAAAAAGGGAGTTTTTAGCAAGTGGAATTCCATTCGGGTTTTATAATGATGACATGGGAGCAAGATGCAAAATTTAAGGAAGTTTTTTAAGTATGCCTTGTCCTTGCTAAGAGCAAGAGTTTCCTAAATGTTATGCCTTAGGAGCCTCTCTCTGGCCCTGCATAAAGGTTTACCTTTGTTAGTCTCTGAGGGCAATGAAATGGAATGACTCTATGGACAAATCTGGGAACAACCTTACATCTGCAGCACTGCCTGGGATGCTGTGTGTGTGTCCCTCTGTGCCCAGGGGTAAACACAGCATCCAGTCTGTTTTGCTAAGAAGTTAATTTGGCAAGGTTGCTGGATACAAGTTCAATATACAAAAATCAATTGTATACCTAATCTAGCAAGGATGAATTAGGAAACGAAAAATTTTTCATCGAGCATGTGAAGTACTTTGGGGATAAAATTAATAAAATATGTGCAATACTTGTAAATTGAAAACTTCAAAGCACTCCTGAGAGAAATTAAAGACCTAAATAGATGGAGGGATATACCCTGTTCATGGATTGGAAAACTCAATATCATTAAGATATTGGTTTTACTCAAGTTGAGCTGAGGTTTAATGCAATCCCAATTAAAAGCCCAGTAGATTTTTTAATAAAAATTTATAAGGTGATTCTAAAATTTATATGGAGACAGAAAAGTCCTAGAAGAGCAAAAATAATTTTGAAAAAGATGAGAAAATGTGGAAAACCTAAAATAACATAAAAACAAATTTTTATTTTGTTATATATATAACATTTCAGTGAGAAGACTTACTGTAAAGCTACAGTAGGCCAGGCATGGTGGCTCATGCCTGTAATCCCGGCACTTTGGGAAGCCGAGGTGGGGGGATTACCTGAGGTCAGGAGTTCGAGACCAGCCTGGCCGCCATGGTGAAACCCCGTCTCTACTAAAAATACAAAAATTAGCCAGGCGTGGTGGCGGGCACCTGTAATCCCAGCTACTTGGGAGGCTGAGGCAAAATAATTGCTGGAACCCGGGTGGCGGAGGTTGCAGTGAGCCAAGATCACACCACTGCACTCCAGCCTGGGTGACAGAGCGAGACTCCATAAAAAAAAAACAAAAAAAAACTACAGTAATCAAGGCAAGTAATATTGCTATAAGAGTTAACATATATTTGTGGAACAGAATAGAGAATCCAGAAACAGACCCACACATACATGGTCTGTTGATGTTTTACAAAACTGCCAGAATAATCCAATGAGGAAAGGATAGTCTATTCAGTAAAGTACTGAAACAACTATATATGGAAATGACCATTTCCTCATATGGTACACAAAAATGAATTTGAAAAACATAGGCCTAAACATAAAAACTAAAACTATAAAACTTCTAGACGGAAACAGGAGAAAATCTTCACAACCTTGTGGTAAGCAAAGATTTCTTAGGAAGACCAAATCATGAGCCAATAAATTTTCAATAAATTAAACCTTGAAGAAATTTAAAATTTCTCCTTTTCAAAAGACCCTGTTAAAAAGGAAATTAAACAGCAAGCCACAGGCCAGAAAAAAAAATTATTTACAATGCATCTATCTGCTAAAAGACTGGTGGTATACAGAATGTAAAGAACCCTTACAACTCAATTTGAAGATAACCTGATTTTTAGAAATGTGTAAAAAGTTCAAAGATATTTCACAGAAGAAGATATACAAATGGCCAGTAAGTGCATACATAGAAGTTTAATATCATTGGTTATCATACACATTTAAATTAAAACCCTAGGCTGGGCGTGGTGGCTCATACATGTAATCTCAGCACTTTGGGAGGCCAAGGTGGGGGCATCACTTGAGCCTAGGAGTTTGAGACAAGCCTGGGCAACATAGCAAGACCCCATCTCTACAAAAAATTAAAAAATTAATTGGGCATGCTAGTGCATACCTGAAATGTCATCAACTTGGAGGATGAGGTGAGAGAAATGCTTGAGCCCAGGAGATCAAGGCTGCCATGGTCGTGCCACTGCACTCCAGCCAGGGCAACAGGGCGACAACTTGTCTCAAAAAAAAAAAAATCACTGATACTACTAGAATTGTTGAAATTTAAAAGACTGATAATTTCAAGTGTTGACAAGAAGGAACTGGAGCTCTCACACATTCCTGGAGCAAATGCAGAATTGCACAGCCACTTTGGAAATAATTTGGCATTGTCTTATAAATGTAAACATATCCTTACCCATGCAAACCAGAATCACACTCCTAGGTATTTACTCAAGAAAAATAAAAACATATATCTCCACAGAAATGTGTACTTAAATGTGCATAGTAGCTTTATTCTCAATAACCAAAACATGGATAAATCTCACAGATGTTACACTGAGCAAAAGGAACTAGACACAAATGGCTACACAAAGTATGATTTACATTTACATGAAATTCCAAAAAGGCTAAAAACTAATGTATGGTGACAGAAAGCATTGATGATCAGCCAGGACCAGGGAGGTGGTGACGAAGGTGGTGGTTACACAGGTATATATGTTGGTCAAAGCCAAAGCCCATTGAACTGCACACTTAAAATAGGTGCATTCTATTGTATGCAACTTATAGCTCAATAAAGTTGATTTTACAGAATTTTATATACTTACTATTCTTCTATAACAAGCCCAGACACAGCTCCTATCTCATGCTCACAGTCATTAACTCTAAAGTGAGAATTTAGAAAAACACTTGATTGAGTTGTGAAACAAGATCAAAATGAAAGATGTGGATGGGCCTGAAAAATGGTAACAGAAGACACAAATGTTAGTTACAGTTGGTTTCTATAAATACAAGATAATAAAAAAGAATATGGCCAAGCGTGGTGGCTCACACCTGTCATCCCATTACTTTGGGAGGCTGAAGCAGGTGATTCACTTGAGGTTGGGAGATCGAGATCAGCCTGACCAACATGGAGAAACCTCATCTTTACTAAAAATGCAAAATTAGCCAGGCATGGTGGTGCATGTCTGTAATCCCAGCTACTCGGGAGGCTGAGGCAGGAGAATCACTTGAACCCAGGAGGTGGAGGTTGTAGTGAGCCAAGATCACACCATTGCACTCCAGCCTGGGCAACAAGAGTGAGACTCCATCTCAAAAAAAACAAAAACAAACAAACAAAAACCACACACAAAAGCAAATAAAAAACAATATAAGTCACTGCTATGGCTTGAATATTTGTGTTCCCTCCAAAATTCATGTTGAAACTTAGTCCTCAATGCAAAAGTATTAAGAAGTGCAGTCTCTAGGAGGTGACTGAGTTAGGAGGACACCACCCTCATGAATGGAATCGGAGCTGGTCTGAAAGACTTGTTGGAAGGGGTTCATCTCTCTCTTGCCTCTCTGTCCCTTCTGCCATGCGAGGACACAGCCTTTGTCCCTCTGCAGAATGCAGCAACAAAGTGCCATCTTGGAAGCAGAGAACAGCCCTCACCAGGTACTGACTCTGCTGGCTCCAAAATCATCATCTTGGCCAGGTGTAGTGGCTCATGCCTGTAATCCCAACACTTCGGGAGGCCAAGGCGGGTGGATCACTTGAGCTCAGGAGTTCGAGACCAGCCTGGTCAACATGGAGGAACCCTGTCTCTACTAAAAATACAAAAATTAACCAGCTTTGGTGGCGCGTGCCTGTAATCCCAGCTACTCCGGAGCCTGAGGTGGGTGGATCTTTTGAACCCGGGAGGCGGAGCTTGCAGTGAGCCAAGATCGTGCCACTGCACTCCAGCCTGGGAGACAGAATGAGATTCTGTCTCAAAAAAAAAAAAAAAAAAAAAAATCCCCGTTCCAGGCTCCACCTCTAGGGAATCTGACCTAGGACACCAGGGAACCCACTCTGGAGAGCCAAGGAAAAAACCAGGACAAAGCCAAGGTCTAAGGAGAAGAGTGTGTCTAGGAGAAAGGGTTCGTGGCCTCTGAGGTCATGGGCAGGGAAGAACAGCAGCGTGGCTCCTCCCCCGCTGAGCCCTCAACTCACTGTGCATCCTCGGCTCTCACACCTGCCAGGCCCCTCATCCCCTGCAGGATGAAGCCTGGTGTCCATGGCTTGCCCTTAGCACCTACCACAACATTGTAAGCCTTGTAGCTCCTTCCTATGGGCTGCTGGATCCACACAGCCCTGAACATCACAGCCACCCTCCCCGACTCAAACCCCACGGAAGCTCAGGGTTCGTTCAATTCCTGAATCCCGCATGGAGCCCTGCCTGCTCCCTCCCTGTCACCTCAGCCTCACATCCTCTCCTCTCACTCCCATCGAGGGAGCCCTTTGAGGTCGCCTTTCCATTTCTGAGCCATTCCCCCTAAGCCTCACGAGGGCAAGGAATGTGTCTGAATAACAACAGCTTCCATTTATCAAGGGCTTGCTATATGCCAAGCCCCGTGCTAGTGCTTGACGTGGGTAGCAGGGTCTCCCACTCGAGACTGACTGAGGCACCAAGACACCAGATCTCAGACAGCAGAGCGAGGAGTGAGACGGGGCTCCCTACTGGCTGTCAGGGCAGGGTGGCCAAAAGGAGGTGTCACGACTCTTCGAGGGCTAGAATCTAAAAGGATCAGGGCAGGGCGGGTATTTGAAAAAGGATTTATTTAGAGAGAACTGGAAGTCCCACCTCCCTCAAGTTGGGTGAGGGTAAGGGGGTGTCTGCCTCATAACTCCAGCTTGGAGAGCCTGGACATCCCAAAGAGCCTGCTGGGGGACCCCACAGTTAGAGGCAGAGTGATGAGTCGAGAGACCGGGGCTGGCTCACCCATTTTAAAGCATGGTCCTGCCCGCAGGCCATCATTTGACCAGGCAGAGGCAGATGAGGGCTGCAGTGCCAGCCGGTGTAGGCCAGCGGGCCACCTAGAAGGACAAACAGCCTCAGCAGACGGGGGTAGGAGGCGGGCTGCTTGGAGGAAGTGAGCTCAGGAACAAAGCCTCTGCCCAGAGCGCAGGGGCTGCCATCAAGGAACCCCTGCCCTGAGGGTCTCCAAACTGGCCAAGTCCCAAGAGAGGAGGTGACAGCTGTGAACTCTGGCAGACACCAAACACAGAACCACGTGAGGACAGTGTCAGCCACGCAGACCTTTCCTGCCCCGATGGCTCCTCCTGGAGCCTGCCCCTCCCCTTCAGAGGGGACGAAAAAGGAGATCAGAGAGAAGGAAGATGCCACCTAGATGCTCCCCAGCCCCTGCTGCCTGTCCAAGATACCTTGGCTTGGAATGGAGAAGAATGTGTGGACTAACACATTGAACTGGAAGCCTTGAATTTCTGAATCGAGACTTTATTTTGATGTTTTTGGTTTTGTTTTTGTTTTGAGACTGGGTGTCACTCTGTCACCCAGGCTGGAGTGCAGTGGCTTGACCTCCTAGGCTCAAGCGATCCTCCTGCCTCAGCCTCCCGAGTAGCTGGGATTACAGACATGCAATATCATGCCCGGCTAATTTTTGTATTTTTTTGTAGAGACGGGGTTTCACCATGTTGCCCATGCAGGTCTCAAACTCCTGGACTCAAGCGATCCACCCGCCTCGGCCTCCCAAAGTGCTGGGATTACAGGCGTGAGGCACTGCGCCCAGCCAAGACACTATTTTGGACTTAAAGTGACTACAGGACATTTCTCCCCTGAGGGTAATTGAAAAAGTCATAGGAGCACCCACATTTCCTTTTCGATCTTGGTTCATGCAACCTCCAACTCCCTGGTTCAAGTGATTGTCCTGCCTCAGCCTCCCGAGTAGCTGGGATTACAGGTACGGGCCACCACTCCTGGCTAATTTTTCTGTGTATTTTTAGTAGAGGCAGGGTTTCACCGTGTTGGCCAGTAGGGTCTCGATCTCCTGACTTCGTGATCCGCCCGCCTAGGCTTCCCAAAGTGCTGGGATTACAGGCATGAGCCACAGTGCCCGGCCTAGGAGCACCCACATCTTCATCTCTCACTGTACTGAGTTGAACAGCAGCCCCCACAAATTCGTGTCCACCCAGAACTTCAATATGTGACTTTACTTGAAAATAAAGTCTTCGAAGATGTAACCCAGTTAAGATTAGGTCATACTGGATTCATGTGGACCCTAAATCCAAGGGGCTTACTACGGTCCTTATAAGAGGAGGGAAACTTGGGCAAGACACACTCATAGAGGGAAGATGACAAGAGGATGCAAAGGCAAGGGAGGAAGTCCCCGGGATGACGGAGGGAACGGGAGTGACGCATCTACAAGACAAAGAACGCAGGCAATGATCAGAAGATGGACAGGCCAGAAAGGGTCCCCCAGCACCTTTGAAGAGAGTATGGCCCTGCCAACACCCTGATTGCAGACTTCTGGCCCCCGGGACTGTGTGTGAGTTTCTGTTGTTTCAGACTGTCTGGTTTGTGGCACTTTGTTCCAGCAACCACAGGACACTCATTCACCCTCTGCAGGAATTCAAGTGGGGCACTGGGGGGCAAAAAAAAGACACTTTCTGATACCATCCCAGCTGGCTTGTTCTGCAACCCAGCCAACATCTAGGCTCTCATCTCCACGTCTGAATCCCCGAGATGTCACTGTGCCCGCTCAGCGAGGAGAAATCAGAGTGTCGGACTGACTTGCCCGTGGTTATTCATCTAGTGCCTGGTGCAAGAGGCCAAGTGCGAAACCCATATCTGCAGCGTTCTAAACAGCCTGGTCCCTCCCGGTTCTCTTTCCCACACATGTGTCAGGGACACATGTGACAACACTGCTAGCCCCTATTCCTCTGCTGAGGACTGGTCTCCAGTGTCCCATGATACTCCCTACGTTCGAATGCAGTGTATCGATCTGTTTAAATCTACTATCCTGAGGCTTAAACAAAAGCCTTCAAATCTAATTAATACCTCACCAACCACAAAGCTGGTGCTACTCCTGGGAAATGTCCCTCTCGACTTTCCTAAGACTACGTTCTCTTCACCCATTTCGCAGGTCACTGTGTCTCCAGTTCCTTTTTTCCATTCATTCGTGCTGTTTTTCTGTGTGTTTTGAACTCCAAGTCTAGTGTGCCCTAGATAATCAGCCACCTGGGAGACTCTTCCAACTACCTCTTTGGGCCTGGCCTTGCCAAGAAACATTGAACGCGGCTCACCAATACCAGCAGTTGCTGAATGGGAAATGTCACCCGCAGTCTGGCTCATTGAGATCCTGGGTACAGCCTCTTGATGGGGTTGTTAGAAATTCCAAGTCAGAAGTCAGTCTGTCAGTCACATTGTTAATGTCCAGAGCAAATGAAAATGAAGCTGAACTTCACAGCAAAGTTACAAATCACACTTTTTCTATTTCAATCTGTACTGACTTTATTTCCTTCACAGATATCAATGATTTGGATTCTGTCTATTTCTTTCTTGTTTTATGTTATTTTATTATTAGTGTTCATAAAGTGTTTTGTTTACAGCTTACAAAGAGCTTTTCCAGACGATAGGGTCATCCTCATTTTGTAGAAAAGGCTCATGCAACTACTGGTTGGGAAGCCAAACTTCCCGAAACCTCTGGGCTCTCATCTTCAACTCAGCGCTTTCTCCCCCGCATTGCTTTCTGCTGGAGCTAATGAAAGAAACTTGGTAGAAAAAGAACTTCTAGAGTCCATTTGTTGGAATCACTTTGGAAAACCGGGCTGAATCTATGAACCGCAAGATTCTCCACATCAGAGGCTGGTAATGTGATCCGAGGATAATTCCTCCAGTTTCCCAAAAGAGTGGGACTGTGAAGAGAATCCCTGGTGACGTCGTAGCTTCTCCCCAGCCGAACAAACAGGAGCACAGGAGCAGTCTTGAGCACTGTGTTTGCATTCCATCCCAGACCCCCACCAGAGTCTCTGCTCTCAGGAGAGTACATCAGAAATCTGGATTTCCCCAGAAATCTGGATCTCCCCAGTTTTTTTTTGTTTTGTTTTGTTTTTTTGAGGTAGAGTCTCGCTGTGCCACCTAGGCTGGAGTGCAATGGTGCAATCTCAGCTCACTGCAACCTCCACCCCCCAGGTTCAAGCAATTCTCCTGCCTCAGTCTCCCAAGTAGCTGGGATTACAAGTGCATGCCACCACACCCTGCTAATTTTTTTATTTTTAGTAGAGATGGACTTTCACCATGTTGGCCAGGCTGGTCTCGAACTCCTGACCTCTGGTGATCCGCCTGCCTCGGCCTCCCAAAGTGCTGGGATTACAGATATGAGCCACTGCGCCTAGCCAGGACCTCCCCAATTCTGCTGTTAACTCACTGTGAGGAACAGAACTGTGCCCATCTCAAAATTCATATGTTGAAGTCCCAAGCCTAGTCCCTCAGAATGTGACTGTATTTGGAGACAGGAGCTCTAATCAGTCAATCAAGTTAAATGAGGCCATTAGGATGAGTCCTAATCCAATGTGACTGGGGTTCTTATAAGCAGAGGAAATGTGGAGCCACAGAGACACCAGGGAGGTGCTTGCACAGAGAAATGGCCACGTGAGTCGTGCAGGACAGGAAAGCCTCAGAATTGGGGCTTAGCCTGGGTCAGTGCTTGGCTTCACCCAGGAGAGAATTCAAGGGGAGCTGATGTTCTGCCCCTTGCAGAGCAGGCCTGACTCATAGGCAGTGTGCCCAGAGTAAGCGTTGTATGGGCTCTTGGCAACTGTATTTATGTTCACATAAGCCCAATTTCAATTGCATGCAAATTAAGGGGTGGGTCAATGCAAATTGAAGGCTGGGTAGGAAAGGCGCACTAACTTCCCGGTCATTGTAGAATGACCTGGGCATTTGTAAATTGTCATGGTGCTTGTGGGAGTGTCTTATGCTAATGAGCCCTGAGGGCAGCCAGAGATTGCTTTTGCAACCATCTGTTGGTTTGGGCCAGTTGGTTTCGGTTTTTCACTTTATCTTTCTGGACCAAATCCTATTTTGGTCAGCAGGGTTGTGACCAGAAAACAAGTCCTGCTGGTCTCCTACTTCATTAGGACACAGCAAGAAGGCAGCATCTGGAAATCAAGAAGAAAATTCTCAGAAGAAACCAAATTGCCAACACCTTGATCTTGGGCTTCCAGCCTCCAGAACGGTAAGAAAATTAATTTCTGTTGTTTAAGTCCTGCAGTCTGTGATATTCTGTTATGGCAGCCTGAGCTGACCCATACACTTGCTGACTCAGGTCATTTGACCCTCTGTGGCATCAGGTTTCCCATCTTCCATAGGGATGGGCTCTGGCCCTCTCGACCTTGCAGGATCAATGTCGAAGGTCCTTTGGGGTTGTGAACACAAAAGCCTGTAAGACACAGAACACCAAAACCTGGGAGACATGAAGAGTGTGTTGTCCATGGTGCCATGTCACAGGCTGGGGCTGAAGAAGATCTGGGATCAAGCACCGTTAGAGTGTCTGCTTCTGGTTTGAAATGAGCCCCTAACACCACTGTTGGCTCAAAGTAGAGGGGGCACCCACTGATACAATCTTTCAGAGACTGATTGGTATGAAAACCCTGAAAATGGGCTGGGCACGGTGGCTCAAGCCTGTAATTCCAGCACTTTGGGAGGCCAAGGCAGGCAGATCACCTGAGGTCAGGAGTTTAAGACCAGCCTCAACATGGAGAAACACTGTCTCTACTAAAAATACAAAATTAGCCACGCGTGGTGGTGCATGCCTGTAATCCCAGCTACTCGGGAGGCTGAGGCAGGAGAATTGCTTGAACCTGGGAGGCGGAGGTTGTGGTGAGCCAAGATCGTGCCATTGCACTCCAGCCTGGGCAACAAGAGTGAAACTCCGTCTCAAAAAAAAAGAAAGAAAAGAAAGAAAGAAAGAAAGAAAGAAAGAAAGAAAGAAAGAAAGAAAGAAAGAAAGAAAGAAAGAAAACCCTGAAAAAGTCATCACCTTGGACTCAACAACTCTACCTCTAGAAGACCAGCAGACAAGTGAACTAACATAATGGAAAAAGATGTTCATCCTAGTATTGTTTATGGTAGCAAAAAAAAAAAAAAGAAAAAAGAAAAATGTCCAGCAGGGAATTGGTTAAGGAAGAATCATGTGATAGAATAATTTTCATCTATTAAAAATTATGCCATAGAAAAACATGTATCAGCATGGAAAAAATGTTCATAATGTATTGGTAAGAGAAAAAAACAGCTGACAACAGAATCATGTATAAAAACACATATTTCTGTAAATCTGTATCTGTCTGAAAATATACATAAAGAAAAAACTAGCAGAAAACATATCAAAATGCTAATAGTGGACAGGTGATTATGCATTTGGGTTAGACTTTTCTTGAGTTTTTCTGTGTTCTTCAATTTATCTGCATCGAACAAGCATTACTTGTTTTTTTTAAAAAAAATAATAGCCACTATTTTAAAAGAAATAAAAAAGATAAATGGCACCTCAGGGTCCAGAAAATAAAAGTCTTATGGTTAAATGAATGACTTTTGTGTGTAACACCGCAGAGATTGTTTAAGCACAAATAAAAAAGACAGATTGCTTATAGAATTGGGGAAGATGTGGGGCAAAGAATCCTCTCACAAACTTCTAGTGGGGACATGAATTGACAATAATCTTTTTGCAAATCAATTCATCTGTATATATTAAAACTTTAATGTGCATATCCCTTTGGGCAATAGCATCCTTGGGAATCTGTTCCATGGACACAAAAGCAGCAGTACATAGGGGTATGGGGACGTGAGTGTGACAGTGAGTATGCCTGGGCCACAGTGAAAGACCCTCACTCAGGGTGAGCAAAGGACAGTATGCTTACACCCTGAACTTCTATGCAACCATGAAAGAGCAAGTGAGTTATACAAGATGGCCTGGGGAATTGCTGTAATGTGTGAAGTGAGGAAATCAAGATACAGAGAAGTGTTATGATTTGATTCCATTGTCAAAAAGACAAGCATTGATTTTGTTGAAAACTCTACAGTATATATATGGGACTTTGTGCATGATTAAATGAGCCTGGAGAAAAGATGTTACCACTGTGTACCTGGGGTAGCAGAAGGTGGATGTAGCAAAAAAAAAAAAAAAAAAAGAAAGAAAGAAAAAGGAAAATGAAATAATGATTCACAATTTTGAAAAGTATTTACCAAGATCCAATGTATGCAAAATAATGTACTGAGGTTAAAGAGATGCATAGGAAAAGGCATGAAAGGATGTGCTCCAAAACATCAATGGTGGCAATACCAAGGTGAGAGGATTTCACATGATTTTTACTTTCTTCTTAATACTTTTCCATAATGCTTGATATTTTTACAATAAGCATGTATTTTAACAAAATCATAAAAATATAAATAACAATAACTTATTTATGGGTGGCGGGAAGCAACACCTCTACTCCCACCTCTCTCTCCCAGCAAATCTATTGAACTAAGTTTAACAGTGATGCTACAGGGCATTTCAGGATTGAAGACTTCTCTTCATTTCTTACTAGTCCTATTAGTTCAGGGAAAACAGGATTTATTCTTTGACTCAGCTGTGCTTTAACTAACTTATTAACAAAGCCTCTGTATTTTCTCAAAAATAAATATCATTTTCCTATTGCCTACGTGAATTTGTGATCTAGAGGAATTTTTAAAATGTGAATAACAAGAAAATTTATAATATTTTCCTTAATCTGAATGAGATCCTATATCTTCAGTCACACATTCCTGAAGCTGGAGCAACATGGTTCTGAAATCCAACATTTAAAATAAGACAAGAGAAAGAGGACTCAGTATCCTGGACCCAGCCTCTTTGCTCTTGACCATCAGTCTTTAGCTGACACTTCTCCATACCTGCACCAACCTAGGGATTACAAAAGGGTCAAAGTGAAGTCTAGACCTGGCCAGCAGGACTGTGCACCAGGCTGGGGGGCATATGCAGGACCCCAGCAGCTTTGAGCCCACACTCAGCCACCATCTTGATGTCAACTTGACTTGTCATCGCTGAATAGAAAAATTCGGACATGGGATGGAGAGGATCGGGAGGAGACTTCAGGGTGAGAGACAGGCCTGAGGGAAAGACTTCCTGAGTGTTAGAGGAGTGATGGATGCTGCATTTGTTTCCTGGGGTTGCCATAACAACTGCCACAGATTGAATGATTAAAATAACAGACATTTATCATCTCACAGTTCTGGAGGCCAGGGTTGGTTCCTTCTGAAGGATGCAAGGGAGAATCTGTCCCATTCCTTTCTCCTAGCTTCCGGGGGTTTGCTGGCAGTCTTTGACATTTTTTATGCATTACCCCAATCTCTGCCTTCATCTTCACATGACATTTTCCCTTTGTATCTGTCTCTGGGTCCAAAAGTCCCTTTGTAAAGACACAGTAAGATTGTATGAAGTCCTACCCTAATGATCTCATCTTCAACTGACTACTGCAAAGACCCTAACCCCAAATAAGGTCACATTCTGAGGTACTGGGGGTTAGGAATTCAATGTATCTTTCTGGGGGAACACAATTCACCGGTAACAGGTGCTGTTTCTACAGAGCAGTTGCAGACAGGAAGCACAAGAGACATCAAGGAAGGCGCAAGAGCAGCACAGGTGCCTCGGAGGGCAGCAGCAGGTCGCAGGCACCAGCTTCTGCCCGTTCCTAGGTCAGAGGACCCTGTTAGCCCTGCAGAGGCTGCCATGCCAGCAAGTTGCCCGACATCCACCGACCTGTGGGAAGACTCACTTCCACCTCCTGCCATGCCAGGGCCAGCTTGAAACCGATATTAAACTCCCTGCTCAGATGTAAACGTCATGATAAAGCCAAGTTGCAAGGATCCAGTAAATAGCATCAATCAAGTCTTTAGGATGAGGATTTGTCCCACTCTGTGCAAAGGGAGCTTTGTACTGATACTGATATCAATGAATTATGTGAACACCTACTATACGCTCAGGATCATGTTGACAAAATGGACTGTGTGATTCTGCCAAGGAAAACTCCTATTAAGTGATTTTTACCCAGGGGTGATACACTGGGCTGGAGGTGTTTCAAAACATGTGGCAGAGGCCAGGCACAATGGCTTATGTCTGTCACCCCAGCACTTCGGGAAGCTGAGGCAGGTGGGTCACTTGAGCTCAGGAGTTCAAGACCAGCCTGGGCAACATGGCAAAACCCTACCTCTACAAAAATTACCCAGGCATGGTGGCATGCACCTGTTATCCCAGATGCTCAAGAGGCTGAGGTAGGAAGATTGCTTGAGTTCAGAAGGCCAAGACTGCAGTGAGATGTGATCGCAACACTGCACTCTAGCCTGGGCAACAGAGCAAGACCCTGCCTCGAAAAAGAAAAAATATGGCAGCCCCTCACCTGCCACATGACTGAAAAAGAAAATCCCTGAGCCTAGTATATGGATGATCACTGCCTTACTTGGAGAGGCCCTGAGAGACTGTGGAGCAGGAAAATCCTCCCACTGGGCAGAACTTACAGAGAACACCTGGTTGTCCACTTTGCTCAGAAGGAGAGATGGCCAGAAGTATGGGTCTACACTGATTCATGGGCAGAAGCTGATGAGTTGACCAGATGGTCGGTCAGTCTGAGAGGTTTTTGTTGTTGTTGTTGTTGTTTGACAGTCTTGCTCTGTCGCCGGGTTGGAGTGCAGTGGCGCAATCTCAGCTCACTGCAACCTCTGCCTTCTGGGTTCAAGCGATTCTCCTGCTTCAGCCTCCTGAGTACCTAGGATTACAGAAGAACGCCACCATGCCCAGCTAATTTTTGTATTTTTAGTAGAGACAGGGTTTCATCATGTTGGCCAGGATGGTCTCGATCTCTTGACCTCGTGATCCACCTGCCTCAGCCTCCCAAAGTGCTGGGATTACAGGCGTGAGCCACCAAGCCCGGCCAATCTGAGAGGCTTTTTTGTCCTCCTGTTACCAAATATGAAGGGTTGTGTTTTGTTTTTTTTTCCTCACACCAACAAATTCTCTGACACCACCTAGATGTCTGATCATTCCATCCAATTCTGACACTATCTACCTGGAGCTAGCATCAGAGTCCACAAGCTAAGGGCTCAGTCCCACAAGACTGGCCCCACTGCAGATGCCAATCCAAGTCCTGGGCCCCCCATACTAGCAATAAACCAAAGGTTTCTGCAACCCCTTCTCAGGTTCAGTAATATACTAGGAGGACACACAGAACTCAGGAAAATGTTTTACTTACTATTACCGGTTTATTATAAAGGACACAATTCAGGAAATTTAGGAACAGCCAGACAAAAGATACACACAGAGCAAGGTGCAGGGGTCGGGGCAAGGAGCCTCCATGCCTTCTCTGGCCATACCACCCTCCCAGCACCTCCATGTGTTCAACCCAGAACCTCCTCAAACCCCATCGTTTGGGGGTTTTTTTGTTTGTTTCCTGAGACAGTCTCGCCCAGGCTGCAGTGCAGTGGCGTGATCTCGGCTCACTGCAACCTTGGCCTCCAGGGTTCAAGTGATTATTTTGCCTCTCGAGTAGCTGAGGTTACAGGCACGCACCCCCACACCTGGTAACTTTTTGTATTTTTAGTATAGATGGGGTTTCACCATGTTGGCCAGGTTGGTCTCGAACTCCTGACCTCAAGTGATTCACCTCCCTCAGCCTCCCAAAGTGCTGAGATTATAGGTGTGAGCCACTGTGCCCAGCCTTTTAGGGGTTTTTATGGAATTTTATCCTGTAGGCATGATCAATTATTAAATCAATCTTTAGCCCCTATCCTTGCCCCAGAAGTTGGGGGGTGGGGCAAAAGTTCTAGGCTTTGAATCAAGGTTTGGTCTTTTTGGTAACCAGCCTGCATCCAAAGCTATCTAGGGACCTGCCAAGAGTCACCTCATTAGAAATAAAGATGCTTCTATCATTTCTGTCCTTCAGGAAATTCAATTCAGGAGTTCTGTGCCAGGAACCGGGGACAAAGATCAAATATAATGTTCTCATTTATAATATAATATTTCTTATTATGCCACAGTCAAGGATTAGGAAGGAACAAAAATACAGTATTAAGCCTGCACAACATGGCGAAACCCTGTATCTAACAAAAAAAAAATAGAAAAACAGAATTAGCTGGGCATGGTGGTGTGCGCCTGTAGTCCCAGCTACTCAGGAGGCTGAGGCAGGAGAATCACTTGAGCCCGGCAAGCAGAGGTTGCAGTGAGCCAAGATCACGCCACTGCACTCCAGCCTGGGTGACAGAGCAAGATTGTCTCAAATAAAATAAAATAAAAGTCAAAAAGAGTCAAATAAAATAAGTCAAAAACACAGTAAAGCCACTCTCACATTAAAAAGTATGAATGAGGCCGGGGCACAGTGGCTCATGCCTGTAATCCCAGCACTTTGGGAGGCCGAGCTGGGTGGATCACCTGAGGTTGGGAGTTCGAGAACAGCCTGACCAACATGGAGAAACTCCGTCTCTGCTAAAAATACAAAATTAGCCAGGTGTGGTGGCGCATGACTGTGATCCCAGCTACTCGGGAGGCTGAGGTGGGAGAATTGCTTGAACCCAGGAGGCGGAGGTTGCTGTGAGCTGAGATTGTGCCATTGCACTCCAGCGTGGGCAACAAGAGCAAAACTCTGTCTCAAAAAAAAAAAAAAAAAGGTATGAATGAAAGCCATCCAGAAAAGGTAAAATAGTTCCGTTGTCAATAGGGATCCAGTGATTTCCTTCTTTCTGTTCCACACTTCCAGTACTTGGTACCATCCTCAAGGCAACCTCATATTCAAAGATGGCTGCTGAAATTCCAGCCATCCACTCAGCTTTCCAAGCAGCAGAAAGGCAGAAATAAAAGGACACCCTCCCCACTCGGTTGACTCTTTCAAGCAGCCTTCTTGACCTGGGCTGGCATCTAGTCATAGGGCCTCATCCTGCAGAAAGGGAGGCTGTTTAATGAAGTCTTTCAGCCAGGTATATTTTCACCACTAACACAACTTGAGTGGGCTACTAAGGAAAAAGGGGGACATTCATACTGGGTGGCAGCTAGAAGCCAGACCAAAATCAACCCATGAAAGCTGGCCTGGCAATATTAAAACAAAAATTTATGACAGAACGCATTATTAGGCATAAATAAATATACAACATAATGGTAAAGTGTACTAGCCCCCAAAGCGTAAATTTGCGTGCACCTAACAATATAACTTCAATATATACAAAGCAAAAACTGACTCTTTTACAAGGAGAAATTGAACAGCCACAGGCATGGAGAAAGATTCTGATGCTCATCTATCAAAAACAAATAGGTTCAAGCAGATAAAAAATGATGCAATGGTTTCTAATGTCTGAACAGCAAAATTCACAAGCTTAATCTACTTTATATAGAGCCCTGGATGCAACAAATAAACCATATTCATTAGTTTCAAGCATAAACTGAACATATGTAAAGACTGACCATTTACAAGGTCACAGAGGAGATAATAAAAAATGTGTGCCGGGCACAGTGGCTCACGCTTGTAACCCCAGCACTTTGGGAGGCAGAGGCGGGCAAATCACTTGAGGTCAGGAGTTCTAGACCAGCCTGGCCAACATGGTGAAACCTCGCCTCTACTAAAAATACAAAAACTAGTCGGGTATGCTGGCACGTGCCTGTAATCCCAGCTGAGGTGGAAGGCTGAGGTGGGAGGATAGCTTGAACCCGTGAGGCAGAAGTTGCAGTGAGCCAAGATCATGCCACTGCACTCAAGCCTGGGTGACAGAGTGAGACCCTGTCTCAAAAAAAAAAAAAGAAAAAAGAAAAGAAAAATATGTGGAAGAATCTGTATCTTATAGGCCCTAATCTCTAAGCACAATTCAGGTAAACTGAAGATTCACGATTTAAAAAAATAATTTTTAACCCACCTCATTTAGAAATAAGAAATTAGCCTTAGGTAACTATAGATGATAAAGGAACCTACAAATAAATGACAAAATATTTAGAACTGAATGTCTATGGAAGTACTACTTTTCAAAACTTCTGGGATGCAGTTAAAATGCATAGGTACTTGTTCTAAATTTATACCCTTAACTGTATTATATTTTTATTAAAAAAAAATGAAGACTGAAAACAATGACTAAAGCATTCAACTCAAGAAGTTAGAAAAAAAATTAGAGAAAGTCAAAGGAAGTAAAAGGAATGAAATTAAAATGGCAAAAGAGGCCGAGCACAGTGGCTCACGCCTATAATCCCAGCACTTTGAGAGGCCGAGGTGGGTGGTTCACTGAGGTCAGGAGTTCAAGACCAGCATGGCCAATGTGGTGAAACCCCATCTCTACTAAAAATACAAAAATTAGCCAGGTGTGGTGATGCATGCCTGTAATCCCAGCTACTCGGGAGGCTGAGGCAGGAAAATCGCTTGAACCTGGGAGGTGGAGGTTGCAGTGAGCCAAGATTGCGCCACTGCACTCCAGCCTGGGTGACAGAGCAAGACTCCATCCAAGAAAAAAAAAAAAAGTGCAGAAGAAAATCTTGTGAGATAGTAACTTTTCAATATTGGAGGTGGTGAGCGTCAGGGGAGACTGTTGATCCCCTACTCCTGAGGATCCCTCCAAGTGGGGGAAAGAATACTGTGGGCCCCTTTCCTCTCACTCCTCCACCTCATACCTCCTGAGGGACACAGTGGGTTCCCCTGATTGGACGGAGAAACTAAGCATGTATGGACCTGCCAGCCTGCCTTTCCCCTCTCGTCTTCTGTCTTCCTTTCCCACCATCAGCCAAGAATGTGTTTTCTTATTGTTCTTGACCACAAAGTAAACCGGACACCAGAACCCTGTCCCCAAGAGACAGAGTGTGGGTTGCAGTTCCCCATCCCTCTGTAAGCGAGCACACGAGTCCATCGCACTGTGGCTTGCAGCCCTGGGGGTGTCTTTGCGACAAAGTATGCTTCATTCTCCCACATCATCAACTTCTTTGGTAACCAAGATGATCATTTGGTCACCCGGATTCCCTTTTTGTCTTATTCCTCAAATGATATACAAATCCCATAAAAAGAAAGGCAATATTTATCGGGGTCTCTAAAACCCCTAACAGTCTGCAGGGCCGAAAGCTAATGCCTCCAAAAGAACAACAAAATGAACAAACTTCTAGCAAGTCCAATCACCTCAAAGGATGAAGGCATGAAGAAAAACAATGTTCCTCGGAAGAGATCCTAACTAGTCATACCACAGGAATGTTAAAAATCATTAGAGAAGATGATGAACAACTTTATACTAATAAATATTAAACCTTGAATGAAATTGTAAGCAAAGTTTTCAAATAATATAAAAGACAGACCCTACTTATTTTAGGAAGATGGCATCACTAATATGTCAGCTGGACAAAGATGGCATAAAGAAGAAAATTATAAGCCAATCCCCCTTTTAAACAGAGATATAAAAATCCTAAATAAATACAAGCAAAACAAATTAAGCAGTGCATTTTAAACATATATACATCATAACCAAATTGGCATTATCCTAGGCATGCAATGGTCAATTTTAGAAAAATATGTTACATAGAATTTGCCACATTAATAGATTAAGAAGAGAAAACATCACCATCTCAATAGATGCAGAGAACCATGTAATAAAATTCAGGCTGGATGCAGTGGCTTATGCCTGTAATCACAGCACTTTGGAAGGCCGAGGTGGGAGGATCACTTGAGGTCAGGAGTTCGAGACTAGCCTGGGCAACATGGCGAAACCCCATCTCTACCAAAAATACAAAAAATAAGCAGGGCGTGGTGTGTGCGCCTATAGTCCCAGCTACTCAGGAGGCTGAGGTGGGAGGATTCCTTGAGCCTAGAAGGTGGAGGCTTCAGTGAGCCAAGATTGTGCCACTGCATTCCAGCCTAGGTGACAGACTGAGGCCCTGTCTCAAAATAAATAAATAAATAAAATAAAATTCAACTCCTATTCATGATACAAACCAAAAATAGAAAGGATTTCCCTTAGTTTGATCAAAGACATCTATCAGAAACTCATAGCAGATAAGATTATTCATGTTAAAACATTAGAAGCATTACCATGAAAATTCAGGAATAAAATAAGGGTGCCAGCAACCACTCCTGTATTCAACATTGTACTGGAGGTCCTAGCCAATTCAGTAAGACAAGAAAAAGGAACAGTATAATAATAGTGAGGTAGGAGGCAGAACTCCACTCCAGAGGCAGGGATCGGACATCAGGCCAAACTGAGGACTGGTTAAAACAGAGACCTCGCAGAAGCAGCTTTCCAGCAGACACTCCCGCCAGTGTCCATGTCAGCTTACTGTTGCCACGGCAACACCTGGGCGTCACCGCTCTTTTCCATGGCAATGACCTGACAACCCAAAAGTTACTATCCTTTCCCTAGAAATTTCTGCATAAACTGCCCCTTAATCTGCATGCAATTAAAAGTAGGTAAGGGCCTGGCATGGTGGCTCATGCCTGTAATCCCAGCAGTTTGGGAGGCCAAGGTGGGTGGATCACCTGAGGTCAGGGGTTTGAGACCAGCCTGGCCAACATGGTGAAACCCTGTCTCTACTGAAACTACAAAAATTAGCCAGGTGTGTAGTCCCAGCTATTTGGGAGGCTAAGGTAGGAGAATCACTTGAACCAAGGAGGTGGAGGTTGCAGTGAGCCGAGATGGCACCGCTGCACTTCAGCCTGGGCAACAGAGTGAGACTCGGTCTCAAAAAAAAAAAAAAAAAAAAAAAAGCAGGCATGAATACGACTCCAGTCCTGCCCTGCCCTGCCCTGAGCTGCTACTCTTAGCACACTGCCTATGGGGTAGCCCTGCTCAGCAGGAGCAGTCACGGAACTGAAACTCCACCAGAGCTCTAACACTGCTGTTTCAATAAAGCTGTTTTCTTCCAACCTACCACCGGCTCACCTTTGATTTCTTTCCTGGGCAAAGCCAAGAACCCTTATGGGCTAAGCCCCAGTTTGGGGCTCACCTGTTCTGCATCAATAGGAAAGAAAAAAGCAACATATAGTGATTCTTTGCTGATAATAATATGATTGTTGACATAGAAAATCGAAGAGCTTCCACAAACTTTGAAAAGTGATAAAGGTTTGGCAGGGTTGCTGGATATAAGATTAATGTATATTATAAAAGATCAAGAATACTTCTATGCCCAGCAATAATTGACTAGAAAACATGTTATAAGAAGGCATCACTTACAATAGCAGCAAAAACAATGGGAACTGAGATTTCAAGAGAGGGAGTGATGTGCAGGATCTTTATGGAGGAAAGCATAAAATATTGCTGCAGAACACAGAAGTCATGAATAAATAAAGACCTATAGCGTGTTCATGGATAGAAAGACTCAACACCATAAACAAAACGATGCTTCCTAGATTAATCTATAAAGTTAACACAAGGCCAATCAAATTCTGAATGGGGCTTTTCAGGGAACTCGATAATATAATCCTAAAATGCAAATGCAAAATAAAGGGCCAAGAATAGCCAAAACAATTTCAAACAAGAGCAACAAGTCAAGGTATGAGGAGGGATTTCCCCTACCAGGTATCAAGACTTATAAAGCCATGATCATTTAAACAATGTGATAGCAACACAGGATAGACAGATACACCCAGAATACTGAACCCCAGAAATCTGATTTAATAAAATCAGTAAGAAAGTGGATGGATAAAAAAAATCCTGTTGGGTCCATCGGTTGTCCATTTGGAACAAAATTAATGTAGGTTCCAGCCTCACACTATAGCAGACACCGGGGTGCCTGGGCCACTCTCCCTTCAATCCCCAGACCCAGTGCATATAAAGGTGTCCCCTGTGAACACCCATGGCCCTCTGAGACCCCAGGGCTTCCACTGACCTTGCAAGAACAGTAGCTGGAAGAACCAGGGAGTCATTGTCCCAGGAGTAGGGTCTGGTAGTGCTGGTGGTAATGGGCAGAGGCTGAAGGATAATACCACAGCTTCCTGGCCCCTCCAGAGGGACAGTTGTGGGGTGTGTCTTACACCACCTCCCCACCATTCCCAGTGGTGCCTGCTCATCAGTGCACCCTTCCTAGGACTTGCCTTCCCCTCTTCCACCCAAATCCTTGTCTCAGGATCAACCCCTGGGGAAACCCACCATAGATAACACTGGGCCAAAACCAAGGTCCATAAAGTTTCCAAAGATGAAAAGCAAAACTGTAAAATATTTATAAGTAGAAAGTACAAGAGAAACCTGATTTTGATCTCTGCACAGGGGAAGGATTTCTTAAATGCGATGTGAAAAGCACATCATAAAAGAAAAGATTGATAAATGTGACTACGTTAGAACGGAGTGTTTCTGTTCAACACAAGACACCATAAACAAAGTGAAAACAACAAACCACCGATTCAGAATAGATATCTGCAGCAAAAGATCGTGACCAGAAAATGTAGGAACATCCTAGGGAGAATAAAAATAAGACAAAAATGGGAAAATGGACAAAGGACAGAAATAGAAAATCCCCAAAATAGAAATACATAAATGACCAAGAAACAAAAAATACAGGTTCTGTCTCCATAATGTTTAAGGAAAAGCAAATTAAAACAATGAGATAATCATGTTTTATCTGCCAGTTGGGCAGAATTTTGAAAGATGGAAGCAGCGTTGGGGGAAGAACATACTCAAACTCTTTTGCTGCCAACAGGAATTGGTGTAACCTTTTGGAAGAACCATTTGACAATATTCAAAAACCTTTGAAGTGCTTATTTACAACCTATGACTCAGCCATCTCACTTTTAGAAATGTCCCCTACAGAAATAATAGCATGAGTATATAAAAAAATTAAAGCGTATGCTTTTCTAATTTGTTAGTAAATAAAAAAATAGCTCTCCCTCTCCCTCTCCCTCTCCCTCGTCTCCCTCTCCCCACGGTCTCCCTCTCCCTCTCTTTCCACGGTCTCCCTCTAATGCCGAGCCGAAGCTGGACTGTGCTGCTGCCGTCTCGGCTCACTGCAACCTCCCTGCCTGGTTCTCCTGCCTCAGCTTGCCCAGTGCCTGCGATTGCAGGCGCACGCCGCCACGCCTGACTGGTTTTCGTATTTTTTTGGTGGAGACGGGGTTTCGCTGTGTTGGCCAGGCTGGTCTCCAGCTCCTAACCGCGAGTGATCCGCCAGCCTCGGCCTCCGGAGGTGCCGGGATTGCAGACGGAGTCTGGTTCACTCGGTGCTCAGTGGTGCCCAGGCTGGAGTGCAGTAGCGTGATCTCGGCTCGCTGCAGCCTCCACCTCCCAGCCGCCTGCCTTGGCCTCCCAAAGTGCCGAGATTGCAGCCTCTGCCCGGCCGCTGCCCCGTCTGGGAAGTGAGGAGCATCTCTGCCTGGCCGCCCATCGTCTGGGATGTGAGGAGCCCCTCTGCCTGGCTGCCCAGTCTGGAAAGTGAGGGGCATCTCTGCCCGGCCGCCATCCCGTCTAGGAAGTGAGGAGCGCCTCTTCCTGGCCGCCATCCCATCTGGGAAGTGAGGAGCGTCTCTGCCCGGCCACCCATCGTCTGAGATGTGGGGAGTGCCTCTGCCCCGCCGCCCCGTCTGGGATGTGAGGAGCGCCTCTCCCCGGCCGCGACACCGTCTGGGAGGTGAGGAGTGTCTCTGCCTGGCCGCCCCGTCTGAGAAGTGAGGAGACCCTCTGCCTGGCAACCACCCCGTCTGAGAAGTGAGGAGCCCCTCTGCCCGGCAGCCGCCCCGTCTGAGAAGTGAGGAGCCCCTCCGCCCGGCAGCCACCCCGTCTGGGAGCTGAGGAGCGTCTCTGCCCGGCAGCCACCCCATCTGGGAAAGAGGTGGGGGTCAGCCCCCGCCAGGCCAGCCGCCCCGTCCGGGAGGGAGGTGGGGGGGTCAGCCCCCCGCCCGGCCAGCCGCCCCGTCCGGGAGGTGAGGGGCGCCTCTGCCCGGCCGCCCCTACTGGGAGGTGAGGAGCCCCTCTGCCCGGCCACCGCCCCGTCTGGGAGGTGTGCCCGGCAGCTCATTGAGAACGGGCCATGATGACAATGGCGGTTTTGTGGAGTAGAAAGGGGGGAGAGGTGGGGAAAAGATTGAGAAATCGGATGGTTGCCGTGTTTGTGTAGAAGGAGGTAGACATGGGAGACTTTTCATTTTGTTCTGTACTAAGAAAAATTCTTCTGCCTTGGGATCCTGTTGATCTGTGACCTTACCCCCAACCCGGTGCTCTCTGAAACATGTGCTGTGTCCACTCAGGGTTAAATGGATTAAGGGCGGTGCAAGATGTGCTTTGTTAAACAGATGCTTGAAGGCAGCATGCTTGTTAAGAGTCATCACCACTCCCTAATCTCAAGTACCCAGGGACACAAACACTGCAGAAGGCCGCAGGGTCCTCTGCCTAGGAAAACCAGAGACCTTTGTTCACTTGTTTATCTGCTGACCTTCCCTCCACTATTGTCCTGTGACCCTGCCAAATCCCCCTCTGTGAGAAACACCCAAGAATGATCAATTAAAAAAAATAAATAAATAAAAAAGAAACCTAAATGACTCTCTGTAAAGAATTTTAACTTAAATGAAGGTAGGCCGAGCACAGTGGCTCGTGCCTGTAATCCCAGCACTTTGGGAGGCTGAGGTGAGCAGATCGCTTGAGCTCAGGAGTTCGAGATCAGCTTGGGCAACACGGTGAAACCCGGTCTTTACAAAAAAATACAAAAATTATCTAGGTGTGGTGGCGCATACCTGTAATCCCAGCTACTCAAAAGGCTGAGGTGAGAGGATCACGTGACCCAGGGAGGTTGAGGCTGCAGTGAGGTGTAATTGTGCCACTGCACTCCGGCCTGGGCAACAGAACGAAACCCTGTCTCAAAAAAATAAAATAAAATAAAATAACAAAAAATAAATAAATGAAGGTATACTACTCGGCCATTAAAAGGCAAGTGGTGAAATGTGGTCTACACAGACAGTGGAATATTATTTAGCCATAAAAAGGGAGGGAATTCTGACATATGCTGCAACATGGTTGAACCTGAAAACATTAGCCTAAGTGAAAGAAGCCAGTCACAAAAGGGCGAGTACTATATGACTCCATTTATAGGAGGTACCTGGAGCAGTGAGATTCAGGGAGTCAGAGAATAGAAGAGAGTTTCCCAGGGCTGGGGTCGGGGATGGGAGGTCAGTATTTAACGGGCACAGAGCTTCAATCTGGGAAGATGAAAAAGGGCTGGAGATGGATGGATGCTGAGGATGGTTGCACAGCAATGTGAATGTACTTAATGCCACCGAACTATGCATTTATAAATGGTTAAAATGGTCAATTTTACGTTATATACATTTTACCACAATTTTTTTTAAAGGCAAGGAATGGATAAACATGTATTAACCTAGAAAGCGCTGTGCATTTGCACAGTGAACACTTCCTGCGCACCTCGGTGTGGCAGATGAGGCTCTGGGGTGAGGCAGATGCTCTGGCAAGCAAGAAAAATGAGGTCCCTGCGCTCATGGGGCCGACTTCCAGTGGAAGAAAAGTCAGCAAGTGAGATCATCCCAGAACCATCGTGTTACAGAGAAAATACAGGAAATGGAACGGGGGTGGGGGCGTGGTGCGGGGCGGGACAGAGAGCCCAGGGGAGCCTCTTTGAGAGGGTGACGTGATCCCATGTCTGAGCACCAGTGGGATTTCCTGAGATTCCCTTCTTACTGCTCAGCTCCCAACACATTCGATCCCGTCTCCCCCTTCTCCATGGGGCTGAGAGAGATGCCTGGATTCTGAGGGGTAAATCCTTCTCAGTTAATAAAGAAAAGCTTTGTTAAAAAAAAAAATAGGGGTTTAAAAAGAAGTGAATAATTTAGCCAGGATTAATATTCACAAGAAAGAAAGTAAGCGTTATGTTTACTTTCTTTTGGGGGGTTGGGGGTGCTGTCTCCAACGCTGCAGAGGATTTTAGGAAGAAAAGTGACACCTCAGCGTGGCCAGTCCTGAGGAAGAACAGGACAGGCGAGGCGCAGGACAGGGTGATATTGCTTTGTCCTCAGTCTGTAGGGCTCCTTTCTCCCACCCCCGCTTGAGATAAATCTCAGGCAGGCACATGGTCCCAGGCAATGTAAGTCATGTCCTCACTTCTAGATCCAAGAACAGCCTTGGCTCAGTAATTATGACACCCAAGACCAGGTGAGAATCCAACTCTCCATCTCACTAAAGGCTGAGGCTCAGCCCACCGCAAGAAAGAAGCTGGCAGTGGCTGCCGGGGACGAAGGGGGAGGTTCTTTTTTTTCTTATATCTATTTCTTTAAATTGGGGTGAAATTCGTGTTACATAAAATTAACCATTTTAAAGTGTACTGTTTCTGTGCCATTTAGTACCCTCACGATGTTGTAAAGCCGCCACCTCTATCAAGTTCCAAAACATTTTCCTTGCCTGAAAGAAAACCTCATACCCATTCAGCATCACTCCCTATTCCCCACCGGCTCCGCCCGGGCTCCATCAATGGGCTCTGTCTCTGGATCTTCCTGTTCTGGTCATTGACTAGGGACCGTTCTGCAGGAGAAGCTCTCAGGAAGTGAGGGAAGCAGATGAGGGAGGGGTGCAGGCCAGGCAGGCACGTGCCCTCAAGTTGAATCTCAGGTTCTGATCCAAGGAGGCTCTAGAGAGTAAATCCCACTGCAGGGCTGTCCCAGCTTGAAGCAATGAAGCTGGTCTTTTCTCCCCTTGATTCCTCAGCCATTGGCTGTGGCCTGTCACTGCAGTGGGAAGGGGACTTTACACCGCAGGAAGAGCAGCTCCATTGGCTGAGGTCAAGTGCGGAGAAGACGGGAAACTCCCTACCACTAGCAGCCCCTCTCGCAGCTGCTGATGGACGGGCATGTGCCCTGGCCAGGTGAAGGGGTCTGGGCCAGGCACCAAACTGTCCACTACAGCCCGCCCTTTGCACCATTCAGACCTATTTGCTTCTCGCATAGAGTCCACTCCGTGCAGGCCCAGCTTCTCCAGGACGGTCAGAAGCCCTCCCTGGGGAAACCGCTACAAGGCAGGCTCTTGCGAAGGACTAGGGACCCCATTGCTGCCGCTGACCTCAAGGCCTTAACTGATCCATGCCATCGGCCCCCTTGACTCCTCCCTTACTCTCTGCTGGGCTGGGGCCTTGCCTGGTGGGGCGACCCAGACTGTCATCCCTGAGGGGTCTGAGGCCCTGGTTGCCATGGCCTGATCACGCCATGGTTGCTTATGTGCCCATTTACATATAGGCCCCATCTTATAGCTGCATTCCTCCTTCTGCTGATCGGGATCCCTGGCCCGTGCTGTGTAGAACGTTCATTCCATACCTGCTGGGCCACTAGCACAGAAGCCCAAAGGCACCAGGCAGCAACCAGAGCTTCAAGCTTGGTGGGACCCTCACCATATCCCCTATGGAAGCCATGTTCCCTCAGGGATCAGAACTTCTTGATGGACAAAGCCTAATGGCGTGGGGATAGGAGGCACAGATTCCCCAATGTGGGTCACAGGGGAAATGGCGAATGGGGCCACTCCTACCCCTTATGCTGCCTGGAGTGAACACAGTGCCTTATAATTGCTTAGTTTAAGGAACAATCACACCCTGAGGGATAGTCACCCGGTATCACCTCAAAGCTGTGATCCCAGAGGCCATTCTGTGGCTGCCCAGGCTAGCATTCCAGAGGACGTGATCTGCAGTAGGGCTGGCGGATCCCACGGTCATGTGCCCACTGCCGCACCTGCTTCCCCACAGAGTGAATCCCCTGGCCTTAGGTGATGTCATTCAGAATCCTGTGTCAGAGAATCAGCCACTTGACAGCGAGCCCTCAGAGAGTGATGTTGGCAGAGACCCCAAAAGTAGGAACTGCAAGCCCATTCCTGGAATCGGGCTGATGGAACTGAGTGAATCTCTGCCCTTTCCAGGGTGGAAGGGGTCCTGTGAAATCAGTTTGCTACTAAGTGGCTGGCCAGTCACTTCAAGGGAATGGGACAGTACTGGGAGCTCAGTGTTGGTCTCAGTTGCTGACGGATCAGACACGCAGAGGTGGCAGTAACCATGTCAGCCTCGATAAGTAGAGGCACATGCTCTTGGGCCCAGGAGTAGCCACCGTCTCTGCCGTCATGACAGTTCCACTCATGAGCCCATTGCCCAAGCCCTATGGCAGCCAAGGATGAAGGCCAACTGGGTCGTCCTGTCCATTTGGTTGTTCAGTGTCTCTTCCGCACGGGATACTCTCGGATGTTAATCTGAGATCAAGATTTTCACACTTCATGCCTGTCCTACCAGCCTATACACATGCCTTTCCCCCAGCCCTTCTTGCTCCTGAACTTCCAATCTTTTTGTTTTTGTTTTGAGATGGAGTCTCGCTCTGTGGCCCAGCCTGGAGTGCAGTAGCACAATCTCGGCTCACTGCAACCTCCACCTCTCAGGTTCAAGCAATTCTCCTGCCTCAGCCTCCCGAGTAGCTGAGATTACAGGCATGCGTCATCACGCCTGGCTAATTTTTGTATTTTTAGTAAAGACAGGGTTTCACCACGTTGGCCATGCTGGTCTTGAACTCCTGACCTCAGTGATCCGCCCACCTCGGCCTCCCAAAGTGCTGGGATGACAGGCGTCAGCCACCGAGCCCGGCCTAAACTTCCAGTCTTGCTCCTTCTAGATCCCTGACCCACCAGCTAAGCCACTGTCCACTGTCCACAAGCCCATGTACATTCTTTCCTCAAGCCACTTCTCTCTTCGCACAAGTGCACACACCAGGTGCACTGCCAACGGCCTGCCGCTGTCTTTGAGGACCTCCCTGGGAGGGCTGTGGTGCAGCAGCCACACGCGTTCAGCTCACAGGAACACATCCACTGAGGTGAGACTGCAGCCTATCTCCGCTGGTCACAGGAAACCCCCCAGGATGTGAGCTGAGGGGAGGCCTTGGTGCCGCATGGCCAGAGGCAGGGGGTCTGGACCACGTAGCTCCTGCCTTGGGGACCTTTGGGAGCCCAAACCCTGATGTGCCACTTGTGCCTCATGATGGATACCTGGCCTTGTGATTTGGTGACTCATCAGCTCATGGTGAAAAGCTGTGTCCACTTGATCACTTGATGTCCCCTGGTCAGATGCTTAGTTTCTCCCAGGGCTTGGGGACACATCCGGAGCCCTTCTCTGCTGCAGATGGCGTGGCGTTGTTCCAGCACCCTCGGGGTCTGCACTGTGGCTTTCCTATTGGGGCCTGCCGGGGACACCATGTGGTGACCCTCTCCACTACAGACACCCCATGTAGCACAGGGTCTGCAGAGTCACATGTCCCAAGCACAGTTGCTCATAGAACTGCATCTCCAAACTAGCAGCCTTCTGTGTCACTCAAGAAATGGGCCAAAACTGGATTCCCAAGTGCTGAGTATGCCACCCCCAAATTCAAAGAGTCCCGCCAGAAGTCGTGCCTCCTTCCACGTGGTAGGAAGGACAGGTGCAGTAACCACCCTTTACTTTGCAGGAGATAGCCCGACATGGCCAGACCACTGGCCCCGTCAAACCCCTACAGCATGGCAGCCCCTGAGCCTTCCCATTAACCCCCCATCCTCCTCCCCCACATATTCCACGAAAGCTTCCAAGGGACCTGCTGCTTCTTGCTCTGTAGGTCTGGTTAACACGATGTTGCTCCTGGCATTGACCAATGTGGTGGCCTGGAGGCTGCCCCGATGGGCTGGATCCCTTCAGACTATGTTGTGATAAGAGAACAGGAAAATTGACGTAGCCCTGGGGTAAGGCCGTGAATGTACACAGCTGCATCCTATAGATCCATGATGACCTTACCCAGCTCCAGCAAAGATGCTCCATTTCTCAGAGAAGATGCACTCAGGGGCCAGGCACGGTGGCTCATGCCCATAATCCCAGCATTTTGGGAGGACAAGGCAGGAGAATCACTTGAGCCCAGGAGTTCAGTAGGGAGATGCCATCTCTACAAAAAATACAAAAATTAGCCAAGCATGGTAGTGTACACCTGTAGTCCCAGCTACTCGGGAGGCTGAGGTGGGAGGATCTATTAAGCCCGGGAGGTCAGGGCTGCAGTGACCCAGGATTGTGCAGCTGCACTCCAGTAGCCTGGGTAACACAGCAATACCCTGTCTCTGGAAAAAAAAAAAAAAAAAAAGACACACTTGGGGAGACCACTCTGTTAAATTCATTGTTCTCCAATAATGCCACAATGCATCAATGCACATGGTTTTTGCAGGGGCCACACTGGTGTGCTCAATAGAGTTATGACAAAGACCCTCCTGCATTCTTTTTTTTTTTTTTTTTTTGAGACGGAGTCTCGCTCTGTCACCCAGTCTAGAGTACAGTGGCACCATCTTGGCTCACTGCAAGCTCCACCTCCCAGGTTCACGCCATTCTCCTGCCTCAGCCTCCCGAGTAGCTGGGACTACAGGTGCCCGCCACCACGCCCAGCTAATTTTTTTGTATTTTTAGTAAAGACAGGGTTTCACCGTGTTAGCCAGGATGATCTTGATCTCTTGACCTCGTGATCCGCCCGCCTCAGCCTCCTAAAGAGCTGGGATTACAGGCGTGAGCCACGGTGCCCAGCCTCTTCTGCATTCTTAAGTCTCTGAAGATGGCACTAATCTCTGTCCTTCCTCCACAAATGCAATATTGACTGTGTCATACTCTGGGGCAGTGGGGAGGGGGATGCAGGAGAAAGGCAGTTTCAGGGACTTCCATCGGGCCTAATGCTACAGCTCACACGCTATAGGTCAAGGAACCAACATGAAGGTTCTCCCACCTGCCAGGAATTTCTATTCCATTTATACATTCAGGAGCTGGGGGAATGACCACATGGTACGTCTCTGGACACACCAGAGGCCTATTGTGAGATGGACCTAGGCCAGGACTCCATTTATTACCTGGTTCCTATTACATCTTTACTCTATGGTTAACATGACAGCCTTTGGGTCCCTGGGTGTCAACGTCAATCTGAACCCTATATCCAAAAGTCCCTGAAAGATCTGGGAAACCCCCTTGTGGCAGCCCTGGAGATGCCACTCAGCACCCCCTTGCCACAGGGCAGTGAGCTGACAGCCTCCACAATGGGTGACAGTGTTTGAGCCAAGGTCATGCTGCCCCAGGCAGCTCCCAGCCAGTGCCTACCTGCAGCAGGGGTAGGAGGCCCTGGCGTTCCTTCCCAACGTGGGACTCCTCTTTGAGCAATCTTGGTTCCAGAGCCCCTGCTGGGCTGGCCAGACTCCCTCCAAGCTGCACTGCAGTCCAAAACTTTTCCTACCCAATCCTCCTTCCTTCCCCATCTCCTCTCACAGGTGTCAGACCCTCCTCAGAGCCTGAAAGTCCCCAGCCCCCTCCTGCCCCCTCCTTTACCTGTGACAGGTACTACCTCCATAAATCCCCTGCTTTTCTAACTCCATCCACCCAATTCCCAGAGGACCAGAGCTGGCCATGCCCTCTTCCCAGTGTACAGCTGCTGGAGAAAATGGCTAAGTTCCCTGTTATGTGTTGGATCATGCCTCCACCATTCCCCCGGTACTGGGGAAATCCTGATCCCGAGGACTGTGAATGAGACCTTATTTGGAAATAGAGTCTTTGCAGATGATCAAGCTAAGATGAGGTTATTAGGATAGGCCCTAATTCATTATGACTGTGTCCTTATAAAAAGGGGAAATTGGAGGTGGGAGGATCCCTTGACGCCAGGAGTTTGAGACCAGCCTGGGCAACACAGCAAGACCCCATCTCTAAAAATTTTTTAAATTAGGCTGTCACGGTGGTGCACAACTATAGTCCAGCTATTCAGCAGGCTGAGACGGGAGGATCGCTTGAGCCCAGGAAGTCAAGGCTACAGTAAGCCATGATCATGCCACTGCACTCCATCCTGGAGTGTAGACAGAGTGAGACCCACAAAAAATGGGTGGGGCAAGAAGAGAATTTGGACGCAGAGACAAGTAAGCACATGGGTAGAACATCAGGGGAAGATGAAGGCAGAGGTCGGGGTGATGCATCTCTAAACCAGGGAGCACCTAAGACTGCCAGGGAGCTAGAAGAGAGGCAGTGCAGACACCCCTCACGGCCCTCGGAGGGAGCCAGCCCTACTGATGCCTTGATTTTGGGCTTCCAGTCTCCAGAACTGTGGGAGACAATGCATTTTTTTTTTTTTTTTTGAGACAGAGCCTCGCTCTGTCGCCCAGGCTGGAGTGCAGTGGCATGATCTTGGCTCACCACAAGCTCTGCCTTCCAGATTCACACCATTCTCCTGCCTCAGCCTCCCAAGTAGCTGGGACTGCAGGCGCCCACCACCACGCCTGGCTAATTTTATTTTTTTTTTGTATTTTTAGTAGAGACGGGGTTTCACCATGTTAGCCAGGATGGTCTCTATCTCCTGACCTTGTGATCCACCCACCTCGGCCTCCCAAAGTGCTGGGATTATAGGCGTGAGCCACCGCGCCTGGCCAGGACAATGCATTTCTATTGTTTAAGCCACCCAGTCTGGGGCAGGTTTTTACAGCAGCCCCAGGAAACCGATACAGTCCTGGGGGATGGTATGGCTGCGGGGTCCTTCCTCTTGGGACCTGCCCCTCTTCCACTGATGGATTCTGAGTTTGAGAACAAGTTCAGATTTGGAAACAGCAGGGGATCATTCCTTTCTGTTGGGGCATCCGGCCTTGGACTTCTGCTCATCGATTCTTGGTTGCTTTTCATTCTATTTGTTGAACAAAATCCTTGCTGGCTGCCTAGACACCTTCCCCCTGCAAATGCTATGTCCTATGAGCCATCTCCATAGGCTGGGCAGGGCAGGCTCCCCCGCGGCTGTCCCAATCCTGCTGTCCATTCTGATCCTCTCACCCCCTTGCTTGTGACAGACAGTTAAGTGCTGCCCTTTGACCTGTGCTACTCGGGAATCCAGTCGTCCCTGTGGCTGTGGGAGAGCTCAGATCCATGGCAGCCCACCCCTGCCAGGCCCAGGCCACCAACGGCAACCCTCACAGGGCTGCTCAGCAACGCCGATGTCTCCTCGACAGCTCAGGCCTTATCATTTGGTTAAAGAGGTGGAAACTTCCAAAGAACATGGCCAGCCGGTGGGTTTTCCACCCTGTTTCGTGGTGAACAGGTCTGTGCAAATCTACCTGCAAAGGCCGAGGGAGCTGAGAGGCTGAAGAAAGAGGCTGACAAATCCAGTTTCTTGTAAAGAAATATTTAATAGGGACTTAGGAGCAGAAGCGATGTTCCGGGCTGCCACAAAATGGTAGATCCCCACATCTGCCCTGCAGAAAGTACTTTTATGTAGCAAGCTTTTAGGGTAAAACATGTGCAGGTGGCCATATCTCCGATTTTATTGCAAAACTCATAGCCACTTGCGGAGGGGGTTAGCTAAGCATCTTTACAAAGGGTTATGTATGGTACAGGCATTGTTTAAAGAGCTTACTGCAGAGCAGCTTGGTATATGGGGGTGAAACATTCATCATCATATGGCGGTTTTAAGATGGCATCACTCTTGTCATACTGTTTTCCTGCACAACCTACAATAGAAGAGCCATTCTGGCTTGTCCACTTCTCTGAGACTTTGCATACCTTCCTCCAGGGCTGTTCTGACATCTCCACTTCATCACCTACGCACTATCACTTCTTCCAAGCTTTCAAGAACTGCCTCAAGTGCTGGGCACTGTGGCTCACACCTGTAATCCCAGCACTTTGGGAGGCCGAGGTGGACAGATCACTTGAGGTCAAGAGTTCGAGACCAGCCTGGCCAACATGGCAAAATCCCATCTCCACTAAAAAAAAAAAAAAAAAATACATTATCTGGGCATGGTGGTGCATGCCTGTAATCCCAGGTACTCGGGAGGCTGAGACAGGAGGATCGCTTGAACCTGGGAAGTGGAGGTTGCAGAGCCAAGATCGCACCACTGTACTCCAGCCTGGGCGACAGAGAGAGACTCTGTCTCAAAAAAAAAAAGAACCCTCCCAAGCAACATATTAGAATCTTCCCAGGGCCTTTTTAAGGGTTAGGGAGTCTTTCTGTACTAATTAACTCTCCAGTCTCCAGCTTCTATGCAGCCTCCCTTGATCCAGAACCTTCGGAGTCCACATCTAGGAACATTCTCTAGACCCGGCTGGTCCCTGCTGGCTTGCTCCCACCACTCCTCTGCTTGTTAATCCCTCTTGGTCCCTGGCATGCAAAGCACATCCTTGGTCAGGTCATGCTGAGATATGATCCAGCTTTGAGCCTGGTGGTCAGGAGGGGAGGTGGGGATAGATGCTGGAGAGAGGAACTCCTTGTCTTGTAAGGTCCCTTCCCTTAGTTTCTGCATGGTCTTTAAGCAAAAGAGGACCTCTGTCTTCCAACAGAGGCAATGGGTCACTTCTGCAGGCCAGGAGGTACAGGAGAATCTGGGGGTTCAATGTCTCAAGAGTGTCTCCTCAGATAGTCCATCTCAGATATCAGGGACCCCACCCTTCCCCTTGGGGCCCTGACTTTGGAGAAGGGACTTCCCTGGGCTGGAAATTTGGCCTTCTCTGGAGTCCTGCACCTTGTCTTCTGCCCTCTGACCCCTGGCTATAGAAGAGAAGCATTTCGTTAAATTCTGCCAAGGAATCCTGACTTTGCTTTAAATTGATGATCCGTGGCCCTGAACTTGTCATTTTCCCTCTTCTAAGTGTCAGTAGTATTCAGTGACAGCCTCCCCACTCCACGTCCTTCTCACGGCTATTTTCCCATCTGTCTCTCAACATCAGTGATATTAAACGAGCCGGGCATCCCCGTCCACCTGAGTCCTGTCCCAGGTGACCACAGGCGGAGGCCTGAGCAGCTGCTCTGCCACCTCGTGCCAGGGGCCTCCGCAACGGGCTCCAGTCACCAGGGGCCAGCGGGGCATCCTCCCGCAGCATCCCGTCCTTGGGGCCAGCTTCCTGGGGCCCCTCCTGCTGTTCCCTGCCTTCATCTGTCTGAAAACAGAGCCCAAGACAGGGATTTACTAGGGGAGGGCTCATCCTGGGACAAGCTGCCCAGGATGTGAGGGCAGAGGGGCGGGGAAGGAGAAAGGACTCGGTAAAGGGGTGGTCCCAGGGTAAATACAGCTCTGGCAGATATGCAGGGGGCCCTGAGGCAGAGGTATCGCCATCTAGAGGCAGGCGAGGGAACAGTCTTTTGTTCAGTTAGCCGTGGGCTGTGGGCGTCGCCTGAATGTACCAGGTATTGTGGCTCCATTGGCTGAGGATGCTTCTCCAGCGAAGGAGGCAGGGAGCCGGGGAAGTGGGGTGGGGTCACGACACCGACAGCAGCTGCCAGACCAGCCATGCTGCGCTCAGCTCCCTCAGGCTGTCACTCTTAATCATCATGTCACTATCTCTGGGGCGTGTCAGTCACCATCAACGACGTGTCCCCCAAGCTGCAGAGGACGCAAATCCAGCTCTCCAAGAGGCTCTGTTGGCCCTCTCCACATGGGCTTGACAAGGTCAGGGGTGGGGGCACGTTCGGACCGCCTTCCTGCCTCTCTGAAGAAGATCCTCCAAGTCCCGGCTCCAGCTCTCCGGCCTCTTTGGCAGCTGGGCGGGTGGCCATCCAGGAGGCCCGTTCTCCATGCCCAGCTTGGCAAGGCTCCTTGGGACGCCGGGCTCGCTGCCTCTGTTTTCTTAAAGCTTCGGCCCAAAGGGACCCAGAGTCTGAGGTTAACACTCCGTCATCCCAGCGTGAGCGGCGCCTGAGTCCAGCTCTCGACTCCCCCACCTCCTATCACCTGTGCCGGGCTCACCCTGCACTCCCACCTGCAAATCAGCAGAGCAGACGCCAGCGCTCCCGACGTCCAGCACCACCCAAAGCGAGGCAGGGGGAGCTGAGTGGCCGGAAGCGCCATCTAGTGGGTGCCAGGGGCGAGTCCCCGAAAGAGACTGGAGAGCCAGGACTGGGGCAGGGCAGGATGGTGTCCCAGGGAGGGCCGGGGCCCAGGCGCTGGACAGCAGAGGACATAAAGGGAGAGGCATGGGAAAGCGAGGAGCAAGGGTGCTTCCGGGGCGCATGAGCCCCACCCCAGCCTGCCTCTGCCCTCGTAAGCAGATGACTCGGCTCAGGCAGGACACACCACGTCCAGTCTCTGTCCCCTCTCCAGACTCTTGGGAAAGTGTTACTTAAAATCCATTTGGGTCTGGTGTTTGCTTTATTCCAAGGAAAGGGGTAAGGAAAAATTCAGAAAAGGGGCGAGGGTCTCCCCTCTCCACAGTGGCAGGCAGGGGAATAGTGACATTCACCCCCTCCCCCAACCTGGTCTTGAACGTGGCAGGGAAGAGAACTGAGCCACCTGTCACCCAGAGGGGGAGGGGGAAGGTCAGAACTCCAGCCTTCCCACAGCAGACACGCCTGCGGGGCAGGAAGCAGGCGGGCTCCACGCAGTGTAGACATGTGCACTCACATGGATGTTAACAGTCTGGAAGAAACTGACCTGGCTGTGAATAGAGGCTCTCTCATGGGGAAGGGGCAGAAGATGGAGCTTTCACTTCTCCATTTATACACTTCTCCAAAATGTGGTGGGACCATGAGGAAACTGCACTTTCAGTTTTGATCTCTTTTTGTATTTTTTGAGTTAAAATGCAATTGGGAACAATGGGGTGTTAAGTGCCTCAGTGTGAAAGGCTGCGGCATCACCACTGAAATGCTGTATCAGACGTGGATCGGATCCACCCTCGACTCAGGGCTGTGCAAACTGGGACCCAGATCCCGCGCTGTGGGAACGGAGCCCTGCTCCACTGTTTACATGTTGTCTCTGGCTGCGGCCTCGCTGTGACAGCAGAGTTGAGGAATTGCCACAGAGACTGTTATAGCCCACAAAGCCCAAAATATTTACTCGCTGGCTCTTTATGGAAAAAGTTTGCCAACTATCAAATTACAAGACATACAGGGACTGGGGAGCCTGCTCAACAAAGCTAAGGGGACGTGACCAGCAAAATCCGGACTGCAGGCAACCATAGGACAAAGCGCCAGTTTCTTCAATACGTAATTTGCAACAGCAACCTGCTTACTAGAGGCCAGGAAGGGGAGGGGGAAAGGAGGGGATGAAGAAAGGTTGATGAGTGGGTACAAATACACACTTAGATAGACGAAATAACATCTGGTGTTCAATAGATCAGTAGGGTGACATTAATCGATTGTACACTTCAAAATTGCTAGAAAAGAATAATCCTAATGTTCCTGGCACAAGGAAAAGATAAATATTTAAGATGGTGGACATCCCAATTACCCTGATTTGATTATAGGAATGTATCCAATTATCATGCACATCCCAAAACTAGATACAGCTAGTGTATTTCAACTTTTATAAAGAAAAGAAAAAAGCGGGTGGGGTGCAGTGGCCCACGCCTGTAATCCCAGCATTTTGGGAGGCTGAGGTGGGCAGATCACTTGAGGTCAGGAGTTCCAGACCTGCCTGGCCAACATGGTGAAACCCCTTCTGTACTAAAAATACAAAAATTAGCCAGATGTGGTGGTGTGCACCTGTAATCCCAGCTGCTCCGGAGGCTGAGGCAGGAGAATCGCTTGAACCCGGGAGGCAGAGGTTGCAGTGAGCAAGACTCCATCTGAAAAGAAAAGAAATGAAAAGAAAAGACAGAGGGGGCCCATAGATTTAAAAGAGGCTGAGCAGTGACAGATAATAGAAGTGTGGATGGTAAGAAAATAAAGTCTCATTTTTCATGGTAGCAAGTGAGATCTCAAATCCGAGATCAGAAAGTGAAGAAAATCAGGAATTAAGAGTAGAAGCCATTTCACTTAGAAATGAAGGTTTAAGAAAAAGATGAGGCCGGGCGCAGTGGCTCACGCCTGTTATCCCAGCACTTTGGGAGGCCGGGGCAGGTGGATCACCTGAGGTTGGGAATTCAAGACCAGTCTGACCAACATGGTGAAATTCCATCTCTACTAAAAATACAAAAATTAGCCGGGCGTGGTGGTGTATGCCTGTAGTCCCAGCTGCTCAGGAGGCTGAGGCAGGAGAATCACCTGAACTCGGCAGGCGGAGGTTGCAGTGAGCCAAGATCGCACCATTGCACTCCATCCTGGGCAACAAGAGCAAAACTCCATCTCGAAAAAAAAAAAAGAAGAAAGAAAGAAGAAGATGAAACATCTACTCAAAAACTGAAAGTGGGTGCCCCTAATGAGGGGGTTTTGGGAATCAGAGAAATGGAGCAGAGAACTCTTTTTTATTTATATAATTTTAAGCCTAGTGGTAGTGTTTGAATTTTTTAATTTTGTATACATTTAAACAAAATATTTAAATATTAATATTTGAATCCAATAACAACTTAAGTTTTTTAACTTAATTGAATATATTTATAATCTTGGATTAAGGAAAGCCTTTTTAAACATGACCTGAGGCTGGGTACTTTGGAAGGCCAAGGTGGGCGGATCACTTGAGGTCATAAGTCGAGACCAGCCTGGCCAACCAACGTGGTGAAACCCCATCTCTATTAAAAATACAAAAATTAGCCAGATGTAGTGGTGGGCGTCTGTAATCCCACCTACTCAGGAGGCTGAGGCAGGAGAATCACTTTAACCCAGGAGGCAGTGAGCTGTGATTGCACCACTGCACTCCAGCCTAGGCGAAAAAACAAGACTCTGTCTGAAAAATAAATAAATAAATAAAAATAAATAAATAAACATGACCTGAAAACCAGAAACTAAATGGTTGATCTATGCAGCTGCATGAGAATCTCAAACTTCTCTCTGAGAAAGCTATTATATATTATATATATAACTATACAACTATATATATATATACACACACACACACACACACACACACACATATATATATATGTATGGTTGAAAGACTACTGACAACTGGAAAAAAGATTTGTAACAGATAATACAGATGGAGGGTTAATATGATAGTTTTTTCTCGCAAGCAACAGAAACTGACCTTGGCTGATTTAAGCAGAAAAGGGATGAGTATCAAGTACCACCACAGACTTTCTGGGTGGGCTGGAGAACCAGGCTTGCAGGCCTCCCAGACAGGAACAGAAACTGTGCTCCAGCTGGTCCAGTAAAGACACCATGGCTACCTTTTTACTGGGTCCTGCGCACTGCCACGGATCAGCTGCCATTGCTTTCACTCTTTCTGGAATCAAGTCTGCACGGCTTCTGCTACCTCTGGCCATTAGCTTTTAATCCCATTCCTGAGGCAAGAGCCTCTGAATGACAGATCCTCAATCATAAGCCTGCAGCCTGCAAGGGAGGCTGGGAAAGTGGGCCCCTGGCATCTTCTGCTTCCATAGCAGAAGTCAATGGATACCCCAAACATGGCAGACAAACAGGCAAAGGACATGAAGAGGCAATTGACAAAACAAGTGTGGAATTAGCCAATAAATATATAAAAAGCTGTTCAGCCTCACTAATATGGCAGCTGCTTGTGGTTGCCTACCCGGAATCAGTTCCCACCTTCTTCCTGCTGGCAAACCTTGATATGGTTTGGATACCAATCCCACCCACCAGTGACTCAGTGGGGAGCATGCACCCAGTTCCCATCAATGAGCTGGCTAGGCAGGTCTGCCAGGGGGCTTCCAGGAAAGACTTCTGTATTAGTCAGCATAGGTTAGCTGCCGTAACAAGCATGCTCCAAACCTGTAGTTTAACACAAGTTTATCTCTTGTTCATGCAAGTTGAATATGAAAGTCCTTGGTTGGGTGCTTCTCCCATGCAGTTCTCTGGCATTGCAGTGACTTTGAAACCTGAGATCCCTCCATCGTGGAGCCCTGCTATCCTCAACATGTGGCCTTCCAGATCACAGCACATAGGAATGCCACGGAAGGAGCACATGTTCCTTCTGCCCACATTTGATTGGCTAGAACAGGTCACATGGCCACAGGGACCTAGCCAGCTGCAGGAGAAGCTGGGAACTGTAGTTTGTGTGTCAGGAAGAAAATGAACCAGATTTAGCCAGGCAAGGTGGCTCACACCTGTAATCCCAACATTGTGGGTGACTGAGGCAGGAGGATCACTTGAACCCAGGGGTTCAAGACCAGCCTGGGAAACACAACAAGACCCCATCTCTATTAAAAAAAAAAAATCAAAAGATTAGCCAGGCATGATGGAGTGCACCTGTAGTCCCAGCCACTCAGGTGGCAGAGGCAGCATCCAGCTTCATCTGCTGGGTTAAGCCATGCAGTCCTGGAGCCCACGGTTGTGGCAGCTGCATTCTGACCCCTGCGTCCAGCAGGGATGGTGTGGCCCTGGGCCAGCCTCTGGGACGGTGGTGGGCTGAGTCCCCAGGTTCCCGGCTGTGCCAGAAATAGCAATTCCCTTTCAGGCCCATCTGAGGTGGGAGGATGGCTTAAGCCCAGGAGGTCGAGGCCGTAGTGAACCAAGATCATGCCACTGCACTCCAGCCTAGGTGACAGAGTGAGACCCTATCTCAAAAAAAACAAAAACAAGAGAAGAAAGAGAAGAAAGAAAGGAAGGAAGAAAGGAAGAGAGGGAGTGAGGAAGGAAGGGAGGGAGGGAGGAAGGGAGGAAAGAAGGAAGGAAAGAAAGAAAGAAAGTAAGAAAGAAAGAAAGAAAGAAAGAAAGAAAGAAAGAAAGAAAGAAAGAAAGAAAGAGAAAGAAAGAAAGAAAATGGGTCAGGTTTAGTGGACACTGAGTGCTGTCCACAGTTCCCCTCTGGTAAGCACATATCCATTTGGCTCTTCCTCCCACATAAAGGACCCACTCCTTGACTGGGGCCTGATCTTCCTCTCTAAGCAGAACTTTTCTTCGCTGTCTGCGCCCCACTGGCTCTTTCTGCATCAACCAACTAGGCCACATCTGATACGGGCATTGGGGTCATGGCTTCTTTGGGGTCCGTATAGATTTTGCCACTGGACTTCTGCTCCTACAGCCAAGACCTGAGAGTACAAACGGTCCTCCCAAGGCACATCTCGGTGAAGGGTCCCAGTGTGGCCAAGTGGGTCGCCCCCTGCCCATGTCTTCTACTCCCTGTAGGTTTGAGCCAGCTGTCAGGCTTCTGTCACTCCACCCGCAGAGATGCCAAGGAAATTGTTGCTTTCGGCAGGTGGCAAAGGAACCACCTGGCCAGACCAGGGCCTCCTCTGCACACAACACACAGCAAGGCTCCTGAGAGCTCAGCACACACACGATTTCCAGAATTAAAAAATCAATCCAGGACAGGAAGGGTGGAAAGATCCGCTAGAGAACAAAAGCTGCATTCTGGCAGATCAGATGGAAGAGCTCGCCCATGACGTCGGACACAAACACAGAGAAACGAAGGCAAGAATCAAAAGGTAAGAGGCTGAAGAATCAGATCTAGGACCCTAAATTGTAAGGAATAGCATTTCTAAAAGAAGAGAAAGGAACAAAAGGAGATATAGTAATTTAAGAAATAATAGAGTAGAAGAGAGATGTGAATCTTGTGATCTGAAAGGACTCTAGGCAGCCGTGATGAATAAAAAATACACACCTGGTGAGACGTCTGAGCTCCAGGATAAAGAGAAGTCTTTGGAGCTTCCAGCCAGAAAGGGCCCTGCGACAACAGACAGGCAGCCTTCTCATTTGCATCCCTGGAAGTGAGAAGGGAGAGAACCAATTTGCCAACTAGTGAGAAAAGGCAGCAGACAAGGAAAAGAAACCAAGGGAAGCAGACCAGAAAACCCTCTAACAAGTTGAAAATCAAATTGGAACAAAAGTCTCAAAAGAGTGGAAGACAGAACACAGGAAATAGCAGCCAGCGCCAAAGCGTGTTTGATTACATTTCCATGGATGACGATATGCCCGAGAAATATCATGTAATTAAAGGAGGGATGATTGAAAGGCGGGAAACATACTATAAGACAAAATGTATGGCCAGGTGTGGTGGTTCACGCCTGTAATTCCAACACTCTGGGAGGCTGAGGTGGGAGGATCACCTGAGGTCAGGAGTTCAAGACTAGCCCGGCCAACATGGCGAAACCCCATCTCTACCAAAAATACAAAAATTAGCCGGGCGAGGTGGCAGGCACCTGTAATCCCAGCTACTCAGGAGGCTGAGGCAGGAGAATCTCTTGAACCCGGGAGGCGGAGGTTGCAGTGAGCTGAGATTGCACCACTGCACTCCAGCCTGGGCGACAGAGCAAGACTCCATCTGAAAAAACAAAAAGAAGATAAAATATAATAATAAATGGGCTGAGACTGGAACTAAACATTCTCAGTGCATCTGCAAAACTCAGACATCGAGTTGGGGGCAGCAGTAAGGGAGCGAGGGAAGGGAAGTAAAAGTTCTAGGCTTCTCTTTTGAGGTAGTGTAGGCAGAGCGGCCAAGTGAAACCTTAGGGGGTTGGGTAGTTTTCATAGTTAACTTGGATTAGTAAGAGAGAATTCGAGGTTTAAACAAGGTTATTTAAAAGTTGCAAATGTGGAGGATGGTGAGGATCCAAGGTCCCAGGGCAGAGGCAGCATCCAGCTTCATCTGCTGGGTTAAGCCACGCAGTCCTGGAGCCCACGGTTGTAGCAGCTGCATTCTGACCCCTGCGTCCAGCAGGGATGGTGTGGCCCTTGGCCAGCCTCTGGGACGGTGGTGGGCTGAGTCCCCAGGTTCCCAGCTGTGCCAGAAATAGCAATTCCCTTTCAGGCCAGTTCTGAGATGGCAGTCACTCATTCCTGAAAGCTCATCGCCAAACCTCCTCCTCCAGTTGTTCTAAGCATCGTGTAAGCACCCAGTTCCTTGGATGACTCTCTCGCTGCTTCAACTGGGTGATTTCTGTTACAAATAGTAACCATAAAATAAGATGAAAAGGATAAAAACAAATATATCAATTGTCACAATAAATGTGAATGTACTAAATTCCCCTTTTAACTTGGAAGTTCAAATTGGGGAAGAAAGAAGGAAGGAAAGAAAGAGAGGGAAGGAGAGAAGAAGGAAGGGAGGGAGGGAAGGAGGGAAGAAGAGAGGGAGGGAGGGATGGATCGAAAAAATCTCATTATATACAACTACTTTGGAAAACCATTTTCTCTCTCTATCTACTAAAGCTAGACATACGTCCACCCTATGATCCAGCATTTCCACTCCTAGGCAAATATCCAAGAGAAATGAGTGCGTATTTCCCACCAAAAGACATGTGCAAGAATGTTCATAGCAGTGTTACTTAATATAGCCCCAAACTAGAAACCACCCAAACGTCCATCAATGGTAGAATGGATACATAATGATATATTCATGCAATGGACTACTACAGAACCAGGAAAAAAGAGCAAACTGGTGCTACACGCAGTAATACGGAGGATTCTCACTAACAGTAGAAGAAAACAGGCAGACACGAAAGAGCATATCCTGTGGGATTCGGTGGTGATGAAGTTCCAGAACAGACAGTAGAACACACAATGGCAACAGAAGTCAGAATGGAGCTTCCCTCTGGGAGGGGCGTGAGGGGCCTGCCCGGGGATGAGGCACATCCTAGGCCTTGATGCGGGTGTTGGCTGCATGGGCATGGGTGTGGTCACCCGCAATCAAGTTGTCCTCTTAAGAGCAATGCATTTTGCACACTGTGCTAGAGTTGTACCTCAATAAACGTTTCATTCCAGTCATGCTATTTATAGAAAGATAAATCTAAAACAAAATGAAAGGAAATACTGAAAAGGAACTGACTTGCTGGAGAAAAAAAGAAACCCCTGAAGGAATACATTTCAAGACCGAATATAAACTCCTTTTGTTAACCTGCTCTTTTTCTGCTCTCTGTGGGAGTCAGCAGTGCTTCCTGGGGGCAAGAAAGGGACATCAAAGCCCCCCAGGCCTCCACCCCCAGCGTCCTCCCTGCCTCAACCCAGAGAAAATCTGCTTCCCTCACTCCTGGATAGAAGACAGTCTACATTCCTCCATCGAACACTGAGTAAGCACCTACTGCATGCACCACACTGCCCTGCTAGGCCCTTCTCCCCACTCCCTACCCCTATGCACAGAAATGCTGGCTCGAATTCTTGCTAATATGTCACTTGGGCTGCTGGAACCTCTCCCCCAGAGATGGCTCTCAACAGGGTCCCAGGGCCATTCAGGAAGGGTCCTGTCCCCATGAGTCAGCCACTGCAAAAAGGCACTCACCTAAAACTGTTTCCGTCCCTGTGGGCTCGGCGGGGCGGGGCTGAAGTCCTAACTCACCACCTCCTACGGCGTCCACACCCTTGCTGTGGCCTTGTCATGGGCAATGGGTACTTCCCTGCTCCTTGACTTTGAGGTTGTCCATGGGATTTGCTTTGGCCAATGGCACATAAGCAAAAGTGACCACCTGCCAGGTGCCAAGAAGCCTCGTATGTTCTGCTCTGAAAGAAGCATGTCCCAGCTGAGCCACTCATGCAAGGAGGATGAGAGACTCGTGGAGCTGCACTGCCCCACTGAGCCACAGACCAGCAGGGAAAAGTGGAGCTGCCTGAGCTGCCCCAGCCAGAAGCCTGCACCAGCCAAGCTCCAACCAATCCACAAAATCATGAGAACAAATCACCATTGTTCTAAGCCACTGAGTTTGGGAACCATTTGTTACATGACACTATTGTCTAGTAGCTAACTGATACATCCCATCACCTGAGAAATGTGTGATCAGGACCACATGAGGGGCACAACACCATGACAACCATTCAGAGGAGGGGGAGATCAATGTGGAAGAATCAAGAAGCTTCCTGAGCCACACACAGTGGCTCACGCCTGTAATCCCAACACTTTGGGAAGCCAAGGCAGGCAGATCACTTGAGCCCAGGAGTTCAAGACCAGCCTGGGCAACATAGTGAGACCCCAACTCTACAAAAAAAAATTCAAAAAATTAGCCAGGCATGGTGGTGCATGCCTATAGTCCCAGCTACTCAGGAGGCTGAGATGGGAGGATCGCTTGAGCCCAGGAGCTCGAGGCTACAGTGAGCCGAGATTGCGCCATTGCACTCCAGCCTGGGCAACAGAGCAAGACTCCATCTCGAAAAATTTTTTTAAAATTTAAAACAGGAGACCTCCTGTTGCATGTCAGGTGCCGTGTAAGAGGCTCGTGCTTATTTGCATCAGCATCCCTGTGGTTAAATGCCACTGCACTGGCCCCGCTGAGGCTCCTTATCCCTACACGGCAGCTGGAGCTCAGCCGTCCTCACCCAGTACCCAGGCACTCTCCTTCCAGCTGACTGCACCCTGCCCCTCCCTCCTGGCCCAGGCCTCTCCTCTGCACACCTGCCTGGCCCTTTCCAGCACTGCAGTTTGAGACCCCTGCTATTCAGGGTCCCTGAGTCTCCCCAGCGCTGCGGGGAGTGGCTGTCTGTCCCTTTCAGGGAGGATGGTTTTGGTGCTGGAGAATTCACAGCTTCCCAAGGCTGTCCACCCACATTCCAGAGAGACAGGATCACTGAAACCATGGAACAGGTGAAATTGCCGAAGAAGCCCCTGGAGGCAAAAGAGCCAAGGACAGAACCTACGGGGAAACATCAAGGGGAGGAAGTGAGCCCCAGCCCCCAGGAGAGAGAGAAAATGTCTCAGAGGCCATGAGGAGGCCGTTTCCAGATGCTGCCGAGGGAGCAGGAGAGGAGCCTCCCGCCAGCGCTGGGCAGCGAGAGGGCGACGTGACCTTTGAGAATTCTGCTTCCCCAGCACAACCGGGCGAGAAGCTGGCTCCAAAGGGCTTTCTTCAAAGACTAGTACAAGCCCCTGAGGGCTCCGCTGATTGGACACATTTCCCAGCCTGGTCCAAGGCCGCTGATGGTGTGCGCCCTCCCAGACAATACCAAAAGCATGGTCACCATTCTCTCCAGAAAAATTGGGCTAAAATTGTACTGTTTCCTCTTTTTCCCCTAGGTCACTGTATTCTGCTTCACTCCACATTCTTCTGTACAAAAGAGACCAAAGCTTATGAATAGGGTTGGGAGATGTCCCAAGGAAAAAAAAATTCAAAGCGCTTTGGTTTCTCTAGCTGTGGAATGGACGCCCCTGGCTACCTGGGTCCATCAGTTCTTTTCTGGGAAAGTCCCAGGGGAATTGGCCAAAATCCTGCTCAGACCCGTCCAGTCCCACCTCTGCCCCAGATACCAGAGTCCCTAGGGCAGCGGGGACATCAGTGGACTCATATTGCCCAATCCAGCTACTGTGCAGAGCCAGATTTGTGTTCCAGAAGTTGTTAAAATATCCTCAGAAAACAACAAAGGTGGCCGGGGGCATGGTGGCTCATGCCTGTAATCCCAGCACTTTGGGAGGCCGAGAGGGTGGATCACTTGAGGCCAGGAGTTCCAGACCAGCCTGGCCAACATGGTGAAACCCCGTCTCTACTAAAAATACAAAAATTAGCCAGGTGTGGTGGCAGGCACCTGTAATCCCAGCTACTCAGGAGAGTGAGGCAGGAGAATTGCTTGAACCCAGGAGGCAGAGGTTGCAGTGAGCCGAGATCGCACCACTGCGCTCCAGCCTGGGCAAGAGAGCGAGGCTCCGTCTCAAAGAAAAAAAAAAAAAGGAAGAAAGAAAAGAAAAGAAAAAAAGAAAACAGCAAAGGAACTCCCATGTTGTGAAATTGCCCCTCCATAGCCTGTGGGTGTCCCTGGCCTCCCGCCTCTCGCTCTCTCCTCTCTCCTCTCTTTCCTCTCTTCTCTTTCCCATCCTTCTAACTTTATATCACAAAAGGGCAAAAACAGGGCTCATCTCTAAGGGCAGGGGAGACTGAGAAATGGACCCTTTTGGGGCAGCATCCCCTCGGGAGGCAGGAGGAAGGGGAAGGTCCACCCGGCAACACTCACAGGCTAGAGAATTTTGCTCTTTGACAAAAACAGCTCTGCTTGCTCCACAGTGGCCTGGGGCTGAAAGTCCTCACCTGGCATTTGTGTTGCCTTCTGTCAATCACCCCAGGGCCAGGGTGCAGCATTTAGGATGCTCTCAAGAATGCGGAAAAAATGTAACCAAAAAGTCCAGAGGTGAGGCATGATCAGGCATGTCATCCGCAGCCATGCTCTTTCTGTCTCTCTGCACTGTCCTCCTGCCGTCAGCCCTCTGTGGTTGTGCGGTGGCCACCAGCAACAGCTGGCTGCCTGGCTCCTTTATCACAATTAGTGGGAGAGGGTCAGTGGTGTGTAGGTAAGCCAGCTCTCTGGGGTGGGGATGGGTGTGAGGAAAAGCTCTAATTTATAGCATGTGCCATTTTCTGTGGTGTAAACACTCCCCATGGCTGATTTTTTTTTTTTTTTTTGACTGGGTATTGCTCTGTTGCCCAGGCTAGAATGCAGTGGCGCAATCTTGGCTCACTGCAACCTCTGCCTCCCCATTTCCAGTGATTCTCCTGTCTCAGCCTCCCGAGTAGCTGGGATTACAGGCACCTGCCACCACATCCGGCTAATTTTTGTATTTTCAGTAGAGACAGGGTTTCACCATGTTGGCCAGGCTGGTCTCAAACTCCTGACCTCAGGTGATCCGCCAGCCTCAGCCTCCCAGAGTGCTGGGATTATGGGTGTGAGCCACCGCGCACGGCCACCCCATGGCTGATTTCAAGCCACTAACCTGACTACACAGTTGGGAGGAGAGGCACACACTAGATGCCCACACAGCTCTGGCACAGAAACCCCATGGGACAGAGGACAGGATCACATGGATTGTTTAGACCCATCAGGGCCCATCCCTGGAGGCTGAGTCAATTCCCCCCAAACTATTTTAGCAAGGGCAGGAGGAGGGAGGAGAGGGTGTCAGGAGAGGCAGCGGTGAGGGTCGCAACCCGGCCCTCTCATCTTCCTTGCATTCCCTTCACAACATTCCTGCCCAGCCAGCCTCTTGCAGTTTCCAGCAACTACCCTAACACTGAGCCCAAAGAGCGACCCCACTCAGGGCAGTGGGCAGTGGCCGATTCCTGGCTTGGAGACAATGAACCATGAGGCTGACAGCCAAGGAGACCTCAGGGATAACCGGAATAGCAAAAGCCAGCATCCCATAGAAGGCCCCAAGAACCCCCTCCAGGGCCTTTGTCATGCCTGTGTGGTGGGCAGCCTGCCTGCCTGACAATAGCCACAGCCATTGCCTGATGCAGTCCCAGCCTGGCCACCCCCAGGCAAACAGGGGACAGCCGGGGACACTCACTCTGCACCAGCTTGGGGTCTCTTGGTCCAGTTCTAGAACCCACTGACGGGGGAAGATGGTGCAAGGCTGGAGAGAACAGCCCTGCATCCCTGAGCACCTCTGTCCTAGTTCACAACCATGTTGTCAGATGACTCATTTTTCTTATAAGCTAAGTCCAGAGCTTTTGGAAGCCAGACAGAGAGCTTTGTAAGAGATGGACACACCTGCCCGAAGTTGGAGTTTCCTGCACCTGCACCGAGGAGAGGATGGTGGATCTGAAAGGTGCCCCCTCCGCTGCCCGCTTCCTGGCCCAGAGCCACGTGGTAGGCTCTCAGTGATGCTTCCCACATCATCTGTGCAGAAAACCTGTTTCTCTTTGCTGCCAGCAAAGCTAATTGCTGAGTTAATTGGCAATGTGTTGTTAGGTGAAAAAGAGCAAGTTATAAAACTGTATTTATAGTTTGACATTATTCTCAAAGAAAAATATGTATGTATGTTCGTGTGTGTTCTGCATGTGTGTGCATGCATGTGTTCATGTGTATATGTGCATGTGTGTGATGGAGGAGTGTCTCTCTGTGCGAATATAAATGGACATAGAAAACAAGAATAGAGGCCAGGCGCGGTGGCTCATGCCTGTAATCCCAGCACTTTGGGAGGCCAAGGTGGGTGGATCACCTGAGGTCAGGAGTTCGAGATCAGCCTGGCCAACATGGCGAAACCCTGTCTCTACTAAAAATACAAAAATTAGCCGGATGTGGTGGCGGGTGCCTGTAATCCCAGCTACTCAGGAGGCTGAGCCAGGAGAAGCGCTTGAACTCGAGAGGAAGAGGTTGCAGTGAGCCAAGATCACACCACTGCACTCCAGCCTGGGCGACAGAGCGAGACTCCGTCTCAAAAAGAAACAACAAAAAAAGAAAACAAGAATAGAACAGGACTGCTCACTAGGAACAGTTTTGCTCCCCACCCCAGGGGACATTTGGTAATGTCTGGAGACATTTCTGGCTGTCACAGCTCAGGGGGAAGGTGCTTCTGGCATCTAGATGGTAGAGGCTATGGACGTTGCTAACCACCCAGCAGTGTACAAGACAGCCCTGCAGCAGAGAACCCGCCGGCCCCAAGTGCCAATGGTGCCGAGGTTGACAGACCCTAATCTAAGCAGTTGTCCCAAAGAAAGGAATCACCCAGGAATCATTAAAACCATAAATTCTTAGCCCTTACCCAGGTCTACCGACTCAGACACTCAGGATGGGGCCAGGGAATCTGTGTCTTTAACAAGCCCTCCAGGTGATTCTCACGCGTGCTCCCGTCGGAGAGCCACTAGTCTAAGAATAGACATCTTTTATCTCTGAATAGGGGCACAGTGACTTTTATGTTTTTCTTTTTCTCTATATTTTCTAATGTCTCTATTTTAGAAATCACGACATATTACCCTTGTGATCAGAGAAAATATAATCTAAGGTCTTAATGAATCTGTGATAGTGAAGTTTCCTTGTCAGCTGGGAAGAGAACAGAAGGTTCCCAAACCAGCATGTTAATCCTGGCTCCATTTAGGAAAACAGCTACGTGACCTTGAATGAGCAAGGTGAGCGGAGCCTCAGCTGCCTCACCTGTGAAATGGGGATTACAATGCTCCCTGCCTCGCAAGGTTCTTGGAGGGATGTGTTGAAATCCAAGACAAAAGCACCCAGTGCTGTTCTGAGTTCCTGAGAGGTGGCCAGTAGGTCCACCCAAGCCCACCTTGGGCAGAGGTGATCTTGCCCTGATGTGAGCCAGGCTCGGCATGGACAAGAACCTCCCGGGCCCACCCTGGACCCCTTTCCTTGTAACCAGAGCTCACACGGCACAATCATTGTAGGAAATGGTGTTCCCTCCCCACATTCGTAAGAGCTTGGTTTGCTTAAGCAACACCTCCTAAATGTTCACACGTGTCCAGCCATCGTTTCTGATCAGGGGGACATTATGTTTAGGGGTATTTCCTCCATGCATGCATTAAACCGGATGCTGTCAGATACTATTGCAGAACAAATAAAGTCTGTTCCACACTGGGGAGAATGCCAAAGACAGCACCAGCTCCACTGCCCAGGCAGTGACTGCATTGAGCACTTCTGTGAATGTGCAAGACTGACCACGTCTAGACCAGCCCCACCCAAAGCCAGTCCAGCCAATCAGAACTCAGATCTGCCTTGAGTGCCCCAGGGTGGGGTGGGGGGCAGGGGGGCCCACACACAATCAGGACTCAGGCACCAGCCTGGAGTAGGACTCCTCCATCCTTTATGTCTTTTTTTTTTTTTTTTTGATTGTTAACACTTTTTTTTTTTTTTAATTGATCATTCTTGGGTGTTTCTCGCAGAGGGGGATTTGGCAGGGTCACAGGACAATAGTGGAGGGAAGGTCAGCAGATAAACAAGTGAACAAAGGTCTCTGGTTTTCCTAGGCAGAGGACCCTGCGGCCTTCCGCAGTGTTTGTGTCCCTGGGTACTTGAGATTAGGGAGTGGTGATGACTCTTAACGAGCATGCTGCCTTCAAGCATCTGTTTAACAAAGCACATCTTGCACCGCCCTTAATCCATTCAACCGTGAGTGGATACAGCACATGTTTCAGAGAGCACAGGATTGGGGGTAAGGTCACAGATCAACAGGATCCCAAGGCAGAAGAATTTTTCTTAGTACAGAACAAAGTGAAAAGTCTCCCATGTCTACCTCTTTCTACACAGACACGGCAACCATCCGATTTCTCAATCTTTTCCCCACCTTTCCCCCCTTTCTATTCCACAAAACCGCCATTGTCTTCATGGCTCGTTCTCAATGAGCTGTTGGGTACACCTCCCAGATGGGGTGGTGGCCGTGCAGAGGGGCTCCTCACTTCCCAGTAGGGGCGGCCGGGCAGAGGTGCCCCTCACCTCCCGGACAAGGCGGCTGGCCGGGCCGGGGGCTGACCCCCCCCACCTCCCTCCCGGACGGGGCGGCTGGCCGGGCAGAGGGGCTCCTCACTTCCCAGTAGGGGCGGCCGGGCAGAGAAGCCCCTCACCTCCCGGACGGGGCGGCTGGCCGGGCGGGGGGCTGACCCCCCTACCTCCCTCCCGGACGGGGCGGCTGGCCGGGCGGGGGGCTGACCCCCCCACCTCCCTCCCTGACGGGGCGGCTGGCCGGGCAGAGGGGCTCCTCACTTCCCAGTAGGGGCTGCCGGGCAGAGGCGCCCCTCACCTCCCGGACGGGGCGGCTGGCCAGGCGGGGGGCTGGCCCCCCCCACCTCCCTTCCGGACGGGGCGGCTGGCCGGTCGGGAGGCTGACCCCCCCACCTCCCTCCCGGACGGAGCGGCTGGCCGGGCAGAGGGGCTCCTCACTTCCCAGTAGGGGCTGCCGGGCAGAGGCGCCCCTCACCTCCCGGACGGGGCGGCTGGCCAGGCGGGGGGCTGGCCCCCCCCACCTCCCTTCCGGACGGGGCGGCTGGCCGGGCGGGGGGCTGACCCCCCCACCTCCCTTCCGGACGGGGCGGCTGGCCGGTCGGGAGGCTGACCCCCCCACCTCCCTCCCGGACGGAGCGGCTGGCCGGGCAGAGGGGCTCCTCACTTCCCAGTAGGGGCGTCCGGGCAGAGGCGCCCCTCACCTCCCGGACAGGGCGGCTGGCCGGGCGGGGGGCTGACCCCCCCACCTCCCTCCCGGACGGGGCGACTGGCCGGGCGGGGGGCTGACCCCCCCACCTCCCTCCCGGACGAGGTGGCTGCCGGGCGGAGACGCTCCTCACTTCCCAGACGGGGTGGCTGCTGGGCAGAGGGGCTCCTCACTTCTCAGACGGGGCGGTTGCCAGGCAGAGGGTCTCCTCACTTCTCAGACGGGGCGGCCGGGCAGAGACGCTCCTCACATCCCGGACGGGGCGGCAGGGCAGAGGTGCTCCCCACATCTCAGACGATGGGCGGCCGGGCAGAGACGCTCCTCACTTCCCAGATGTGATGGGGGCCGGGAAGACGCGCCCCTCACTTCCTAGATGGGATGGCGGCCGGGCAGAGACGCTCCTCACTTTCCAGACTGGGCAGCCAGGCAGAGGGGCTCCTCACATCCCAGACGATGGGCGGCCAGGCGGAGACGCTCCTCACTTCCCAGACGGGGTGGCGGCCGGGCAGAGGCTGCAATCTCGGCACTTTGGGAGGCCAAGGCAGGCAGCTGGGAGGTGGTTGTAGCGAGCCGAGATCACGCCACTGCACTCCTGCCTGGGCGCCATTGAGCACTGAGTCAACGAGACTCCGTCTGCAATCCCCGGCACCTCCGGAGGCCGAGGCTGGCAGATCACTCGCGGTTAGGAGCTGGAGACCAGCCCGGCCGACACCGCGGAACCCCGTCTCCACCAAAAAATACGAAAACCAGTCAGGCGTGGGGGCGCGCGCCTGCAATCGCAGGCACTCGGCAGGCTGAGGCAGGAGAATCAGGCAGGGAGGTTGCAGTGAGCTGAGATGGCAGCAGTACCGTCCAGCTTCGGCTCGGCATCAGAGGGAGACCGTGGAAAGAGAGGGAGAGGGAGACCGTGGGGAGAGGGAGAGGGAGACCGTGGGGAGAGGGAGAGGGAGAGGGAGAGGGAGAGGGAGGGAGAGGGAGGGAGAGGGAGAGGGAGAGGGAGAGCTGCAGCTCCGTCTTCTATGCCATGTTCTACCCATCCTTTATGTCTTATGGGTCACCCAACAAATCCAGGTGCACAGCTGGAGGTAAATAATAAAACAACAAGGAGTACTCATTGCCAGAGCAACTCCCAGCAAGACGGGGCTTGGCAAGGACGAATGTCTGAATCGGTTCTGCAGTCAGATGGCAGGCGGCACTTTGCATGACCTTGGACAAGTGGCTCGACCTTGCTGGGCCTCCATCCCTACATCTGTGAAGCGGGTTGAAGGGCACGCCCATTCAGGGAGCTCTTACAAGGATCTGTGAGGTCACTGGCCTGCAGCGCTGAGTGGCCCTCGGTCTGTCCCACACATAGTAAGTTCTCATTAAATGGTGGCTCTCGGCCGGGCGCAGTGGCTCATGCCTGTAATCCCAGCACTTTGGGAGGCTGAGGTGGGTGGATCACCTGAGGTCAGGAGTTCAAGACCAGCCTGGCCAACATGGTGAAACCCCATCTCTAGTAAAAATACAAAAATTAGCTGGGTGTGGTGGTGCATGCCTGTGGTCCCAGCTACTCAGGAGGCTGAGGTGGGAGAATCGCTTGAACTCAGGAGGCGGAGGTGCGGTGAGCCAAGATCGTGCCACTGCACTCAAGCCTGGGCTTCAGAGCAAGACTTCATCTCAATCAATCAATCAATAAAAATAAATAAATAGTGGCTCTTAACTGCCCCGGGCAGCTCTCGCACCATGGCCAGGCTCACTCTGGAGTCACCTCTGATCGCTGGACACAGGGTCATTGTTCATTTTTCTTCTGAAAGATTTGGAATTCAGGGCACCATCACCCCTGGGACAAGGCAGCGTCCTCAGGTTCAATATTCTCACAGATGAAGGCCCAGGACACGACTCTGAGCAAAGTCATCCTGTCCCTTGGAGCTCCTGGGAAGACAGCTTTGCATGCAGCCCTCAGCCCAGAACTAGGCACTCCTCATGGCCTGAGGAAGTTTGGGGTAAGGGGTCTGTCTTTGAGAGGAAGGGGTGAGGACCTACAGGCCCTGGACAGGGAGCCAGCCTGAGGGTGGAAGCAGCCACCCTACAGGGTCTCACGCCCATTGCCTCCCCTAAGGACCCATTTTAGTGCCTGCCCAAGCATCTGAGCTGGCTTAGAAGGTGACAGCATCTGGCTTTTAGCAAGAGAAAGAAATAATGATCCTCAGAGGGCCTGATGATTACCTGGTGGTTTCCTTGGAAACCAAGTCTCCTATTCACCTTCCACCTCTTATCTGTCTTCCTCTTTCTCTCCTACCTTGATCTGGGCCACGGATCCAAGAAGGGTCAGATCACCACTTTCAAAGGAGAATGGGCCATCCATGAAAAGGAGAGAATCCCATAATTTCCCCATCTTTCGTCTAGGGACCATATCTCAGGGTAACCAAGCAAATAAATGTGAGAGGAATGATGGAATTAGAAATTCATTTTTGTAACTTCTAATAAAGTGATTGATTCAGGCGATGGTTAAAACATGTAGGGGAAAAGTTGATTGGTGTTCCCAGTTAATAACAAGCCATCCCTAAATGTGGTAACTAATGACAACAATTTCATATTACCTCTCACATTCAGAGTTGACTGAATATGAGCTGACAGGGCTCAGCTGGGCAGATCTCACCTGGGGCCTCTCATACAGTTGGAGTCAAATGGCAGCTGGGACTGCGGTGATTTGAAAACTCAACTAGGCAGGATACCCAGGATGTCTTCAGCAGTCTGGTGTCTGGTGCCTCGGCTGAAACTGCAGGAGGCAGCAAGGGCTGGTGGGTCTCCCTCTCTCTGTCTGGTGCCTCGGCTGAAACTGCAGGAGGCAGCAAGGGCTGGTGGGTCTCTCTCTCTCTGTCTGTCTCTCTTTAGGTGCCTCTCCCCATGGTTAGCTTGGGCTTCCTCACAACATGGCAGTCACAGAATAGTCTCACTCCTTCCATGGCAGCTGGCTTCCCCCAGAGTACATGTTCTGAAAGACCGGAGACTTTCAGAGGACAAGGCTTCTATGACCCAGCCTCAGATATCACACGAGGTCACTCCACCACACCCTAGTGGGCAAAAGCAAGTCAGCCAGCCAGCCCGGATTCAGCCCCGGGGAGGAGACTACCTAAGGGTGAGAACACTGGGAGGCACATTCGTTGGGGGCCATCTTTGAAGATGAGCTACCAGACAAGGAACTTTACCATGGACGGGTGGGGCTGTCACCCTCTGGACCCACAAGTCCTTTTGACAATCATAAAAAGAGAGACAAGCCGACCAGGCATGCCCCCGATAAGACAGTGAGAAGCACCCAGAACCACCTGTGGCCTGTTCTTGGGGAAAGAAAAGGTGAATCTCATTCTCATTGAGCCTCTAATGCTGACATCCATTTACAGGAAGCACAGGGGAGGTAGGTAGGTAAGTCCAACGCCATGAGGAAGCAGACAGAGGAGTCCAGGATGTGGAGCAAACCTAAGCAGAAATAGCCAGGTTTCTACAATAAGTCAATGTCATTAAATTTATAAGAGGAAGGGTGGGGATCAGCCCAAGACTGGAAGGTCCTTACGAAACTTAAGGACCTGGGCAGGTGCAGTGGCTCACGCCTGTAATCCCAGCACTTTGGAGGCCAAGTCTAGAGGATCACTTGAGCCCAGGAGTTTGAGAACAGCCTGGGCAACATAACAAGGGCCCTTCTCTACAGAAAATTTTAAAATTCGCCAGGCGTGGCAGCTCATGCCTGACTACAAGTCCCAGCTACTTGTGAGGCTGAGCGAGGAGGATCCCTTGAGCCTGGGAGTTGGAGGTGGCAGTGACCCATGATCGTGCCACTGCACTCCAACCTAGGCGGACAGAGTGAGACCCTGTTTCCAATAAAATAAAATAAATAACAGACCTAAATGACCAAACACTGCACATGAGCCTTTTCTGAATCCAGATTCCAACAGTATAGAAAGCCCGTTTTAGGGCAAACAGGGACATTTGATTATGGACTGGGTATCAGATGGCCCCGAGGGGTTAATATTGACTTTGTCAGGTGTGGTCATGGCTTCGTGGTTATGTAAGAAAATATCTTTTTTTCAGAGGAAGATACAAAGGTGAAGCCGCATGATGGTTGAGATTTTATTTTAAATACTCCAGCAGAAAGAAAGAGAAGAAAGAAAGAGGAGATAGTGAAGAAATGTGGCCAAATCGTGCTGATTATCTAATCTGGGTGAGTGATGGGTATATGGGGCTTCATTGTACTGTTCTCTCCACTCGTGTATGTGTTTGAAATAGCTCATAATAAAAAGAAATGTTTTAAAGGGGAGCCTTAGAGAAGGAGCCTTTTATCCCCTACTGCTCCCGACAGCGTGGCCTCGCGCTGAAATCATTTGTCACCATAAAGCTTAGCTGCCCAGACCTCGTCAAGCACAAATGCAGCTTTTCAAAGTCACCTTTCATGAAGCCAGAGGCCGCATTTCTAAGCTGTCGGCGGCCACCTCTTCTATTGTGAACTGGGGTCTCTGCTAAGCGAAATGGCAGATTTTAGCTCCCAAAGAACAGCGGGCCCTCAGCCGACTCAGGATCACACATCCCCAGGGTCTGTCCCCATCGTGGGGTCGATGTCGGCATCAAGCAGACCCTGCAGGCCACACGCTATATCAGGGAAGGCTTAAAGCAGACAGAGGGAAGGTTATGTACATGGCACGTACGAGTCCACATGTTCACACCCCCTGAAACACACACCAGCGGGAGAGGGAGAGAGAGAGAAGGTGAAGGTGGCATTGGGGATTCATTGGCTATGGTCAGTCTTCTCCTTCAGGCTGGATGTTGCTTCTTCCTCTATAAAAAGAGGGGGCCAGAACAGTGGTCCCTCACCTCCTGGCTGACCCAGGAGAGATGTCTCAATGTAGATTTGGAACCCTGCCTGTTTTTGAAATTCCCTGGTGATTCCAAGGTCACGGCTGCAGATCAGCTGTTGGGGGCCCCAGGGCTTAAGCATATGGAGTCTGGGCCCCGGTGGAGCTCAGATGGGCTGACTCAGACCTCTCCTGGGAGAGAAAGGAGTGGAGAGGGCAGATTGCCCACCTGGAGATCAGAAGCCCAGGCTCAGCCCCGGCCAAGCAAAGCGACCATTTCTCAGGGCCTCACCTGCAAACTGGAAGCCGGTCGCAAGGTTGGGCCAAGGCGCCTACCTCTGATATTCCACAAATGGTAGAGGGTGAGAAGTAACATACTGAACACCTGTTCACCCCGCCGTGGCTGAGCCTCAGCGCCTTTGGGTGGCTGGCTCAGCCTCTGACACCGACATGTGGCAATGCACAGCAACTTTGAGCAAGTTTGATTTCTCACAGGGAGGCCTGAAGCTTATATCTGCTACCTTTCCAAGGAGAGCCCAGGCTAAGCCAGTGTCTCCTCCGGGAGATGTCATCTGAGCCCCGGGTCTCGCCTGAGCACACAAGAGACAGAGCTTTACAAGGAAGACATGTGAGATCAAGGTGTGACAAATGCTGAGGGGACAAATGATGTCTGTGTTTGGCTGCAGCAAGGGCACGTGCCCTGCCTGGGCTGCCCTTGGCCCCAGAAAAACATTTGGGACCTACTACATAATCAAACAATGCTACCCAAGTGGGCCTGCCAAAATGAACCCAAGTTGTATTCTTTCCCGTAACTAACCAGGCTACAGAATCGAACGTACTGGTCTACGTTCCAGCTGGGTGGTGACTCGGGGACATCCTTGTGCACACACATCTAGATGCACACGGAGTTCAATGGAAAGACACCAAGCCACACTACAGACAAACCAGGGGCCCTACTCACCCTCACCTGACTAAGCCCACCTTCTAGGGACTGCCTCTGCTCTTCATCAAGAAGGAGGGAGAGACCATCTACAGACTGGCGGAGACCTGAACCAGCACCGCACATATTGTGTCACACCACAAGCAGGTGACATCGCTGGGAGGAAACTCAAAGGAGCCAGAATATTCTTAAAACATTCTTATTTCTAAAATAAAAAATACTCCTTCCTAACAGAAGTTCTTTCAATGTGGCAAGATTATAAGAGATTTTTCTTCTTTTTCTTTTTTCCTTCTTTCTTTTTTTTGGCTTAACTATATTTTCTACTCTTTCTACAACAATCATGGAGAGCTGTTTCCATAGAGACTTCAGCACTACCATTTGGCGCCAGATAAATCTTTGCTGTGGGGGGATGCTGTGTGCATTGCGGGGTGTTTAGCAGTGTCTGGGGCTCTTCCTGCTGGTAGTCAATCACATGCCCTTGGTGGTGACACCAAAGATGTCTCCAAACATGGCCAGAAGTCCCCAGGGAGGTAAAATCATCCCCAGCTGAAAGTCACTTGCCTGAAGAATGGCTGCTGAGGCCGACGGTGAGTAGCCAGAGCTGGAGGCAGCCGGGAGGGTGAGGACGAGAGCGAGCAGGCGCTTAGTGCTTCCCCAGAGCCAGGCGCCACACTCCACACGTCCCAGGCACCGCACATCTGACCCTGACGAGCACTCAACGGGGGGGCCCTCTCATCGTCCCCATTCTAATGAGGCCAAAGTCCCAAGACTATTAAGAAAGCACATCATGAAAATCAAAAGGAGAGAGATTCAAGGAGGAGCCATCAGCAGCTAGAGTGTAAGGAGCTCTTTCAAATAAATATAAATGGTACACCGGCAAATTAGTAACTTAGGTGAAATGAACAAATCCTAGAGCAAGCTTGTCCAATCTGCGGCCCAACACAAATTTGTAAGCGTTCTTAAAACATTATGAGATTTCTTTGCCATTTTTTTTTAGCTCATTAGCTATCGTCAATGTTAGTGTGTTTTATGTGTGCCCCAGGATGATTCTTCTTCTTCCTGTGTGGATCAGGAAAGCCAAAAGATTGGACACCCCTGTCCTAGAAAGACACAAACTATAGAAACTGACTCTAGAAGAAACAGAAAACCTGGATACATTTATGACAAGTAAAAAGATTGGATTGATAATAAGAAAACTATCCACAAAGGAAAGCCCAGGCCAAGAAGCCTGCGTTGGTGAATTCCACCAAACATTTAAAGAATTACTACCAACTCTTCACAAACTCTGCCAAAACGTAAAAGAAGAAAGAACACTTACCAACTCAGTCTGAGGCCAGTATTATTACCCTGATACCAAAACTAGACAAAAACATCATAAGAAATGAGAACTACAGACCGATATTTCTTGTAAATACAGATGTGAAAATTCTCCACAAAATACTAGCAAAACGAATCCAGCAACATATAGAAAGGGCCAGGTGTGGTGGCTCATGCCTGTAATTCCAGCACTTTGGGAGGCTGAGGCAGGAGAATCTCTTGAACCCAGGAGTTCAAGACCAGCCTGGGTAATATAGTGAGACCCTGTCTCTACAAAAAAATTAAAAAATTAACCAGGCATTGTGGCGCATGCCTGTAGCCCCAGCTACTTGGGAGGCTGAGGTGTGAGAATTGCTTGAGCTGATAGGTCAAGGTTGCAGTGAGCTGTGATCATGCCAAGGCACTCCAGCCTGGGCAACAGAGCAAGACCCTGTCTAAAAAAAAAAAAGAAAGAAAGAAACATATAAAAAGGATTATATATCATGACCACGTGATGAAAGGTTGTTTTAACATCTGAACATTAATTAATGCAAGTCACCCTTTCAGTAAAACAAAGGACAAAAACCCACGATCATCTCAACAGACACAGAAAAACTCATTCACCAAATTACCACCCCTTCATGAAAAAGGCATTGAACAAACTAAAAATAAAAGGGAGTTTCTTCAACCTAATAAAGGAGACCTATGAAAAATCCACAGCTAACATCATTTTGGGTTTTTTTTGTTTTGTTTTGTTTTGTTTTGTTTTTGAGATGGAGTTTTGCTCTTGTTGCCCAAGCTGGAATGCAATGGCATGATCTTGGCTCACCGCAACCTCCGCCTCCCAGGTTCAAGCGATTCTCCTGCCTCAGTCTCCCAAGTAGCTGGGATTACAGGCATGTGCCACCACGCCTGGCTAATTTTGTATTTTTAGTAGAGACGGGGTTTCTCCATGTTGGTCAGGCTGGTCTCGAACTCCTGACCTCAGGTGATCCACCCACCTTGGCCTCCCAAAGTGCTAGGATTACAGGCATGAGCCACCGCACCCAGCTTGTTTTTGTTTTTTCGAGACAGGGTCTCACTCTGTCACCCAGGCTGGAGTGCAGTGACACGATCACAGCTCACTGCAGCCTCCACCTGCCACACTCAGGTTATTCTCCCATCTCAGCCTCCCAAGTAGCTGGGACTGCAGGTGAGCACCACCATGCCAGCTTATCTTTTGCATTTTTTGTAGGGATGAGGTTTCGCCATGTTGCTAAGCTAACATTTAATGGTGAAAGACGGAAAGCTTTCTCCCTAAGATCAGGAACAAGGCAAGAATGCCTGCCTCGACCACTCCAATTCAGTGTTGTACTGGAGTTCTAACCAGGGCAATTAGACAAGAAAATGAAATTAAAATCCTTTGCGGTATAGTGGTTTGAGAAAAAATGAAATAAAAGGCATATATATACAGAAAAAAAGAAATAAAACTATCTCTATTTGCAGATGACATGATCTTGTATATTTTTTAAGCCTAAGAAATCCATTAGGCCGGGCGCGGTGGCTCACCCTTGTAATCCCAGCACTTTGAGAAGCCAAGGCGGGTGGATCACCTGAAGTCAGGAGTTCGAGACCAGGCTGGCCAACATGGTGAAACGTGTCTCTACTGAAAATATAAAAATTAGCCAGGCATGGTGGCAGGCATCTATAATCCCAGCTACTCAGGAGGCTGAGGCAGGAGAATCACTTGAACCTGGGGGCTGAGGTTGCAGTGAGCCAAGATCACACCATTTCACTCCAGCCTAGGTGAAAGAGTGAAAATCTGTCTCAAAAAAAAAAAAAAGGAATCCACTAAAAAAAGTTACTAGAATTAATAAACAAGTTCAGCACAGTTGCAGGATACATGATCAATATATAAGAACCAAGGCAGGCACAGTGGGCCGTGTCTGTAATCCCAGCTGAGGGAGGCTGAGGCAGGATTGCTTAAGGCCAGGAGTTCCAGATCAGCCTGGGTAACAACACAGCGAGACCCCCATTTCTAAAAATAAAAAATATGTATATAAGCCAATTGTATTTCTAGATACTTGCAGTGGACATTACAAAATGAAATTTAAAGGCCAGGCATGGTGGCTCACGCCTGTAATCCTAACGCTTTTGGAGGCCTAGGCAGGTGGATTGCCTGAGCTCAGGAGTTCAAGACCAGCCTGGGCAACATGGTGAAACCCCATCTCTACTAAAATACAAAAAAAAAAAAAAAATAGCTGGATGTGGTTGCGGGTGCCTGTAGTCCCAGCTACTCAGGAGGCTAAGACAGGAGAATTGGTTAAACCCGGGAGGCGGAGGTTGCAGTGAGCTGACATCACACCATTGCACTCCAACCTGGGTGACAGAGTGAGACTCAAAAAAAAAAAAAAAAAAAAGAAATTTAAAAAGAAACTTCATTTACAATAGTATCAAAAAGAATTTAAAATTTCAGAATAAATTTAGCAAAAGAAGTACAAAACTTATACATTTCCATACATGTATATCTCCTAGAAATCAAGGTGTGAATAGACAGTAACAGGTTGCAATTATTGAGCACCTACTGTGTGCAAAGCCTGTGCTTGGCACCAGATACGTATTTTCTAGTGTAATTCTGTAGCACCCCTGGGGTTAGTGTTTTTATAGATCCACTGACTTTCTCAAAAAGCCCTGGGGCCAGATGTGTTTCAGAAATCTGATTTCTTCACATTTTAGGAAGAGAATGTGACGCATACACACTGTGCATTATATAACAGCCCCCAGCGGGCCTGGGGCACTACCCTGAGATCAAACATATTAGTATTTTCACAGTGAGATGTATGAATATTCACACTGAGTGGAATAAATAAAGGCTGAAGTAGCCTCTCAGCAGCTCAGGTCATGTTTTGCAGAGCTGAGTCTAACCAGGTCTGTCTGCTGAGGGGGATCTGCCCTTACCTCCTCCATGGACCCTTCTCTACACATACTCTTGAAACTTCCACCACCTCAGTTTCCCACTTCCATCTTTCCATATAAAACCTGTCTTTGGCCGGGTGCGGTGGCTCACGCCTGTAATCCCAGCACTTTGGGAGGCCGAGGAGGGCGGATCACGAGGTCAGGAGTTTGAGACCAGCCTGGCCAACATAGTGCAACCCCATCTCTACTAAAAATACAAAAAATTAGCCAGGCATGGTGGCACACACCTGTAGTCCCAGCTACCCGGGAGGCTGAGGCAGGAGAATTGCTTGAACCCAGGAGGCAGAGGTTGCAGTGAGCCGAGATCGCACCACTCCAGCCTGGGCGACAGAGCAAGACTCTGTCTCAAAAAACAAACAAACAAACAAAAACTGTCTTTGCCATGTTCTGTGGCCCCAACCCATATACCCAGTTCCATGGGACTAAAGTCGTTTGTGCATGGACTCCATCCCTAATCTCTGACCAACCCCTGCCTCCGAAAGCTCCCTGTGTCCACAAATCCTGCTTAGGCTGAATCACCGGCCAAGTGGGCACAGTGTGCTATTTTGAAAAAGGAAGGCCAGGCGGGTGGCTCACGCCTGCAATCCCAGCACTTTGGGAGGCTGAGGGGGTGGATCACCTGAGGTCGGGAGTTCAAGACCAGCCTGACCAACATGGAGAAACCCCGTCTCTACTAAAAATACAAAATTAGCCAGGTGTGGTGGCACATGCCTGTAATCCCAGCTACTCAGGAGGCTTAGGCAGGAGAATCACATGAACCCGGGAGTAGAAGTTGCAGTGAGCCGAGATTGCACCATTGCACTCCAGCCTGGGCAACAAGAGTGAAAACTTCATCTCAAAAAAAAAGAAAAAGGAAATACCCGCTTATCAGCTACCTCAGGAAAAAGGCTCAGATCTCCTAACCTGCTCAAGGTTTCACCTCTTCAGGGAAAACAAAAGGCCAGACGTGGCAGGGCAGATCCTGTTTTGACTCCGAGACCTGCCATCGATATCCTGCTCCCGACCCTGTGTGTATCCTGTTGCCTGTTATTTCCAAAAACTTCTTCCTTGGATGCCTTTGGAGAATCCCCTCTGAATCCCAGCGTGAGCCTCGTCTACCTATGCTGGGTTACTCTTCAGAGGCTGCTTAATGCCTTCATTCAACAAACATTTATTGGACAACTGTGACATGCCAGGAATTCTTCCAGGCACTAGGACTGCAGCTACGAATAAAACAGACAGGACCTCTGCCCATGTGAGCTTGAATTCTAATGTAGTGAGAGATAGTAAACAAATAGATATATAATATAATGTCAGGTGGTGAAAAGTACTATGAAGAAAAATAAAGCAGAGTCAGTGTATACAGAATGGGGACCCTTTTTTTTTTATTTTTTTTTTTGAGACAGAGTCTCGCTCTGTCACCCAGGCTGGAGTGCAATGGCACAATCTTGGCTCACTGCAACCTCCACCTCCGAGGCTCAAGTGATTCTCCTGCCTCAGCCTCCCGAGTAGCTGGGATTATAGGCATGCGCCACCACACCCGGCTAATTGTTTGTATTTTAGTAGAGATGGGGTTTCGCCATGTTGCCCAAGGTGGTCTCCAACTTCTGAGCTCAGGCAATCCGCCCGCCTCGGCCTCCCAAAGTGTTGGATTACAGGCATGGGCCACGGCACCCAGCCTGGGACCCTATATTAGATTGTCACAGATGGCTTCTCTGAAGAGGTGACATTTAAGTGGTACCTGAATTAAGGAGAGCAGTAAGCCATGAAGATATCTGGAAGATATTACAGACAAAAAGAAAAGAACACTCCAATGCCCTAAGTAGGAAATGGGCTTGAGGAAGGGGGAGAAATCAGTGCACAAAAGAGTCAAGCAATTCTGGTATCTAGCCAGAACTTCACCTGTTTCTTGTTGTTTGTTTCTTTGAAACAAGGTTTCCACTCCTGTCACCCAGAGAGGAGTGCAGTGGCATGATCACAGCTCATTGCAGCCTTGACCTTCCAGGTTCAAGTAACCCTTCTGCCTCATTTTTTTCTTTGTGGAGTTGAGGTCTCACTATGTTGCCCAAGCTGGTCTCAAACTCCTGGGCTCAGGTGATCCTCCTGCCTCGGCCTCCAAAGGTGCTGGGATTACAAGCGTAAACCACTGTGCTCGGCCAGGAACTTCAACTGTTAATTGAAGCCAAGTGGCCTTAGAGGGTGTTGCAGATGAAGACTTCGAGGAAAATGGAGAAAGTATTATTGGAAACTGGAGGAGAGAAAATTATTGTTATAGTGTCTGAAAGTTTAGCAGCACTGTTATCTGTAGTAATGTGGAAAGTAGAAAATGTACTTAATGGGCTAGGTGATCTTGTTAGGGAGATTTCCAGGCAGAGTATTGGAAGTGCCACTTCACTTCTTCTTGTCTGTTTTAGTAAAATGAGATAGGAGAGAAATAAGCTAAAGGAAGAACTGTTCAACATAAAGGTGCCAGGACTTTCTGGTTCTGAAAATTCCCATTTTCTACAGATGGCAAACAATGCCAAATTTAAGAAATAGTTTCTGGGAAAAGATCAAATCCAGGACAATATCAGGAAAACACAGTCTAACGATGAAGCTAGAAGAGTGATTATAAACTCTTGTATTATATCTTCAGAAAATGTAAAGGGTGCTTCAGAGAATCATTCATAATAAGGTTCCTAAGAAGTTTAAAGATATTCCTCAGCAGTGTCAGCAGAATGCCAAGGTAGAGACAGGCTTATCTCAAAGAGACTTGTTAAATAGAGCAAACCTCAAAAAGATTCATAGGGGACCCAAAAGGGCTTTACAAGAATTGTATTGGCAGAAGCACTGCTAGTTTGGACTGAAAGAAACAGACACAATACAAAATAAAAAGAAGACTTTTGACTTCTTTTCTATAGGTAAGAAGAAAGCTAAGAAAACCAATCATCTGCTAAGATAAGCCACCTTTCATGAAAAAGAAAAGATGACTCAGCTTCTAGACAAAGCCAACAGTCCCTAGGGCAGAGCCAAGAGCCAAGGAGAATTATTTCCAGCCCTTGAGTCCTAATGAAGTGACTTCCAATGTGCGGTCTGCTAGATTTAAGAATTGCTATGTGCTAGTGACTCCTGTGTGCCTCCTTTTATTTTTTTCTAAACAGGGCCTCACTATGTTGCCCAGGCTGGCCTTGAACTCCTGGACTTAAGTGGTCCTCCTGCCTCTGCCTCCCGAGTTGCTGGGTCTACAGGAACACACCACCACAACCAGCTCTATGTGCCTCTCTTCTCGAATTGGGAATGTCTATAATGGTTATCTTATGCTTCTCACACTGTTGTATGTTGCAGGGTACAGAGATACAGAGATACAGATAACTGCCTCTTTAGTTCACATGTCTTCAGATCAAGCAAAACTATTCTCAAGAGCTATACTTGAGGAGCCTTACCCTAGAAGCCTCATCTGAACCTGATTTAGATGATGAGATTCTGGACTTTGAGCTTTAGTAAGATGAGACTTTTGGAGGCTGTGGGAGGAGGTAAGAGTATTTCCATGTGGAAAGGATATAATTTACTGGGGGCCAGAGAGTGAGCTATGATAGATTGCCTCCTACATGGCCCCATATGATATCCCCTCCTGCTATTTACACCTTTATTTAGTCCCTTCCCACATCGAATAGGGAAGACCTGTGTAGCCAGTAGGATATTGTAGAAATGATAGTGTGTGGCTTCTGAAGCTTTAAAGATATTGTGGCTTCTGTCTTGTTCTTTCCAAGATTACTTGCTCTGGAGGAATTCAGCCGCCATATTGTGAGGACACTCAAGCAGCCCTGTGGATAAGCCACATGGTGAGGAACTGAGGCCTCCTGCTAACAGCCAGTCCCAATTCCCCGTCTATGTCAGTGACTCATCCTGGAATCAGAGCCTTTTGGCAGTGGAGCCTATAAATGGCTGCAGCTCTGATCAATAACTTGACTACAATCTCATGAGAAATCTCAAATCTGAGCCATCCTGCTAAGCAAACCATTCCAGAATTACTGCCCCACAGAAACTATGTGAGATAATAAATGTTTATTGTTGCTTTAAGCCACTAAGTTTTTAAATAAATTTTTTAAATAGAGATGAGGTCTTGTTCCATTGCCCAGGCTCGTCTCAAACTCCTGAGCTCAAGCCATCCTCCCACCTCAGTCTCCCAAAGTGCTGGGATTACAGGTGTGAGCCACCACACCCAGACGGTTTTTTAATAATTTGTTATGCAGCAATAGATAAGTAATACAAATGGTCATCCATTCTTTATTTAAATCCTTCCAGGATCAGAGAATTCATCTATTCATTCATTCAACAAACAGTTTAATAACTGTTGGTATCTACTCTGTGTTGGCCAAATAGTTACCACCCCTCCCTGTGGGAGCATGGTATCTCCCTAAGCCCATCAAGTCTGAAGACATATTTGATCATGTGATTCTCTGTGGCCAATAAAATGTGAACAGAGGGATATAAGCCACTTCTGAGCAGAGGCTTTAAAGTCATTTCTCAGTTCTGCTGTCACTCTTTTTCCTGTGCCTCAAAACCAGCAGTTTCATAGCTGATCTTTCAGCCTGAACCATAGAATGAAAAAAACATAGAACAGGCTCACACCTACTGCAGGCAATGTGCAACATTAATAAGAACAACCTTTCTGTTATAATTATTATAAGCCACTGAGTTTGGTACCTGTTTGTTACTTGGCATAACCCAGCAAAAGCTGACTGATACAGTCACACTGCATCCAGACCTGGTGGGATGACTTTTTTATCTGAGTCTTCTTTATCCTGGCTTTCCTCCTCAGAATGCTTCCTGGTTCCTAACTGTTTCTCAAAAATGTGCCTCCCAGGAGTCAACATGATGGAGTCTGATCGGCCCAGGGCATGTTGGCCTTCCTTTCCAAGACCTGGCTGTCAAACACTCACAACATGGCTCCTTGAGACTTGGGAAACTTTGCTGCCTGGCAGCCTCACAGTCTGGAACACAGAGCTTCCCACATACAGCTAGAGAAGAATGCCTCCAGGGACCAAAATGACGTCATGAGTCCACATTCTAAAGCTTGAGAACTTGTCCCTGAGGACAGATTTCTAACCTCCTTAGAACCTAATTAGGCTTCCCAACCTGCAATCTAACGAGCTTGGTGATGTGGCTGCCAAGTTTACAGCAGATTCAAAGGTATGAATTAAAGATAAATCAAAATGCCAGGCAACCCAGCAGAACTGACGAAACAAACAAGAGTTGGCTGAGCACCAAATGGTGTCAGGCACGACCCATCTCACAACCATCTGTAAAATAGGTATTAATGTGCCCATTTTACAGGAAAGGAAACTGAGGCTCAGATAGGTCACTAATTTGACAAAGGTCACAAGCTTGTCAATAAGGATTCAAATGGGCATATGGTAGACATGATATGAACGGCAGCTCCTGATGCTGATTTTGGCATTGGTGCTGGTTGTAGGGAAGACAGAGCCAGTGGGGAGGGAGAAAACCATGAGATGGGAGGGTAGGGGGAGATTTTCAGTGGAACAAGGAACCAAGTGGAGAAAGGATGAGCCCTGGGGTATGGAAGAGTGGGGTACAGGGGAGGAGGGAGCACCTGAGAGCCCAGGGAACCCTGGGAAACCATCCCCACCTCAGAGAGGGCCTTCCTTAGGGCAGGCCATCCCTCGCTATGCTCCCCAGAAGGCCAAGCCCTAGCCTGGGCGACATGACCTGGCCACTGCACTGCACTGCCTTCCCTGGCTCACACAGCACCAGGCTCTCGCAGGACCATTTGTTGAGCTCTAGGAGTCTGGACCGATTGGCACATACGTATGGACCAGGACAACATCCAGTGCCAGGTTTATTGCTCCCAAGCCAGAATGGAGACTGCTTATGCCCATGGAATTGAACTTGCCAGTGCCGGCCCAGGCACAAGAGCTGGACAACTGCCCCTGGTGGGGGCTGCCCCTTGGAAGAGAGCAGAGGTGCAGCTAGCAGACAGGAGGGCCGAAGAGAGACGGACGGAAGCAGCTAGTGATCCCCCGCTCAGGACCCTCCTTCTGTCCAAGATCGCCTGGGTCCCGTTTCCTCCCAAGGAGGGCACAGAGAGAGCCCCAGGCATTCCTTCACCTGTTCTCTCCAGGGAGGCCAAGAGGCTGCACATTCTCCTCAGGACAGACAAGTGTCTGGCCCAGCACTGCGTGTGGGCACAGACAGGAGGAGGAGCTGGGGCACCAGCATTCTCCATCCAGACACCTGACTAAGACCAGGACCACCTGGCATTTTGGAAACCTTGATGAACACCTTCCCAGGGTTTATCTAAATTATTCTTTTTAACTTTTATTGTGGTGAAATATGTAGATCATAAAATTTATCATTTTAGCCATTCTTAAGTATACAGTCCAGTGACATTAAGTGTATTGTTGTGCGACCATCATCACCATTCAGCTCCAGAACTTTTTCATCTTCCCAACCAGAACTCCACATTAACCCCCCATTTGCCCCTCCCCCAGCCCCTGGCACCCACCATTCTACTCTCTGACTCTATGCATCTCACTCCAGGTACCTCCTATAAGTGGAATCCTACAGTATCTGTCCTTTCACAACTGGCTCATTGCACTTAGCGTGAGTTCCTGAAGGTCTATCCATGTGTAGCATGTGTCAGAATTCCCTTCCTTTTTAAGGCTGAGCAATATTCCACTGTATGGATAGGCCACATTTTGCTTAGCCATTCATCTGTTGATATGGTTTGTCTGTGTTCCCACCCAAATCTCATCGTGAATTGTAGCTCCCATAATTCCCACTTGTGGGAGGGACTCAATGAGGGAATAGTTGAATCATGGGGGTGGTTTCCTCTGTGCTGTTCTCGTGGTATTGAATAAGTCTCTTGAGATCTGATGGTTTTATAAGGGGAAACCCCTTTTGCTTTGTTCTCATTTCTCTCTCTTCCTTGCCGCCATGTAAGACATGACTTTGCTCCTCCTTGCCTTCCGCCATGATTGTGAGGCCTCCCCAGCCATGTGGAACTGTGAGTCAATTAAACCTCTTTCCTTTATAAGTTAACCAGTCTTAATTAGCTGGGCGTGGTGGCGGGCACCTGTAATCCCAGCTACTCAGGAGGCTGAGGCAGGAGAATTGCTTGAACCCGGGAGGCAGAGGTTGCAGTGAGGCAAGATGGAGCTGTTGTACTCCAGCCTGGGCAACAAGAGCAAAATTCCATCTCAAAAAAAAAAAAAAAGTTAACCAATCTCAGGCATGTGTTTATCAGCAGCATGAAAACTGACTAATACATCTGTCAATGGACAACTGCACTGTTTCCACCTCTTGCCTATTGTGAAGAATTCTGCTAGGAACATGGGTGTACAAATCTCTTCAACGCCTTGCTTTCCATTGTTTTAGGTATATACTCAGAAATGGAATTACTGGATTATATGGTAGTTCTATGTTTAATTATTTGAGGAACCACTATACCATTTTCCAAAGCAAATTTATCATTTTACACTTTCCCCTGCAGGGCACACAGGTACCAAAGTCTCCACATCCACGCCAACATGTGCTGTTTTTTTTTTTTATTATAGGCATCTGACTGGGTGTGAAGTGGTATCTGGCTGTGGTTTTGATTTGTGTCCTAACGATTAGTGATGCTGGGCATCTTTTCATGTGCTTTCATGTTTTTCTCTGGAGAAATGTCTATTCGAGTCCTTTGCCCATTCTTTAATTCATTTGTTTTTCATTGTTGAGTTGTAGGAGTTCCTTATACATTTTGGATATTAACTCCCTATCAGGCTGGGCGCAGTGGCTCACACCTGTAATCCTAGCACTTTGAGAGGCTGAGGCAGGTGGATCACTCTTAGAAGAAAACATAGGGGAAAAGCTGCATGACATTGGATTTTGCAATGACTTCTACTCTGGAAGTCAGGAGTTCAAGACCAGCCCGGCCAACATGGCAAAATCCCATCATTACTAAAAATACAAAAGTTACTCGGGTGTGGTGGTGCTACTCAGGAGGCTGAGGCAAGAGAATCACTTTAACCTGGGAGCTGGAGGTTGCAGTGAGCCAAGATCACGCCACTGCACTCCAGCCTGGGTAACAGAGCAGGACCCTGTCTCAAAAAAAAAAAAAAAAAGTGTCTGCTGATGCACAAAATATTTAATATTAACAAAGTTCCATTTATCTATTTTTTTCTTTTGTTGCCTGTGCTTTTGGTATCAAAACCAAGAAGTCATTGCAAAATCCAATGTCATGCAGCTTTTCCCCTATGTTTTCTTCTAAGAGTTTTATAGTTTTAGCTCTATGTTTAGGTCTTTGGTCCATTTTAAGTTAATTTTTGTCTATGGTGTAAGGTGAGGGTTCAACTTCATTATTTTGCATGTGGATATCCAATTTATCAGAACCAATTGTTGAGTAAATCATTCTTTTTTTTTCTTTTTGTGAGATGGAGTCTTGCTCTGTCACGCAGGCTGGAGTGCAGTGGCACTCACTGCAATCTCCACCTCCCGGGTTCAAGCAATCCTCCTACCTCGGCCTCCCGAGTAGCTAGGATTACGGATGTGCACTACCATGCCCAGCTAATTTTTTTGTATTTTTAGTAGAGATAGGGTTTCACCATGTTGGCCAGGCTGGTCTAGAACTCCTGGCCTTAAGTGATCCACCCACCTTGGCCTCCCAAAGTGCTGGGATTATAGGCGTGAGCCACCGCGCCCAGCCTCATTCTTTATAATTTACTTAAATACAGATAAACACAAAAGCTATAATTGTTGTTCTTACAGAACTGTAAGCCAATACAAATTAAACACAAAACAAACAACCAGTAAAATTCAAACAGCACTAAATTAATATAAGTGATGATGTCATTTTGCTGAAACTAAGTCCCCCATTACTCAGCAGTGGCACAGTGGGTTTGGTGGGTTGTTTCACCGGGGTTCTCCATTGGAACCGTGGCCAGAATGCATCTGTCCGTAGTAGCCTGCCTCTGTTCTGCTGAGACAAACACAAACACCTGTGACCACGAACCCACGTGGCAGTGTGCACTCACACATGTGTGACCAGGAACCCACATGGCAGTGTGCACTCACACCTGTGGCCACGAACCCACATGGCAGTGTGCACTCACACCTGTGATCATGAACCCACATGGCAGTGTGCACGCACACCTCTGACCACCAACCCACATGGCAGTGTGCACTCACACCTGTGTGACCACGAACCCTCATGGCAGTGTGTACTCACACCTGTGGCCACGAACCCTCATGGCAGTGTGCACTCACACCTGTGTGACCACGAACCCACATGGCAGTGTGCACTCACACCTGTGTGACCACGAACCCACATGCAGTGTGCACTCACACCTGTGTGACCACAAACCCACATGGCAGTGTGCACTCACACCTGTGATCATGAACCCACATGGCAGTGTGCACGCACACCTCTGACCACCAACCCACATGGCAGTGTGCACTCACACCTGTGTGACCACGAACCCTCATGGCAGTGTGTACTCACACCTGTGGCCACGAACCCTCATGGCAGTGTGCACTCACACCTGTGTGACCACGAACCCACATGGCAGTGTGCACTCACACCTGTGTGACCACAAACCCACATGGCAGTGTGCACTCACACCTGTGTGACCACAAACCCACATGGCAGTGTGCACTCACACCTGTGTGACCACAAACCCACATGGCAGTGTGCACTCACACCTGTGTGACCACAAACCCACATGGCAGTGTGCACTCACACCTGTGTGACCACAAACCCACATGGCAGTGTGCACTCACACCTGTGTGACCACAAACCCACATGGCAGTGTGCACTCACACCTGTGATCATGAACCCACATGGCAGTGTGCACTCACACCTCTGACCACCAACCCACATGGCAGTGTGCACTGACACGTGTGATCACGAACCCACGGGGCAATGTGCACTCATATGTAGTCATCCGGGTGGACCAGCACCAAGCATTTAAGTTATCAGTGACATGAAACTCCCAAAACTATTCTTGTAAGGGAATTGAAGGTGTTGAAAATATGCCTGAGGCCCTCGGGGAGCCCAGGTTAGAAACCCTGAGTTAGGCAGATGTAGCACACAGGCCTTCTAGAATGAATTAGGCGCACAGTGGCTTTTCCACGGCGTTAAAGGGTTCCGTTTACAAATGTAAACAATTGTCCTTACGGTTACATAGCTGCGCCCTGCAGATTATGTGTGCGTAAGACACAGCTGTCTTTTCAACATCTCGATTCCTGAGCTAACCTCAAATGGGCCACTGTAACGCTTCCCGGCAAGCATGCTGCACCCCTGGGCCCACGCCCTCCTCCCACCTCCTCCCCTCTCCTCAGACCCCTATCTTCCTCCCCCACTCCCCTCGGAGCTGGTGCATCCTTTTAAGCTAAGAACTTCCTCCACCCCCACAGCACATCTGCCCCTCCCCCAGGCTCCAGGGCATCGGTCAGGCATCCCGTCAGCTCTCCGTCCTCCCTGCTTACATCTTAAACTCTCTTCATCTCACTCCTTTTTCAAATGCCATCTTATTTCCCTCCTTCCCTTGACAGCAAAGGCCCCGAAGCCTCTGAAGAGCAGTCTCTCCCCTCTTTCCACTCACACACTTCCTGTCCTCTCACAAAGCCCACTCAAGGCAGGCTTGCAGCCCAAACTGCCCTTGTCAAGGTCACCTTGCTCTGCCAAGTCAGCTGTCAGCTCTGTGGTACTCAATCACCAGAGCATGGGACCCAGGTGCTCACCCTCCCTTCCTTGAAACACTCCCTCCAGGGCCTCCAGGGGCCTCGTGCACCTGGTCTTCTCCCCACTCCTGCCCCATCTTCCTCCTCATGGGCCGGCCTCTACTGTGGGTGTGCCCGACTCACGCTTGCACCTCGTGGATCACATCCAAGTTCATACCTCTAGCCCAGGCCTCCCCTGAACCCCCTGAGTCACAGCCAACCACAGTTGTGTTACAGGAAGGGGGTCCTGATCCAAACCCCAAGAGAGGGTTCTTGGATCTCATGCAAGAAAGAATTCAGGGCGAGTCCGTAAAGTGAAAGCAAGTTTATTAAGAAAGTAGAGGAATAGGCCGGGCGCGGTGGCTCACGCCTGTCATCCCAGCACTCTGGGAGGCCGAGGCAGGCGAATCACGAGGTCAGGAGTTCAAGACCAGCCTGGCCAACATGGTGAAACCCCGTCTCTACTAAAAATACAAAAAATTGGCAAGGCGCAGTGGTTCACGCCTGTAATCCCAGCATTTTGGGAGGCCGAGGTGGGTGGATCACCTGAGGTCAGGGGTTCGAGACCAGCCTGGCCAACATGGTGAAACCCCGTCTCTACTAAAAATACAAAAATTAGGTCGGGGGCAGTGGCTCATGCCTGTAATCCCAGCACTTTGGGAGACTGAGGCAGGCACTTCACCTGAGGTCAGGAGTGCGAAACCAGCCTGGCCAACATGTTGAAATCCGTTTCTACTAAAAATACAAAAAATTAGCCGGGCATGGTGGCATGCACCTGTAGTCCCAGCTACTCAGGATGCTGAGGCAGGAGAATCGCTTGAACCTGGGAGGTGGAAGTTGCCATGAACCGAGATCACGCCACTGCACTCCAGCTCGGCCAACAGAGTGAGACTCCGTCTCAAAAAAACAAGAAAAAAAAGAAAAATTAGCCAGGTATGGTGGCGGGCACCTGTAATCCCAGCTACCTGGGGGGCTGAGGCAGGAGAATCGCTTAAACCTGGGAGGTGGATGTTGCAGTGAGCCAACATCGCACCACTGTACTCCAGCCTGGGCGACACAGCGAGACTCCGTCTCAAAAAAAAAAAAAAAAGTCACGGAATAAAATAATGGCTACTCTATAGACAGAGCAGCCCCAAGGGCTGCTGGTTGCCTATTTTCATGGTTATTTCTTGATGATCTACTGAACAAGGGATGGATTATTCATGCCTCCCCTTTTTAGACCATATAGGGTAACTTCCTGACATTGCCATGGCGTCTGTAAACTGTCGTGGCGCTGATAGGATTGGAGCAGTGAGGACAACCGGAGGTCACTGTTGTGGTCATCTTGGTGTTGGTGGGTTTTAGCCAGCTTCTTTAGTGCAACCTGTTTTATCAGCAAGGTCTTCAGGACCTGTATCTTGTGCTGACCCCTATCTCATCCTGTGACTTAGAGTGCCTTAACTGTCTGGGAATGCAGCTCAGGAGGTTTCAGCCTCATTTTACACAGCTCCTATTCAACATGGAGTCGCTCTGGTTCACAGGCCTCCAACAGTTGGACCTCTTCATTTGGGGACATCAAACTCAGCCTGTCAAACCGACCTCCTCTCCCTCCACATTCCCCATTCTTGCTTCTTCACAGCTCCATCCTTCCTCTGGTTGCTCAGGTTAAGCCCCTTGGCTCCACAAATGGCCAAGAAGCACATGAAAAGATGCTCACCACTCTCCCTCTCCCTCTCCCTCTCCCCCTCCCCCTGCCCCTCCCCCTCCCCTCCCCCTCCCCCTCTCCCTCTCCCCACGGTCTCCCTCTCCCTCTCTTTCCATGGTCTCCCTCTGATGCCGAGCCGAAGCTGGACTGTACTGCCGCCATCTCTGCTCACTGCAACCTCCCTGCCTGATTCTCCTGCCTCAGCCTGCCAAGTGCCTGCGATTGCAGGCACGTGCCGCCATGCCTGACTGGTTTTCGTATTTTTTTGGTGGAGACGGGGTTTCACTGTGTTGGCTGGGCTGGTCTCCAGCTCCTAATCGCGAGTGATCTGCCAGCCTCGGCCTCCCGAGGTGCCGGGATTGCAGATGGAGTCTCGTTCACTCAGTGCTCAATGTTGCCCAGGCTGGAGTGCAGTGGCGTGATCTCGGCTCGCTACAACCTCCACCTCCCAGCCGCCTGCCTTGGCCTCCCAAAGTGCCGAGATTGCAGCCTCTGCCCAGCCGCCACCCCGTCTGGGAAGTCAGGAGCATCTCTGCCTGGCCGCCCATTGTCTGGGATGTGAGGAGCCCCTCTGCCCGGCTGCCCAGTCTGGGAAGTGAGGAGCGCCTCTTCCCGGCCACCATCCCGTCTAGGAAGTGAGGAGCGTCTCTGCCCGGTCGCCCATCGTCTGAGATGTGGGGAGCGCCTCTGCCCCGCCACCCCATCTGGGATGTGAGGAGCGCCTCTGCCCGGCCACAACCCCGTCTGGGAGGTGAGGAGCGTCTCTGTCCGGCCGCCCCGTCTGAGAAGTGAGGAGCCCCTCCGCCCGGCCGCCACCCCATCTGGGAGGTGTACCCAACAGTTCATTGAGAACGGGCCATGATGACGATGGCGGTTTTGTCGAATAGAAAAGGGGGAAATGTGGGGAAAAGATAGAGAAATCAGATTGTTGCTGTGTCTGTGTAGAAAGAAGTAGATATAGGAGACTCCATTTTGTTCTGTACTAAGAAAAATTCTTCTGCCTTGGGATGCTGTTGATCTATGACCTTACCCCCAACCCGGTGCTCTCTGAAACATGTGCTGTGTCCACTCAGGGTTAAATGGATTAAGGGCGGTGCAAGATGTGCTTTGTTAAACAGATGCTTGAAGGCAGCATGCTCGTTAAGAGTCATCACCACTCCCTAATCTCAAGTACCCAGGGACACAAACACTGCAGAAGGCCCCAGGGTCCTCTGCCTAGGAAAACCAGAGACCTTTGTTCACTTGTTTATTTGCTGACCTTCCCTCCACTATTGTCCTATGACCCTGCCAAATCCCCCTCTGCGAGAAACACCCAAGAATGATCAATTAAAAAAAAAAATCATCATCATCACCATATCTATTTTATTGAGTTATCATGAGGACTGGGAGTGAGTTAATACATGTACAATGTTTAGCACAGTGCCTAGCACATAGAAAATACCCAATAAATCAGCTCTTTGATGTTAAAAAAAAAAAAAAGAAAAGATGCTCACCATCATTAGTCATTAGGGACTGCAAATCTAACCCGCAATGAGATACCACTGCCCACCCTCCAGGATGGCTATAATTTAAAAAAACACACACAGACAATAGCAAGTGTTGGCGGGGATATGGAAAAAGAGGAACCCTTGTACCTTGCTGATGGGAATGTCAAATGGTACTGCTGCTGTGGAGAACAGCTTGGCCATTCCTCGCAAAGTTAAGCATGGAATTACTATACCATCCTGCAGTTTTACTCCTATGTATACATACCCCAAAGAACTGAAAACAGGTGTTCAGTTCACCTGAGCACAGTGGCTCAAGCCTGTAACCCCAGCACTTTGGGAGGCTGAGGTAGGGCAATCACTTGAGCCTAGGGGTTCGAGGCCAGCCTGGGCAACATGGCAAAACTCTGTCTGTACAAAAAATTAAAAAACTAGCCAGGTGTGATGGCACATGTCCATGGTTTCAGCTCTCAAGAGGCTGAGGTAAAAGAATCACCTGGGGGCTGGGCTCCATGGCTCACGCCTGTAATCCCAGCACTTTGGGAGGCTGAGGTGGCCGGTCACTTGAGGTCAGGAGTTCAAGACCAGCCTGACCAACCTAGAGAAACCCCCGTCTCTACTAAAAATACAAAATTAGCCAGGAGTGTTGGCACATGCCTGTAATCCCAGCTACTTGGGAGGCTGAAGCAGAAGAATCGCTTGAACCTGGGAAGGCGGAGGTTGTGATGAGCCAAGATCGTGCCATTGCACTCCAGCCTGGGCAACAGGAGTGAAACTAAAAAAAAAAAAAAAAAAAAAGAATCACTTGGGTCGGGAGGTGGAGGCTGCAGTGAGCTGAGATCATGCTACTGCACCCCAGCCTGTGCAACAGAAAGAGACCCTGTCTCAAAATAAATAAATAAGTAAATAAAAGGGAAAAAAACAGGTGTTCAAAGAGAAACTTGTACATGAATGTTCATAGCAGCACTATTCACAGTAGCTAAAACATGGAAACAACACCCATCTCCATGGATAGATGAATGACTAAACAAATGTGGTCTAGCCATACAGTGGAATATTATTCAGCCTTAAAAAGGAAGGAAATTGACACATGCTACCACATAGCTGAAATTTGAAGACGTTATGCTAAGTGATTTACCAGAATAGGTAAATCCATAGAGACAGAAAGCAGATTCATGCTTGTCAGGGGCTCCGGGAGGGGGAAAAAGGAGTGACTGTTTAATGCTTACAAAGTTTTCCTTTCAGGCTGATGGAAATGTTTGGGGATGAGACAGAGGTGATGATTGAACAACACTGTGAATGTACTAAATACCTCTGAATACACTCTAAAATGGTTAAATTAATATTATGTGAATTTTACCCAAATAAATAAACCAACTAATCAGCCTTGGCTCTTCCTTGGCTTCTCTCCCACTCCCATACATCCCACCTGTCAGTCAATCCCATCAGCTTTGCACTCAAAATATATACAAATATACCCAGAATCTAGGTTGGGTGCGGTGGCTCACACCTGTAATCCCAACATTTTAGGAGGCTGAGGCGGGCGGATCACCTGAGGTCAGGAGTTGGAGACCAGCCTGGCCAAGGTGGTGAAACCCTGTCTCTACTAAAAATACAAAAATTAGCAGAGCATGGTGGCAGGCGCCTATAATCCCAGATACTTGGGAGCCTGAGGCAAGAGAACTGCTTGAACTCGGGAGGCGAAGGTTGCAGTGAGCCGAGATCTTGCACTCCAGCCTGGGTGACAGAGCGAGACTCCGTCTCAAAAATAAATAAATAAAAATTTAAAAATTAAAAAAAAATACACACACACACACACAGAATCTGTCACTTACCACCACCTCGAGCCTCCACGCCAGTCTTAGCCACTGTCACCTCCCAACAGAGGACAGCAGGAGCCTGCTGACCAGCCTCCCAGTCCAGTTCTGACCCTCAGAGGCCTGTGCTCCTCGAGGCAGCCAGGGGGATCCTGTTAAATCAAAAGTCAGGTCCCATCTCCCGCCCTGCCCCTGCTTTAAACCTCCCCAAGTAGCATCACATCATGGTCAAAGCCAAAGTCCTTCCTACAACCCACCAGGCCACTGTGTTCCCCCACCTTGCCCCCACTGTGATCCTGGGTTCTCTCTCTTTCTGGCCACCCACTGGCCTCCTGCTGCCCCCACATACCTGCTACCCCCAGCTCTTTGTGGGGTCTCCTGTCCTGACATCTGTGGGCTTACTGCTCACTTCCTCATGCCTTTAGGCCTCCTTGGCTGGTCCTTCCTGAAGTTTCAGCTCCATCCCAACACTCCCACCCCTTCCTTGATGTAGTATTGCCTAGCATATGGCATATTTTATTCCTTAGGCTTGTATCTATGGACTGACTCCTACCCCAAAATATAAGCTCCATGAGGGCGGGACTTTTCCCTTTTTTGTTCCTTGCTATGTCCTCATTGTGTGGGACAGTGCCCAGCATAGAGAACATGCCTAAGAAATATCTGACAAATGAATGGATTCCAATTCACCTAAGCCCATGTATTTGTATTTGCTTTGCAGAGGTGGGTGTGCATGTGTGCGTGTGTGCACACATGCATGTGTCAGACAGGCATCCATCCTATCCAGGAGATAGGAAACCAAGAATGCAAAGACAACTCAGCAGATCTGCTGGCATGGAGGCGAGGCTGCATGGAAGGATCTGGATTGGATAGGAGTGTCCCATTCAGGACATGTGTCACTCAAAACCACACAACTCAGACTTGGGAAATATTCTATGCCAGTCACATCTGTTTACAACACGTGTGGCATCTCCTGTGGACGGAGTTGACAGTCTCATCCTGAGATAGGCAGAGCCTGGCGTGGAAGTGAGAGCCTTCATCTGGGATGAGACAGCAGGAGGCAGGGAGGTGACACACTGGGGGACATCACGTGGGGCCAGGCAGTGTCCACCCAGCTCTGGCACAGCCTGAGAGTCATCACTTCCTCAGTTTTCACACCCTGGGCACCTCCACCTCGCCTGCCTCCCCCGACCCCGGCCCCATGGCCAGAGCTTTCTTCCACATAATTCCCAGGAGTGCTATATGCATGAACCAAGCTAAGGTGTCAATCTCGTTTCAGAACCACAGCACGGCTCCCCATAAAAGTCATCTTTATGGACAGATATTTCATGGCAGCAGCTTGAGAAGGCTCACGTTTCTTAGGCAGCTGGTGCAGAGCCAGGAGAGCTAATCATGAGATCTTCCAGTCCCAGGACGTGGGCTGCGGCTGGCGGCTGTGGCCGTCTTATATCAAACTCTCAAGAGTCACAGGGCAGCAGCATTGGCCCCCTCCCAAGTCATTCCAGATGGGATTTAAGGTGGCTTAATGAGCATTCATAAAATACAGCAAGAGAACATAAATTGAAAAGGGTGTGCAAGAAGAAATCAAATAAATGGGAACTACATTAAATGAGCCAGAGACAGGAGGGAGGGGGAAGAAGAGGGAGGGGGAAGAACAGGCGGGAGGGGGATGAACAGGGAGGGGCCCCCTAAGCCACTGGAAAGTGTGGCAAGACTTCCCGGAGCCGGACAGAGCAGATTCTTGAGGGGTGCGCAGGAGTTTCGTAGGCCAGGATGGAGAGGAAGGGCCTGCAGGCAGAAGACTGATGTGTGCAAAGGAACCAGAGAGAGAAGGAGGCGGGGAGGGGAGAGGGGGTGCCGGGAGGAGGGAGAGGAAGCTCAGTAGTTCTGGGGGATAGCGGGGGGGATTGGGGAATGAACTGTTTCCCGCAAATGCCTCAGCCATAGTTGAAAGGATTCCCACTCCCTTCCCCACTCACAAAGTCCTGGTGCCCTTGGCCCGGCTGCCCAGGCCCTCATTCCCTGAGCTCCCAAGAGGTGCAGTGATTTATCCAATGCGGAGCTCGGGAGTCCGACTGCACCCGGAGGTGGTGGGCGCGGGGCGACGGAGGGGCGGAGGGGCAAGAGTACTACAAGAAAAGGCCGGGGCCTGCTCTCTGCTCTCTCCTCTCTCTGGACCTGCCTGAGCCCCAGGGGCACGGTCTGCACCATCTGCCTGTGAACAGGAGCGCTTAATTCAGAGTGGCCGGCAGAGACCCTGGGTCCGATGATCCAGAAGTCTGACATCGAGCTGCTGTTCATTAGCCGCAACCCTCCCCTGGGTCCTGGAATCTGTTCTCAGGTGACCGTGGAGGAGGCGATGCTGAGTGATCAACACCTCGGATCTCCAGCTGTCGGTGCAATGACCAAGAAGGCCTTGGTGAATGTTAAAGAAACAATTATTCCATGACATTGGTAAAGCATGGCTGAGCCAACTTTATCCAGGACAGTGGAGATTGATACAGGGACCCCCACAATAAGATCTTGCAGACGGGGAGAGAGATTAGGCTCCACTCTGAATACAGCACAGGCAAGTAGGAATTTATGGCCAAGGAGTGTGGGGGTCAGTGGATGGAAAATCACCAAGGGGTAGGGGAGATTCTGCTTAACCCGACCTAACAGGATTCTTGCTGACACAGGCCAGGGTTCTTTCGCTAAAACTGGATTTTTTTTTTTTTTTTTTTTTTTTTGAGACGGAATCTCACTCTGTGGCCCAGGCTGAAGTGCAGGGGGCACGATCTCAGCTCACTGCAACCTCCATCTCCCGGGTTCAAGTGATTCTCCTGCCTCAGCCTCCCAAGTAGCTGGGATTACAGGCATGCACCACCACGCCCAGCCAACTTTTGTATTTTTTTGGTGGAGACAGGGTTTCACCATGTTGCAAGCTGGTCTCGAACTTCTGACCTCAAGTGATCCGCCCACCTCAGCCTCTTAGAGTGCTGGGATTACAGGCATGAGCCACCGCGCCTGGCCTAGAACTGCATTTGACAAGGAAGTGCACAGATGGGCCTAGCAGAAGATTCAGAAGCCTGACTAAAGTTTGGCCGAGCAAAGAATCTTTATCTGTAACTCTCATTCAATGACCAAGACGCCCTTTAGGAGCTCTTGGAAGAGCCCTCATGATGGGGTGAGTGTCCTTATATGGAGAGATCGGGGCCAGGCGAGGTGGCTCACACCTGTAATCCCAACACTTTGGGAGGCCATGGTGGGAGAATCACTTCAGCCCAGGAGTTCGAGACCAGCCTGGGCAACATGGCAAGACCCTATCTCTACAAAAAAATTTTAAAATTAGCCTGGTGTGGTGGTGTGCACCTAGCTATTTGGAGTCTGAGGAGGGAGGCTCACTTGAGGCTGGGAGGTTGAGGCAGCAGTGAGCCGTGATCTTGCACTCCAGTCTGGGCTGTTCTGTTGAACGAGATCCTATCTCAAAAAACAAAAACAAACCTTGGAAGGACTGGCTTTTGGGGCTCTGAGGACTATGAGGAAGGATCAGTGTTTCTGGCCACCTACAGGTCTTGAGCCTGTGCAGGATGCGACTGGCTTTTATCGCAATTCCAGCTGATATTGAAGGGTGTGCCACAGCAGATGGAGTGACAGAAAAACAAAGAAGAATTTAGGAAAACACACACAGACATACAGACACAGACACACAGAGACACAGACACACACACACACAGACACACACAGAAACACAGACACACACACACACAGAAACACAGACACACACAGGCACACAGGCACACACATACACACATAGACACAGAGACACACACACAGACATACACAGACACACAGACATATACACAGACACACACAGACATATACACAGACACACACAGACATACACACAGACACACACACACAGACACAGAGACACACACATTCACACACACAGACACACACACAGAGACAGACACACACAGACACACACACTCCCACACATAGACTCACACACACAGACACACACAGGGGAAGGGTTTCACCTTAGGATGAGTCAAGGCTTGTCCAGGAGCTCACACTCCACAAGCGCAGAAGGCCCCTGAGCTGAGACCCAGTCCAAGCTCGGTGAGTGGGGCTTTTGTGGGGCGCGAGGCCCTGGAAGTCCACTGCGGAGTTTTGCTCATTAATTTGCTTTCCCTCCTCACTCAATTTCTAAGCCAGCTTAGCAAACCTGGAGTTTAAATTGCAAAAGCCCCAAGGGTTCGACTCTGACCTTTGGCAGGGACGGGACTTACCCTGAAGCCCATGGGCCCTTCTCCTGAGCCGGCCCTTCCAGAGGCCAGGAATTCCGGGTGGAGCTAGGTTTTGTGACCCCTGAGCCTAATAGAATGGAGGTGGCGACCTCTTTAGAAAAAGGATGCCAGGCCAGATGCAGTGGCCCACGCCTGTAATCCCAACACTTTGGGAGGCCGAGGCAGCCGGATCACCTGAGGTCGGGAGTTCGGGACCAGCATGGCCAACATGGAGAAACCCTGTCTCTACTAAAAATACAAAATTAGCCAGGTGTGGTGGCGCATGCCTGTTAATCCCAGCTACTCGGGAAGCTGAGGCAGGAGAAACGCTTGAACCCAAGAGATGGAGGTTGTGGTGAGCTGAGATCGCACCATTGCACTCCAGCCTGGGCAACAAGAGCAAAACTCCATCTCAAAAAAAAAAAAAAAGAATTTTAGGGGGACACAGAGATTCAGTCCATAGAGGTGTGACAACACATACGAAATATTGCAACCAGAGATGCTCAGCCAAGCCCTAATGTCCCAAGTCTTATTAGGGGTCAGTCATAGAGGCATGTGGCACCCACGTGACTGACCTTAACTATTTCATCTCCAGCCCTAGCTTAAGGCAGACTGATACAGCCTGGCCCAGGGCCCCAGGTGAAAAAAAACAGGCATTCGCCATAAATCACATGGCTGGCATAAACTGTCTCAGGTGGCCCAAGGCCCCAGGTGAAAAAAACACTCCTGTTAGGCAGGATATTCCAAGGGCTCAAAGCTTATCTCCCAGGGGCCAGGCAAGGGCCAGTCCTCTCTTTGGAATGTGCAGGGTTTGGGCAGCCCAGGCCTGATGAGTTAACCCCTTACTCCACAGGGCCCCTGCTGTATACATGGCATTACACAGAGTTAGATTCCAAAGCAGGAGGCAAAAATCACATGGAATCAGTGACCCTTGAAAAATCCCTCTGGACGATGCTATTTTGGAGTCCTCATCTCTCAGGAAGTCCGGCACAGCTGGGCTTCCCTCCAGGGCTGCAGCTGGCTTGCACTGAGGCTGCACTGTGTGGAAAACGTGGTCTGCAAATCCTCCACTGGCACTCAGCTGTGACACGCTGGCCCTGGGGTCATGCTAGGGAGCCGCATCCCAGAGGGGCCTCTCCTGCCCACTCCAGGAGGCCCATTGAGGGACCTGCCTCCAACAGGAGCTCAGCAATATGAAAATGATTCTTTCTCCTTTTTCCACCAGCTACATTTAATACAATCTGCAAAAGCTAAATATGTATTTGATTCAACTCCCTTCCGGGGAATGAGTCTTCTTCTTGGGGTGAAGTCAAGAATAATGATCACAGTGAATACTCAGTGGGTGCTTGCTTTGTGACGGGGACATTTCTCAGCGTTCTGTGGGTTAGCCCATCAAATCCTCACACCCTGCCTCTGAGATAGGGTAATCTATTGTATGCATTTTGCGATGAGGAGACTGAGACATGAAGACCTTAAATAATGTGCCCAGGCCAGGTGTGGTGGCTCACACCTGTAATCCCAGCACTATGGGAGGCCAAGGCAGGAGGGTCACTTGAGCCTAGGAGTTCAAGATCAGCCTGGGCAACATGCTGAGACTCCTTGTCTACAAAAAACAAAAAACAAACAAAAAAAAAATTAGCTGACCGTGGTGGTGTGCCCCTATAGTTCCAGCTACTTGAGAAGCTGAGGTGGGAGAATCACTTGAGCCCAGGAGGTCAAGGCTGCAGTGAGCAATGATGATGCTGCTGCACTCTAGCCTGGGCGACAGAGCAAAACCCTGTCTCAAAAAAAAAAGTAAATAAATAAATAACGTGCCCAAGGTCCCACAGCTAGTTGGTGGAAGGGGCCGCAGTTTTAACCTAGGCAGTCCAGCTCTGGGCTCTGCCTCTTAACCGCTATCTTCTTTTGTCTCTGAAAGGCAAATTAGTGTAATTATTATAAACCCGAAAGCTAAGAAGGAGATGTGAATGCATTCCTGCAGGACGCTGTCACTAGCTACTAGCTGTGCACACAGACTCAAGCAGAAATGGAATTGGCTCAAAAACAGATCTTACAGCCAGAACAGGAGCTGGGAGACAGTGACTGAAAAATGGCCCGGCGCAGTGGCTCACACCTGTAATCCCAGCACTTTGGGAGGCTGAGGTGGGAGGATCACCTGAGGTCAGGAGTTTGATACCAGCCTGGCCAACATGGTGAAACCCTGTCTCTACTAAAAATACAAAAATTAGCTGGGCTTGGTGGCAGGCGCCTGTAATCCCAGCTACTTGGGAGGCTGAGGCACGAGAGTCACTTGAACCCAGGAGGTGGAGGTTGCAGTGAGCCCAGATCGCGACACTGCACTCCAGCCTGGGTGACAGAGTGAGACTTTGTCTCAAAAAGAAAAAAAAAAAAGAAGAAGAAGAAAGTGACTGAAAAATTAAGGAAGTCATCCTGGCTGAACTGGAGGAAGAGGGGAATTGCCTTAGGAGAAGAGTTGGGCCCTTGGAGGTCAGGGGAGGCAGGTAGGAATGGGGGCAAGGGAAATTTTGCCATCCCACCCTCTTAAGTGCCCTGGCAGAAGGAACTAGGAGAAGGAAGCCTTCTTTTATTGTCACTGGATTGGGGAGGTGACTTGGAGATGAGAAATCTAACAGGGGTAACTAGAACATCTCCAGAGTCAGCTGGAATGGCCCACCCGGGAGATTCCAGGACAGATGCTCCTCAAAAGCCTCCCTCCTCCTGAAGCTCTCATTGTGGGGGGGCTCCTTTAAGGAGCTGGAGACCCCAGGAGTGGTTACAGAAAACTTGGCAGTTGTGAGAAGAGTCCAGAAAGATAATCACAGAACAGGCTGGACCCTGAATTTCACGGTGACCCTGTGATGTTAGGTGGGGAGGCAGGAGTGGTCTGAGCCCTGAGGCAATGTGCCTGGTCCATCCTAGGAGCTGGGGGTTCAGAGCCAAGCAGCACTCTGGGTGCAGTCATGACTGGCTTAGATGTTGGGCAGAGAGAAGGTGTTGGGCTGAGGATGGGGAGGGCTTTTTGGAACAACAGGTACTTTCGGCAAAATCAGACTCTAATGATTTTATCTCTCTCATTATGGGGAATCCACAAGGCAGAATCTGCAATGATCCAGGTCTATATCAGTCATGGTCCCATCAGGAGACAGAAACCATGTGTTGTGTTAACAGAGGAAATTTAATATAAAAAATTATTAACTAGGCATTGAAAAACTAAAAATGCAAAAAAGAGAACTCTAAGGGGAGAACCTTCCAGGAAGCAACACACACCCCCAGGGCTGGAGGAATGAAGAAGGGACTGGAATTATGAAAACATGGAAGGCTAGAATGCAGACCTCTAAGGAGCAGACAGGGTCAGCAGGTGCTGTGATGTCTCCAGAGGGGTTTGAAGGGGCTGGTCTGCCTGCTGGAAAAACTGCAAACTAGATCCAGCAGCTACCACAGGAAGGAACTGCCGCTGCCACAGTGAAGAAGTTGTGTGAGGGTGATGCCCACAGGAAGCAGACCGAAAGGAGCAAGAACCTTCGTCTTGTTCTAGCTTCAAAGCTGCTCTCTCTTTCTTTCTTTCTTTCTTTCTTTCTTTCTTTCTTTCTTTCTTTCTTTCTTTCTTTCTTTCTTCTTTCTTTTTTTTTGAGACAGAGTTTTGCTCTTGTTGCTCAGGCTGGACTGCAATGGCACAATCTCAGCTCACCACAATCTCCACCTCCCGGGTTCAAGCGATTCTCCTGCCTCAGCCTCCCGAGTAGCTGGGATTGCAGGCATGCACCACTATGCCCGGCTAATTTTTGTATTTTTAGTAGAGATGGGGTTTCACCATGTTGACCAGCCTGGTCTCGAACTCCTGACCTCAGGTGATTTGCCCACCTTGGCATCCTAAAGTGCTGGGATTACAGGTGTGAGCCACCATGGCTGGCCAAAGTTGCTCTTTCTAACATCCCCTATTGTCAGAGCCCAGCAGGGAAACAGCAGACAAAGCAGAAACATGGTTTGCAGAATTCCAACTCCATCATCACAACACAGAGCGTATAGAAGGCTGGGCTGGAAGCTGGAAGACCGTAACTTGATAACTGGCAAAGTCTACCCCTTTGGCTACTCTGCATTCGTGAACACCCCTCTGCATATATTTTTGGAGTTCTGTACAACAACAAAAATAACTCTGTGTCTCTACATAACAAGATGAAACTATCCTTCATACAAAGAAAGACATTCTCACTCTATGTTAGTCTGCTCAGGCTGCCATAACAAAATGCCACAGCCTGGGTGGCTTAAACAACAGAAATTTATTTTCTCAGAGTTCTGTAGGCCAGAAGTCCAAGATCAAGGTACTACTATCAGGTTGATTTTTGGTGGGATGAAGCCTCTTCCTGGCTCATAAACAGCCGCCTTCTCACTGTGTCCTCACGTGGCCTTTCCTCTGTGTGCACAAGGAGAGTGGGGTTGGGGGGAGATCTGAGTCTCTTCTTTTTCTTATAAGGACACCAGTCCTATAGGATTCGGGCTCACCTTATGACCTCATTTAATCTTGTTCCCCTCCCTAAAGACACTATATTCAAATGTCTTCATTAAGAATTAGGGCTTTGGCATATGAATTTTGGGGAGACACAATTCAATCCATAACGCACCATCTCCCCAAAATGAGAAGATGCGAAGTCCCAGCAGTCACTGGGTTCATCCTGGGAGATAAACACACCATCCGTCTTCAGGACGCGTTAGTTATTCCTGAGTCAGTCACCATCCCATCTGAAAATTCTGCTACTTAAAGACTAAATCAAAAAGTTAAAATTTGAAAAGCTTACATAAAATAATATAATCACATGATGTAATGATAAAATAAAATGAGGAAGGGGAGGGGAGGAAATATGCCTCACACAGCAGGAACCCCCTTTCCCCTTGGTATTGGGGCCAGTAATCCCAGTCAGCACAGTAACCCTGTCTTTTGCCTGTTGATCCAGTGGCTGAGAACCCCATCTCAACTTGGTTTTTTTTTTTGTTTGGTTTTTTTTTTTTTTTTTTTTGAGACGGAGTTTCGCTCTTGTTGCCCAGGCTGGAGTGCAATGGCACAATCTCGGCTCACTGCAACATCTGCCTCCCGGGTTCAAGCGATTCTCCTGACTCAGCCTCCCGAGTAGCTGAGATTACAGGCATGCACCACCACACCTGGCTAATTTTGTATTTTTAGTAGAGACGGGGTTTCTCCATGGTGGTCAGGCTGGTCTCGAACTCCCGACCTCAGGTGATCCGCCCACCTCAGCCTCCCAAAGTGCTGGGAGTACAGGCGTGACCCACTGCGCCCAACTCATCTCAACTTTTGACTCAATAAAACAATGGTGTCCCCTGGGGGAAGCATTGTCTCCTTGGGAACTAAGATTTTCAAACCAGTGGGGTTCAAAGTTGCTGGGACGGGAGAAAATAAAATCTATGAATGGGATATTAGTTTTAATGAGAGAAGCCACTCTCATTCCATCCCTTGATTCCTGGACCATGTTTTCTGGCCATGGAGAAGCAACAACAACATAAATTGGTCACTGATTCAAAGCATATCTGTCTCACGTAAGACAGAACTCCCTCCTGTCGGGGTGTCGTCTCCCAGCTGATGATGACTTACTGAATAAGTCTTCCCTGAGCTATTCCACCATTCCATGAGGCCAGCTGCTTCTGGGTGATGGAGTGTTTGGTAGGACCGGAGAACCTCACGACCGAAGAGCTATTGTCACATTTCTTTTGTCATGAAATGAATTCCTTGATCAGAAGCAATGTTGTACCATGATGGTGAATAAGACTCACAAAGTCCACAGATGATGATGCTGTCAGAAGCATTACGAGCAGGGATGGCAAACACATCTCCAGAGTATGAGTCTTTTCCAGTGAAAACAAATCTCTATCCCCTCCATAATAGAAAGGGTTTGAGTAATCAACCTGCTAGCAGGCTGCCTGGTCCACTGGATGCACCGTATCAGGGGCTCAGTGTCAGTCTCTGCTCTTGGCAGGCCGGGCACTCAGCAGTAGCGTTATCCGGAAGCCCTGGTGCCGAGAAGTACACATTCGTCGCTGAACCCCTGCATAACCTCCATCTCTGCCACCATGGCCACGTTGAACATGGACACAATGGGCAAGCACTGGGCTGGCTGGGGAAAGAGGATAACTGACACTCACAGAGAAATTCTCCCTCACGCTCTCATCATTGTGTCCACCTGGCTCTGAAGAGCTCCTCTGCCGGGGGTGCCCTCTGCGGGGCATCCGCATTGGAAACAAACATCTTTGCATTCTGTGCCCATTCTCAGCGCTCCACGTATTTCCTACCCACACTGCGTGTCACCATCTTCCAATTCTGCTTTTCCCAAATCCCTGACCATTCAGCTAAGCCAGGGGTTAGCAAACTTTTTCTATCAAATTTATAAATGTTTTAGGCTTTGTGGACCATTTGTTCTCCGTTGCAACTATGCAACTCTGCTGTTGTCCCATGAAAGCAGCACAAAAAGCAAACACATGGGTGTGGCTGAGTGCCAAAAACACCTTTTATTTACAAAATCAGAGGGTGGCCAGACTTGACCTGTGGGCTGTGGTTTGCCAACTTCTGAGCTAAACCATTAGCAATTGCCCATGAATGACTGTAGATCCGGATCCTCTGTCAGTCCAAAGTGGGACCCCTAGAGTTCTGCTTGACTATGTCTTTCAATATCCTTCAGAGCAACCCCTGAATGAGGCTGTCACACGGCAGGCACCCACTTCCAGTCAACGCCAGGATATTACGCAAAATCACCTATAAACTAAACCCAACAAGTCTTCTCAATCACACATCCCTAAGGCCATAGGTGGGGATCAGCGGTGTCAAAGGAGTCTGAGCCACCTGCTCCGGCAACTTACCTGTGCCTGAGCACATTCCCACTTGAGGATAGATTCAGCCTCACCGGCTGACCTCAGGGCTTGGTGGGTCTGATAACACCCACTTTCCACTGGACACCTTGGATACTGAGGTGTTCAGGGAGATCCCACCTCCAGGACTGGGGCCCTCGTTCCCCAGCTGCCAAGACGGTTCACAGCTGAGTCACCCTCTGGCCCTGGCCCTCAGCAGCAGGGAGTTGCCTCACCCACGGATGTGACCCCACCCTGGAGGAAGCCTGCTTCCAATGGCTAGTCGATGTAGGGGTGCAATGGCTTAACTCACTTGCCTGAATCTGGGATATGGCTGAAGAGCTAACCCAGTTCCAGAGTTCCCCGGGGAATTAGCTAGCCCTCTGTTGCAACTTCGTCATAGTTCAACACTTCCCTCTTCACAATTCCATCTCCTTCTCTCCCTTATGGGTGTTATTTCCAAGAGTATTTCCCAATAAACCCATTGCCCAAAAATCTTCCCCTCCGGGTATGTTTCATGGGAACCCAACCTTCTGAAACAGATGCTCAGGCCACATGGTCACTTGATGTCCAGTGTTCAGTCCCTACCAGGACACAGCTATAAGCCAGAAACTGTTTCTTGTTTTTTTGTTTGTTTGTTTTTGAGATGGAGTTTTGTTCTTATTGCCCAGGCTGGGGTGCAACGGCACAATCTTGACCCACAGCAACCTCCGCCTCCCGGGTTCAAGCGATTCTCCTACCTCAGCCTCCCAAGTAGCTGGGATTACAGGCATGCGTCACCACGCCCGGATACATTTTTTCTGTATTTTTAGTAGAGACGGGGTTTCTCTATGGTGATCAGATTGGTCTCAAACTCCCGACCTCAAGTGATCCGCCCACCTTGGCCTCCCAAAGTGCTGGGATTATAGGCATGAGCCACCGTGCCCGACCCAGGAATTGTTTCTGTAAAGGAGAATACTCTGTTGCAGAAGAGGGCATGGACTTGCACGAGAACCCTGGAGGCCTGCACAGTGATCCTCTTCCTGACACTTGCCTGCAGCCCATGCTTGACAGCAGCATCCCTGTTCACAAGCACATTCTGAGCATCATCAGTCTGTGGAGTCACAAGGCCCAAAGGAAGAGCACTTGCTGTGCAGGCTGGACTGGCTGCAGAGTCTTCTCTTGATTTGGTCCCCACTCAAAACTGGCACCTATTGCATTATTATTATTGAGGGAGTGGGTTTATTATTGAGGGAGTGAGTTTGCCCCCCTCTTGACCTTTCTCACTCACTCTTTGCCCTTATTCCATGTTATGATGCAGCAAGAAGGCCCTTGCCGGATGCTGGCCCCTTGATCTTGGACTTTCCATCCTCCAGAACCATAAGCCAATACATTTCTGACCAAATGGGTTGGAGTAAAACTCTCAAATGTGATGTATGCAAACCTCCATTATTTTTGTGGTAGGTGGTCCAGATGCAGCAACATATCCTTCACTTTGGAGGGGATATCTTGACATGCTTCAGACTATTGGTGCCCCATCAACCTCCCTGAGGTGACAGACCCCTGAATTATTATGGGGTTCATCTCCCCCATCTCCTTTTCGTTTGTCTTACTAATATACATGAAAGTATCTGCTGCTTCTTGCTCCTCAGGCCCTGTCTTGGTCCATTTTGTGCTGTTAAAACAGAATACCACAGACTGGATAATTCATAATGATCAGAAGTGTATTGACTTATGATTCTGGAGGCTGGAAAGCCTGAGATCAACGGACCAGCATCAGGCAAGGGCCTTCTTGCTGTGTCATAACATGGTGGAAGATCAAAGAGAGAGTGAGAGAGGGCAAGAAAGGGCGAACTCACTCCCTCAATAACAAACCCACTCTGTCAATAATAGCATTAGCCCATTCATGAGGGTGGGGCCCTCATGACCTAAACACCTCTTAAAGGTCTCACCTCCCAATACCATCCCAGTGGCAATTAAATTTCAACATGAGTTTTGGAGGGGATAGACATTGAGATCATAGCAGGCCCAATCAGCATAATGTTTCCCAGGTAGTAGACCAGTGTCATGTTCTGTGGAATGCAGAGAACAAGATCTCTGCCAACTATACTGTGGCAGAAAGTGGAAGGGTTGACGTGGCCCTGAGGCAAGACTGTGAAGGTGACAGATAAAAGCAAACTGCTTTTGGTGGTCCTTGAAAACTGCTATACAGAAAAAATACTTGGATGGGTCAAAAGCTGCATAGCAGGTGCCAGGGGTGTGCTGTTTTGCTCCAGGGAAGATACTGCACCTAGAGCCGCAGCTGCAGGTGGAGTCACCACCTGGTTACGTTTACAGCAACACACAGTCCTCCAGGACCCAGGACCCTTCCACCTTCTGCACAGATCAAACAGACGTGAATGGGGCTGTGCTAGGATCAATTCATCAGGATCCCTGGAGTGGGGTCTGAGCATCAGTAGACTTGCGATTCCAATGAGCTGCTGCGGTTGGGAACCTCAGTTGGGGAGGAATCATGGATGGAAATAAACACCGGAAGCCTGACCCACTGCTGCAGAGACGGAGTGGCAGAAAGGAGGGCTTCTGCTGCCGCTCTAAAAATAAGTCCTAGGAAATTCAAAAGCCCCTGGGAAAAGACACACAGCTGCCCCTGGCCCTCTGGGGGCACAGGCGTCTGAGGCATTGGCAGCTGCTTTGGATCAGGAATATTCCACGGTGACTCTGCAGGGGAGACACCTCGGGTCTGAGGCCCCTTGGAGGGCCCCGGGAATTCCTGAGCAGCTGCTGAGACTTCACGGCCCAGAGCTGTAAGCCTCCTGCAGATCTCGCTGAGGAAGGAGAAGCTTAGAGGGCAAAGCAGGACACCACCGGAACTGCAGAGAATCAAGCATGCAGCTCTGAGAAGGGCCTGCTGGAGGAGTGGGAAACTCATCAAAATTAAGAGCCTTTGAATAAGCAGGATGAGCACAAGGTGGGGGAGGGGCGGGGAGCCCTAGGTAAGGGCTCCAGGAATGACTTCACTGCAAATGTTAAGTGACCCCAGAAGACAACTGTCCCCCCGCTGCTCTCAGAGGAAGCTGTGAGCCTGGGTGGATACGGACAGCAGGGGCACAGTTTGCCTCTCATTGGGCAATTTCCACCAGTGGAGTTTCAATTCCTGGGTCGTGGACTCTCATCTCCTGGTGAAGTGCAACATCATTCCTCTTGTCGCCAGTGCGTTCTGCCTGCATCTTTGCTACAGCTCAGCTGGCTCGTCTAGGCCTCTGGCTGCCCACCGCAGTGGGTTCTGGGCTGGACTCTGGACCATGCGTTGCTGGGTTTGCTGCTGTGATGATGGAGGTGCTGCTTTTGTCTGCCTGATGTTTATACTTTGTGGGTGTGGAGTGTGCTAGGAACATCTCATATGTACCAGGAACTGGCTCTTTGGAAAAGTCAGTCCAGGTTAGAAACATAGACTGTGGCCGGGCATAGTGGCTCACGCCTATAATCCCAGCACTTTGGGAAGCCAAGGTGGGCAGATCACTTGACTTGAGGTCAGGAGTTCGAGACGGGCCTGGCCAACATTGTGAAACCCCGTCTCTACTAAAAATACAAAAATTAGCCAGGCGTGGTGGTGCATGCCTGTAGTCCCAGCTATCCGGGAGGCTGAGGCACGGGAATCGCTTGAACCCTGGAGACAGAGGTTGCAGTGAGCCAAGATCACGCCACTGCACTCCAGGACTGTATCAAGTTCACTCCAAAAGTGGAGAAGAGCCATCCGGACTGCAACTGCCACCAAGGGAAGCCACATTTCAGCCAAGTGGGGCCCTCCACCTAAGGCCGAGCATGGTAAGACACTGCAGAGAAAGCGGTCTTGACTTGAATTCATCTGGGCTTTGCCTTAGAGGGAGAAAGTTATTGCATTTTTGGACTTCAATCATGGGGGCTCCTGTTTACATTGCAGCTCTCTTATGTTGCAGGTTTTGATGTGGTTCTCAATGTTCAAACCCCACTGGGAGTTATATTACACAGTGTCGTTTGACCTAATTTAAGATAGGAAATGGAATAAGAAATGAATTTTATTCCTAGGTGTCACACAGCTGTAGCCGTTAGGAATGTCTCTGGATGCAATGAACAGAAAATCTACATATCAGAGGCTGAAGCAATAAGAGGCAGCAGCATGGGTATGGGCCATTCTGGGTTTGGGGAAATAGTTCAGAGATGTTATCCAGGAGCCAAGTCCACTTTTATTGGCCTTTTATCGGGAAGAAAGGAGTGTTCCTTTCATCAAGAAGTAAAGTGTTTCCCAGAAGCACCCCCTCCTCCTCACATTTCTTCACATCTCTTTGGCTAGAACCGCATCACACGGCCACCCCCAGTTGCAACAGAGACTGGGAAGGTGGAGTATCAGATGGAAATCCTATTGTCAGGACCCAGGCTGAGCATGCTGCCTCCCCACACGAAACCAGACTTCTGTTAGCAAGAAAGATACAAGATCGCCGGCCACTATGGTTATTGACATGCTGTGCTGTCATCTTCCAAAAACTGACGAGGGCCAGGTGTGGTGGCACACACCTGTAATCCCAACATCCTGGAGGCTGAGGCAAGAGGATCACTTGAGGCCAGGACTTTGAGACTAGCTTGGGCAATATAGCGAGACCCCCATCTCTACAAAAAATAAAAATAAAAATTTTAATAAAAAAATAGCCAAGCATAGTGTCATGCACCTGTAGTCCTAGCTACTCAGGAGGCTGAGGCTGAGGAACTCCTGAGCCCGGAGTTCAAGGCTGCAGTGAGCTGATTGCTTCACTGCACTCCCTCCTAGATGACACAGCGAGACCGTCTCTTTAAAAAACAACAACAACAAATTACAAAGAATTCAACAATTTAAAAATACAGCCCAAGGCAACCTACAGAATTGGAAGAAATATTTGCAAATCATGTATCTTATAAGAGATTAATATCCAGAATATAGAAATAACTCCTGCAACTCAACGACAACACAAAAATCCAGTTAGAAAGTGTGCAAAGAGAGCTAGGCGTGGTAGCTCATGCCTGTAATCCTAGCACTTTGGGAGGCTGAAGCAAGAGGATCACCTGAGGTCAGCAGTTTGAGACAAGCCTGGCCAACATGACAAAACCCTGTCTCTACTAAAAATACAAAAAAATTAGCTGGGCGTGGTGGCAGGCGCCTGTAATCCCAATTACTTGGGAGGCTGAGGCAGGAGAATCACCTGAACCCAGCGGGGGGAGGTTGCCATGAGCCGAGATCATGCCACTTCACTCCAGCCTGGGCTAAAGAGCGAAGCTCCATTAAAAAAAAAGAAAGAAAGAAAAAGAAAGAAAGTGTGCAAAGGACTTAAATAAAAATTTATCCTGTCTGGGCACAGCCAGGCACAACTACTCAGAAGGCCGAAGCAAAAGAATCACTTGAACCCTGGAGGCAGAGGTTGCAGTGAGCCAAGACTGTGTCACTGCACTCCAGCCTGGGCAACAGAGCAAGACCCTGTCTCTAAAAAAAAGAGAGAGGCCGGACGCAGTGGCTCATGCCTGTAATCCCAGCACTTTGGGAGGCCAAGGCAGGTGGATCACCTGAGGTCAGGAGTTCGAGAACAGCCTGACCAACATGGTGAAACCCCATCTCTACCAAAAATACAAAAATTAGCCAGGCATGATGGCTCATGCCTGTAATCCCAACTACTGGGGAGGCTGAGGCAGGAGAATGACTTGAACCCGGGAGGTGGAGGTTGCAGTGAGCCGAGATCAGGCCACTGCACTCCAGCCTGGGTGACAGAGAGAGACTCTGTCTCAAAAAAAAAAAAAAAAAGAATTAGGGACAGTGTCAAGTCCATCCATTCTGGCCACAGTATCCAACTTCAGTAGGTGGCTTATGGAGCACAGAGCCAGAGGCTGCAGTGGGGCCAGGCGTGGCACCCAGTGTTCAATGGTGGCAGCGGCCGATCGCTCCCGTGGCCTGACTTTGCCTCGGGTTCTGGGAGCTGCACCCTGTTTCTGTGGTTCTCCAGCCTTCCTGGTACCTCCAGAATCCCTTCCAGCCCCCATGGATAAAGTTAAGTGCCTCCCTCTCGTGTGCTCCCTGGAACCACCTCCCTCGTGGCCTCATCAGCTAAGGTCTTTGTCCCCACACCACATGAGCACCCACTGAGGGCAGGGACCAAGCTTCATCTTGTCCAATTCTCTATCCCTGGGCCCAGCTCCAGCCTTACATGTAGAGAAAGTTCTCGTTGTGAATGAATGCCTGGCTCTTTGGAAACAGAAACAGAACCAGGAAAGGATTGACCCAAAGTCCGCTGCAGAGATTGAGCTCCCCCAGCCCCAACAGGGCCCCCCGCTACAGAGGCCTGGGGAACAACCCCAGAAGGGAAATCAGGAACCAGCCTGGGAATGGAATGTCCTAGATCTACCTGAGATCAGGACCCTCCTCCCCTTCCAAGCATGCAGTGACCTGCCAGAGTCACACAGAGGAGCGAGTCCTGGGACCATTCTCCCTCCTAGAAAAAAAAACCCTAAAAGACAAAGCTGTAGCAACTGCTTTTAGAAGGACAGGCTGAGTGGCCGGGCGCGGTGGCTCATGCCTGTAATCCCAGCACTTTGGGAGGCCGAGGCAGGCAGATCACCTGAGGTCGGGAGTTCAAGACCAGCCTGACCAACATGGTGAAACCCCGTCTCTACTAAAAATACAAAAATTATCTGGGCGTGGTAGCAGGTGCCTGTAATCCCAGCTATTTGGGAGGCTGAGGCAGGAGAATCGCTTGAACCTGGGAGGCGGAGGTTGCAGTGAGGGGAGATCACAGCACTGCCCTCTCCAGAGCCTGGGCAATAGAATGAGACTCCGTCTCAAGAAAAAAAAAGCAAAAAACAAAAAACCCCGACAGGCTGAGCTCCCTGGCTTGTGGGGAGAGAGCAAGGGGCCTGCCCAGAGCTGAGTGATCCGGGATGATGGGTGCAAGGGAAGATGACCTCCCTGCAAATTAATGAGGCAGCTTTCTGTTCATAAACCACCTGCCATGACAAGCCTGGCCTGTTCCCAAGACAATGTCCAGGCTCAGAGCAAGCCAGATCCAGAACAGTTTCCAAACTACATTCCAGGGAACCCCAGTGCTCCACAGGCATTGCTAGGTGTGCCATGGGGAGCCTTGAATTAAACACATATAACAATGCAGGACTCCTCAGAGCATTTAATGTGCTGAGGCCCTTGATGACTTTCCAAGAGGCAGCACAGTACACGGCTGATGACAACATTTTTGCTGAGCATCTATCATAACCTTCCAACCTCCTTGAGCTCCAAGGAACATAGCTTGCAAATGCTGCTGTGGGCAGCACCCCACTACCTTCCACTGAGAAACTGAGGTCCCATCTCTTAAGTCTCACTCCCACCCTCTGCTGGGGGCAGTGGGGAGCCAACCTGACCTCCCCTCGCGGGGCTCTGCACACATTGCACACGTCTCCCTCCAGGGAAAGGGGTGCCAAGGAACTTCTGGGCCAGCTGAGCCAAAATACAGACTTGGAGTGTGAACTGGCCAAGTCACTGCCTCCTCCCTGAGGGTCCCTCCCTTTGGCACCCGCCGCCTTATCTCCAGAGAGGCCACCGTGGCACAGAGCCCCAGGCTCCACAGGTGGCTACTGACCTTCACCCACCTCTGGGCCAAGTCCACTCTCTTTTTGTTTTCTTTTTTTTTCTTTTTTGTTTGAGACAGAGTCTTGCTCTGCCCCCCAGGCTGGAGTGCAGTGGTGCAATCGCAGCTCACCGCAACCTCCACCCACTGGGCTCATGTGATTTTCCTGCCTCAGCCTCCCAAGTAGCTAGGACTACAGGCATGGGCCACCACTAAATCTTTGTATTTTTTTAGTAGACATGGGGTTTCACCATGTTGGCCAGGCTGGTCTCGAACTCCTGACCTCAAGTCATCCACCTGCCTCGGCCTCCCTAAGTGTTGGGATTACAGGTGTGAGCCACCACACCCGGCCCCAACTCCACTCTCATTCTTGCCCTGCCCCCTGTGGGCCACAGGACAGCCCTCTGTAGTAACCACTGAAGTCTGGTAAATGAACAACCTCAGCCCCTTGGAAGTCCCAAGAGATCCCAGCAGCTTCCCCTGCCTTGTCACCGCACCTGAAGAATGGTGGTGTGTGGTGGAAGGAGTACAGCCCTGCTCCGGGCCATCGGCTACCTGCATGTCCCCTCTGCTGGAGCCACAGGCCCCTCTGTTGGGCCAGTGTCCACATCCCACACCACAGCCAGGCCAGGCTTCTTTAGAAGCTCCCCATCACTGAGCCAACTTCCTCTGCCAGTTACACATATCACCCAGATGGGGTGATTTCTTACTGCAGAACACTTTGTTAATTGACACACCATTGAACTGAGCTGATGACTCCCGTGACTTGGTATCCTTAGTCCCTGATATGTTTTGGCTGTGTCCCCACCCAAATCTCATCTTGAATTGTAGTTTCCATAATCCCCACATGTAGTGGGAGGGACCTGGTGGGAGGTAATTGAATCATGGTGGTGGTTACCCCCATGCTGTTCTCATAATAGTGAGTGAGTTCTCATGAGATTTGATGGTTTTATAAGGGGCTTTCCATCTTTGCTCATTCTTCTCTCTCCTGCTGCCCTGTGAAGAAGGACGTGTTTGCTTTCCCTTCTCTCATGATTGTAAGTTTCCTGAGGCCTCCCCAGCTCTGGGAACTGTGAGTCAATTAAACCTTTTTCCTTTGTAAATTACACAGTCTCAAGTATGTCTTTATTAGCAGTATGAGAACAGACTAATACAGTACCAATATCTTTTCCTGATTCACTCATGGCACCTGAAGATGGGAAGAAGTAGCACAGACACAGCCGTGATTTCCAGCCCCTCTATGAGCTGCATGCTGACCCTTGGACATGAAGATTCTCTCTCTTGGCTCTGGAAGGTGCCAAGAAATAATATGATAAATGGAGATGCAGCCTGGCTAAAGGACAGTTCAGCAGTAGGGTGGACTTCAGGGTTGGTTCAATCCAGCAGCTCAGCTGTGTCCTCAGGACTTGACCTCTTCCCTCTCTCCTCTGTCATCCATAGCCTCAGCTGGACCCTGAGGTATGGTCCCCTTGGGGTGACAGGCTGGCTGCCAGCTGCCATTAGGGCTAGGTGCTTCCTCATCTGTGACCAGCAGAAATGGGTGAGCATCTACCCCAGCATCCCATGCATTCCAGCAACTGACCTAGAGCAAGCTTGGAGGGACCAGAAAGCACAAGTGCGAGGAACAGGAGCTGGGTAAGCTACACACACTACACAAAATCACAGATCAAAGCCACTTGGTCCTGGGCCAGGCTCAGAGTCCATGCTCAAATATCAGCTACCACTTTTATTCTATGTAAGCCAATATTTGGGCTCATAATGAGCCCATCTTCCCTTGAAGCTAACAGTCTAAGGGATGGTGAGATGACATAAAAAGACACCTGGAGTCTCCACCAATGACTGGCCTCATCATCACAAGCAAGACCTCCCCGTACCTTCTCCATCTGCAAAATGAGGGTTAAAATATCTCCTCACCAAACTCACAGGAGAAATCATGCTTTATAAATGCAGAGATGTTGGCCATGAGGCTTCTGATCCTTGCTACAGGCTTTCAGATCCTTGTTCTGAGCATTGGCAACAACACGTTTCTGAGAACATCTCCTTTGGCAAATGGTAGGTCAGGCAGAGCTGCTTCAACAGAATATGTTTTTGCTTTCAAAAAAAAAGAAAAATTGTGTATGCCTTTTAATCCAAATGGCTGAATTGCTGATTCAATCAGCAAACATGGAACAGACTGAGAAAGTGCAGCGTGAGCTCCGAGACAGCAAAGAGGGCCATGAACTTCAAGGATGTTTATGGAGCGATTGCTGAAACCAGCTTTCTGAAGAGGTAAGTCTCCACCAGGCAACAGGGAGGCACGATGCTGGGAGTGCCGTGGGATTTACGATGTTCATTAAGTCCATCAGCTTCCAACTCCCTCTGCAACCTGCATGTCCAGCTCGGCTACCTGGGGCACAAACAAGGTCTCCAGCTAAATTACCAAGATTCTTAGTGCCCGGCTGCACACCCACAGAGCACAGCCGACCTCAGCACCTGCCACCCCTGGGGACTCCAGGGCATGTTGGGTGTCTCCCACATGCTCAGGTCCAAGCCCACACCTGGCTTCCACCCGGCCCCATCCTCTCTGCATCCCCTGCTTCTGCTGGCCTCCAGTGTTCCCAGGCTGCCAGTCCTAGAGAGTCAAGGTTAGGCTAGGGTTGGGGCAGAAACACACGACTTTGTGCTGTCCCATAGCTGCACTGTTCTTTGTCACCCAGGCCAGAAGGGACACTGCCTGAGCCCAGAGGTTCGCTACCACTCCCAGAAACAGATCCCCAGGCCCCAGCCCAGCTGTCACTTCGCAGCATCCGCCTCCACCATTCTTGCTGCCCCTTCCCCTCCCAGGGCACCTCTGCACCAAACGACTTCATTCTCCTCCTCCAGTTCTGAGAGATAAAACCAGCGTGCATGCCCGTTCCTGCAAACAGGACCAAGCCAACACAAGGCCCCCAGGCCCACAAAAAGCAGGCTCTGTTCCCAGTACAGATGCCTCAGGGACACCCTGCTATATCCATGTCAAACTTCCCTTTATTCATGAATAGAGATGGGAAGTGAGGCATCAGGTGTGCTCAAAAGCTTTGCTATCGGTTAAGAATTGCACCTGGCTACAAGCTACAGAGAATCAAAATAACAGTGGCTATAATAAGGGAGAGGTTAAATTTTGCTCTCATGTGAAAAGAAGTCTAGAGGTAGCCAGCCCAGGGTTGATACAGCAGGTCCACAGCCATCAGTGACCCAGGCTCATTCTATCTTGCTCTCTGCCATCATTAACATGAGGCTCCCATCCTTGGGGCTACCTCATGATCCCAAAATGGCTACTGCAGCTCCAGACATCACATCCACATTTCAGGCAGCAGAGGGTAGGAAGGGGCAAGGCAAAAGGACATGCCTCTCAGCTTAGCCTCCTTTGGAGAGCTTTCCCAGAAACCATACTCAATAACCTTTGCTTACATCTTATAGGCCTATTTCTGAAAGGCTAGGAAATGTGATATTATAAAAAGCCCATTGACACCCAACACTATAGCTTTTGCGTTGCTAAGGAAGCTAAGGAAGACAGGAGTATAGAAAATACCAGCCTCGGCCATACTTTTTTTTTTTTTTTTTTTTGAGACAGAGTCTCACTCTGCCGCCCAGGCTGGAGTACAGTGGCACGATCTCGGCTCATTGCAACCTCCACCTCCCAAGTTCAAGTGATTCTCCTGCCTCAGCCTCCAGAGTAGCTGGGATTACAGGCATGCACCACTATGCCTGGCTAATTTTTGTATTTTTGGTAGAGACAGGATTACACATGTTAGCCAGGCTGGTATGGAACACCTGGCCTCAAGCGATCCGCCCACCTTGGCCTCCCAAAATGCCAGGATTACAGGCATAAGCCACTGCACCTAGCCAGCCATACTTTCTACAGAGCTAATAAAACTAAGAGGATAGGGGCCCAAACTAATCTCCCTCCTGGATTCTTGTGGAGAATAATACAACAGTGATTATGACATCAAAAAAGAGGAGGCAAAGTGTCAGATGTTCTCAGCCCATTCTACACCTGGGATGCAGCACTGTTTTGTGGTGCTTACCTTAACAAATCTGCTATCATATTCTGCTGCTGACAGCTGGTGGTCTACTGGGACCTCAGCGTCTTCATCTCTTGAGTGTTCACACAATTGATTCCTCCTCATCCATCTTTCATTTGTGTTCTTTGCTTTTCTCCTTGAAACAGTTTAATTTCATGGGCTGCATGATGATGTTTTGGACAGTGTGGGACCATATATTCCATGGTGGTCCCATAGGATTATAATGGAGGCTGGGTGTGGTGGCTCACACCTATAATCCTGGCACTTTGGGAAGCTGAGGTGGCCAGATCACTTCAGGCCAGGAGTTCGATACCAGCCTGGCTAACATGGCTGGGACTTGGGAGGCCAAAGCAGGAGGATTGCTTGAAGCGAGGAGTTTGACTACAGCCTGGGCAACATAGCAAGAGGCTGTCTGTATGCTTTTTTTTTTGAAAGAAAGAAAAAGAAAGAAAGAAAGAAAGAAAGAAAGAAAGAAAGAAAGAAAGAAAGAAAGAAAGAAAGGAAGGAAGGAAGGAAGGAAGGAAAGAAGGAAGGAAGGAAGGAAGGAAGGAAAGAAAGAAAGGAAAGAAAAATAACAAAAATAAAAGATTATAAGGGAGCTGAAAAATTTTTCTCATCTAGTGATGTCATTCATAGCCATCATATCATCATAGTGCAATGTGCCACCTTTTCTATGATTAGATATGTTTAGATACACAAATACCATTCTATTCCAATTGCCTCCGCTACTCAGCACTTCCTGCCATACAGGCTTGTGGTGTGGGAGCAATCAGCTGTACCATCTAGCCTAGCTGTGTTGCGGGCTACCCATCCAGGTTTGTGTAAGTGCACTCTGATGTTCACACGATGACGAAATCACCTAACAATGCATTTCTTAGAACGTGTCCCCATGGCTAAGTGACTCATGGCTGTATTCTGGAATCTTGTCATTCCAGACCACAGTCTTCACATTGAGGTACCAAGTTGTGGATCAGAATGGAAAGCTAGGCTATGATGAGGGACAGTGCGCTGTCACATGACTGACATGATTTATTTCACAAAGACAGCAAATGGAGCTGCCATGCCACCTCCAGCAAAGAGAGCCCGGGGCTGGCGTCTATGGAGCTCTAGGCTCTGCAGAGTCGGAGCGAGAACCAGATCCTTGGGGCAAAGAGAGCTGAAACGGATTGCAGAGAAAAGCGAACCACCACACATCTGCTAGAAAGAAATATCTCTTAGGCAGGAGATAACCTTGAGAGGCAGCGTAACCGCTCAACCACTGTGGTTAAGGGCTTAGTTCTCAAGTAGGGAGGCCCAGGCTCTAGGGCCAATGCCTGTGGATGCCTTCGTGTGACCTTGGACAATTTACTTTCTCTCTCCAAGCCTGATTTTCTTCATCCACAAAATGGAAACAATTGCAGATGATGATAATGTAGAACCTGTTCATGAAAGGAAATTGTAGACAGTGCTGGGCCCGGTGCCTGGCTCCTGGTACAGAGAAGGATTCAATAATAACATTAGCCATGACTATTAACAACAGCGGCAGCAGGGATCCTATGTGTGACCTTCTACTTCTGTGGCACAGGGCCTGGCACATCATGAGGCTCAATAAATGGGCTCAACGTCATCGCTACTCTTGTTGTTATTAAAGGAAATAGCCAGAAAGTGCTTCCTCTTTCCACAGGCAACCACGGACACTTTCTCTGGACTTGACTCACTCAGGCAAGAAGAACCTTCCGGGCTGAGCTTCCAAGCCCTAGCCAGGGGAGACGCAGGGCACGGAAGACCCCGCTGAGGCAGATTGGAGAGCTCGGAGCTGCAGAGTCTGTTTGGCATCTGCAACTCTATCGGTGGAGAAACGCCTGCCCCCGCTAAGCAGTCAGTGCCCGCCTGGTCTCACTGGCTCCCAGGCAGCTTCTCCCCACCTCCCCTCTGTGTCCAGCATGCTCCCGGCAGCCTGCCTTATGACAGGTCTACAGGGACATCTGTCGGTGAGAAGGCCCTGCCAGATACCTGTTGACCCCCGCTGGGCAGGAAAAATAACACAGAGAGGCTCTGAGGACCTGGGTATGGTGCAGTGGGAGTGGGGGACATAGCAGACACCCCTTACTCTGTAGAATACCAGCTTTCCACTAAAGTGGGTGATGGCAGGGAATTCTGGCAGAGAATACTGGTTTCTGAGAGCTCCTAGTATAAAATTGGATCTGTGTCCCTAAGGAAAATTCCACATTACAGAAAGTGTGGCCCAGGGAGGGAGAAAGCCTCAGCTGGGCATCACAGGAATTGGTTTTGTCAGTCGGCAGCCCTGTGGCTCTGGCTAAGTCCCTTCCCCTCCGTGCCTTGGTCTCCCCATTAGGAAAGTTCAGGAGGTTCATGAGGTCTGTGGCTCCATAGCTTGAATATACACCATGGAAGGTTGCTTTTTGGTTGTTTTTGAGACAGAGTCTTGCTCTGCCACCCAGGCTGAAGTGCAGTGGTACAATCATAGTGCACTGTAACTTTGAACTCCTGGCCTCAAGCAATCCTCCTGCCTCAGCCTCCCAAAGTACTGGGATTACAGGAATGAGTCACCGCACATGACCCTGGGAAGCTTTTTAAAAAGCAGATTCCCAGACTGCACTCCCTGAAATTCTGATTCAGCCGGTTACAGGGGGCCCAGAAACCTGCCTGAGGCTCCTCCCAGAGGACCCCACTCCCTGGCTGCCTCTTAACCTGCAGTTTCAGGCATCCCAGGGTGTCCCACTGTCTCCCAGGCCCCAGGGAGAATCAGAAAGAGTGGGGGCACCGCAGGGAGCAGGCAGGAGGGAGCGGTTGCAGAGGCCCTGGCCTGGTGACTGCTGTCTTCAAACCGCCCAGAGCAAACCCACAGAGCCGGCCCGGGCCCCGCCCACCTTCGGTCCAGTGTTATGGGGGAAGCTGTCAGACGCCAGCATCAGTGTGAGGTGCACTTATGGAAACTGCCCTCCCTGACTTTCCCGCTGAAAAGTCCTTACCTCTGAGGTTTTCAGGAATCTGAAAGGAAAGGCTTCTTTCCATGAAAATGTGCCGAAAGACCACTTCACACCTGCACCTACGCGCCGTCCTGTGGGAGCCAGCCTGAGTCGGCCTGGCTTGGATGGCAGCAACCTCCATGCCTCACCCATCCCAGGGGCCCTCCTGCCCTCTGCCTAGGAGGTGTTCCAAGTGCTTGGCATGCATTACTTGACCTTATCTTTGCAATGCCACGAGGCGGCCAACATTATTGCCCCGTTTCGTGGATAAGGTTACTAAGGCACAGAGAGGGTCGGTAATTTGCCCAAGGTCACTTAGCTAAGAATTGGTGGAGATGGGTTTCACACTCCTTCAGGGAAACTCCTGAAGCTAAGCTTTGAGACCCGCTTCATCTTCTAGCTTAGAGATATAGTCACTACTTTTTTCAGCAGAGCCCTCTCCAAACAGAATCGTAGATTTGACCCCTGCATAAGAAACACATCAAAGCAAAGCCACTCTGGTTGAAGCGGAGGGACTATCCAGCCATCCCGCCTCCCCTTACCCTGCTCATGGAGACCTCCTCAGAGCACCAGGGTTCTGCAGAACTGAATCTAAGAGTCAATAAAGAAGCCATGGCTCAGAGAGGGAGTGTGCCTTGCCCAAGGCCACACAGCCTGCAGGTGGCAGAGCTGTTGTGACACAGGCAGCATCCAGAGAAACAGGGGATGTGCGGGGCAGCCTGAGAAAGGGGCCCTGCACACCTGGCCAGCCCACCCTGAGCACCTAGATGGGCAGAGGAGAGCAGTGATGGTCCGGGTTGACCCCAGGCAGGGGGCTTAACTGGGGTTGCTAGGGAATGGCTGAATCTACAAGTATATTCACTTGTTCACTCAACAAACATCGCCAGAGTACCTACTATGTGCCAGGTATGATGTGGCACCAAGGATACAATGGTGAATGATGAGGACAGTCTCGTCCCTCCCCGCCATGCTCATATCCCAGGCGGAGAGACTGATAATTAAACAATGACAACAGGCCAGGTGTGGTAGCTTATGCCTGTAATCCCAGCACTTTGGGAGCCCAAGGTGGGTGGATCACCTGAGGTTAGGAGTTCGAGACCAGCCTGGCCAACATGGTGAAACCCCATCTCTACTAAAAACACAAAAATTAGCTGGGCGTGGTGGTGGACACCTGTAGTCCCAGCTACCTGGGAGACTGAGGCAGAAGAATCGCTTGAACCTGGGAGGCGGAGGTTGCCATGAGCTGAGATCATGCCACTGCACTCCCGCCTGGGCGTCAGAGCGAGACCCTGTCTCCAGAAAAAGAAAAGACAATGACAGCAACACACAGGGACGGCTGCTTTGGTGGGAACTGCTGCCTACTGAGGGCACAAAGAGTCGGGGCTTGTAGGCTGGTGGAGGGGTCAGGAGGGGCTGTTCTGAGAAATAAAGCCATCCGAGCATTGACAGATGACATGGCATCAGCCTGGCCAAGAGAAGGGGAAAGCGTGCCCCACAGAGGGAACAGCAAGTGCAAAGAATGAGCACAATGCATTTGAGGACCTGGAAGAGGTTTGATTTGGCCAGAGCAGAGCCCATGGCAGGAGATGGTGAGAAAGGGGACTGGAGAGGTAACAGGGGCCAGGCTGCATGAGTCATGGAAAGAGGCGTGGGCTTTATCCTACAGAAGTTGAATGATTAGATATGTGTTTCTCTCATTGTTTTAACTCCCCTGGCTTCTATATGGAGGACCGTATGGAGGAGGGGTGGGAGATGCTGGGACGTTGTTCGTAGGGAATCGTGGTGTCCAGAGAAGACATGATGGTGATTTGATGTGATGATCACGGGAAGGAGAAGAAGGGACGGTCTGCCAACATCCATCCCTTTCTCCGCCTCCTCTGCATCGGGGGAGGGAGGTGAGGAGGGTAGGTGACAAGTCTGGCCAATGACATGGTCAGCAGTGATGTACATCACTTCCAGAATATCCCCACACTCTCCTTCACCCCCATCTCCCTGGGATGGTAATGCTCCCAGGGTAAGCCTGGGAGCCTCGGGCCAAGTCCCTAGAGCCTGGGTCCAAGAGCCCCTGGTTCCCTTTGCCCCACTGGGCTGCAGCAGGAGGGACCTACCACGCCTCTCTGCCCTGAGACAAAGACCAGTCCCCTCTCCAGTAAAAATCCTTATCTCTGGAGAAGGAAGCAGGATGAACGGGGAGGAATCTACAACCACTCCCACATTAATGATGTTCATGCATGCGTACGTGCCTGATCGTTCTTTGAGCTCTTCATCTGTTTTTTTTTTTTTTTCTTTTTTCTCTATTTCCCCCTTTTCCTTAAACCACGGCACATTCAAACAGGCAGTACTTGCCTTAGGGGAGGCAGGTGTTAGGTAAAAACACCTGTGGGTGCCGGGCATGGTGGCTCATGCCTGTCATCCCAGCACTTTGGGAGACCAAGGTGAGCGGATCACGAGGTCAGGAGATAGAGACCATCCTGGCCAACATGGTGAAACCTCGTCTCTACTAAAATACAAAAAGTTAGCCCGACATGGTGGTGTGCGCCTGTAGTCCCAGCTACTCGGGAGGCTGAGGCAGGGGAATCGCTTGAACCCAGGAGGCGGAGGTCACAGTAAGCCGAGATCATGCCACTGCACTCCAGCCTGGCAACAGAGACACAGTAAAAAAAAAAAAAAAACTAAACAAACAAAAAAAAAACACCTATGGGTCTTCTTAACTTTTGTCCTCCAAAATCCTTTGTCTCGGAGAAAAAAGGAGAGCCAGCCTTGGGCATCCTGAGAGCAGAGATTCCTGCCTCTACTCACAGCAGCCTGCCAAAAGAAAGCCTAGGCCCCAGGGAGGAACCGTGCTGAGGCCTCTCAAAAGGGGGCACACTAGTGGCTCACCCACGGTCTCCTGCCCTGAGCGCGCCATGGAAGGATCTTGTGGGCTTTGAGGACTGGAGTGTGGACGTGTCAGAAGTTCCTGTGTGCACCCATGATGGGGACCCTCCTGGCCCCTACTTGCTGCTCTGGTCCCTCAGAGGTCTCTGCCGCTGTGACAGGACCCTGAGCAGGGTAGGAAGTTCACCAAGAAGATTGGAAGCTACTTTTTCTCTGCCAGTTCAGCCAAGGTCTTGATGTCAGAAACACTGCTGAGTGGTTAAAAACAAGTGGTGGGAGGCGGTGGCTTACACCTGCAATCCCAGCACTTTGGGAGGCCGAAGCGGGCAGATCACTTGAGGTCAGGAGTTTGAGACCAGCCTGGCCAACATAGTGAAACCTCGTCTCTACTAAAAATACAAAAATTAGCTGGGTGTGGTGGTGCACACTTGTAATTCCAGATACTTGAGAGGCTGAGGCAGGAGGATCGCTTGAACCCAGGAGGCGGAGGTTACAGTGAGCTGAGATTGTGCCACTGCACTCCAGCCTAGGCAACAGAGTAAGACTCCATCTCAAAAAAAAAAAAAAGTGATTTTTCTTGCACACCTGAGTCAGTGCCCTGAGCTTCTTACACTTTACACAACAGTTATTAGGGATACCCTCCCCCAGTGACATCTGAGGGCAGCTGCAGAGGGCAGGGTCTTCCCCACAGCAGAGCCGGAACACCCCTTCTGGGAAGGCTCAGCTTTGGGGAGGAAGGGCTTCCGTTTCCAAGCAGGCCAGGGACTCCCCACACACATCCCAGGCTGCGTCTGCCCTGGAGATGAAGTCACAAGCCAGCCTCAGGGTTACCTCTGGGCTCCAGTCCCCCCAGCCTAGTCCTGCGGTGCTCCTCCCCACAGCCCTTCTTTCCCCATTCACAGGCAAAGCAAGATCCCTGGAGATTCCAGTTCCTGCCTGGCCCTGGTTCTGTCACTGCTCCCCTGACAGCCCCCACATGCCCACAGCGTCAACCAGCACATCACTTCACAGCCAGCGGCCGCCCCATGCCTGCCCGCGGCTCCCCTCTGCAGCCTCCAGGCCAGCCCCACCCAGCGCGGAGAGTCAGGGCTTCCTGGCCGGGTCTGAATCCCGCATCCCCCGGCTACAATACAGTCCCAGTAGGCAACAGGGTCCCCGTGGAGGGGAATCAACTGAAGAATGAAGTGTTTACTTCAGAGCTTCTACCACGGCGCTGTGTGCTTCCCTCAGAGAGCGACACACTCACACACACCCTCTCACACTCTCACACTCACGCTCACACACTCACACCCACAAACACACACACGCTCACACCCACACACTCACGTACACACCCACACACACTCACACGCTCACACCCACACGTTCACATGCTCGCACCCACACACTCACACATGCTCACACTCTCACACACATGCTCACACCCACACACTCACATGTGCTCACACCCACACATGCTCACACATGTGCACTCACTCAGACTGACAGACACTGACACACACTAACACACACTCACATACACTCAGCACATTGACACATTTACACACATACACTGACACATTCTTACACACACACATTCACACACTCATGCGCACACACTGTCACATGCTTACAATCAACATACTCAGTCTTTGTTCACACTCACACTTATATGTCCACACACTGTCACACATGTTCACACATACACTCACACAAAACACAGGCTTTGTTCACATACATTCATACACATTCACACACATGCAAACGCAATCCTCACAGCACACACCTGCATACACACCCACACTTGTGCTTACACACACACCCACACTCATCCACATTCTCACACTCACATGTGCTCACACACTCCCATACACCCACACACTCGTGCACTCATGAGGTCGCACTCACATGCTCTCTAGCATCCTCATATTCACTCACACATCTTCACACGCTCACATAGACACACAGGTGCTCACACACAATCACACTGACACACTTATTTACTCACATACGCACACATTCACATACACAAGAGTGTGCTCCCACGCCCATCCTGGCCGCTCCCAGGCAGCTACTGACACACGCCAGGTCGGTGGCGATTCACACTCCGTGCTGAGAGGTATTCAGAGGGTGGGGCGCCATCTGGTCCTCACTTTTCGTGGGGGGCGGGGGGGCGGTGTTCAGAACACTTGGCTCTGGCTGATGCCAGAAGGAGAAGGCCGGTGGCCCAGGGAAGGGGGACCGGGAGGGAGGGAAGAGCATCGCTCTCTTTTTCCTGGACATGGGTCCCTTCCTGAGCAAGCCTGAACTGGTCTCAATTTTCCTGGGTTCTCTTAATAATTTTTTGGTAAACTGCCTTTTGTGGGGGAATCCCAGCGCGCCACGCACTTTGCCAAGCGTTTGGCCGTGCACCCGTCGGCAATTCCAGTGGCTGTTGTTCCATCCGCACTTCACTCTAGAGGCCACGGAGACTCAAGCCCAAGTGGTTTTGGTCACGACTGCACAGCTGGGAGGGGAAGAGCCCTGGTACGAAGCCACTCGGCGGCTCAGTTCATGGTTCTGCAAAGCTTCCCCGCCGCCCAGCTCTCCTGCCCTCAAGCACGCCCACTCCCTGGGGACCCTTCAGCACATCCCTGGAATCACTCTCTCCCTCCCCCATGCAGACTGTGTCCCCAGCCCATTCCCGCAGAGACAAAGGTCAGATCCACCACTTCTGTCCCTCGTCCCCTGCTCATGGTCCACAACACCCTCCACCACCATCACAGGCCCAGCGGGCGACTGCAGGGCAGGAAAGGGAGAGCCTCCGCTGCCGCATCAGCCTCCAGGAGCTCCGCCAAGAAAAATGAGGGCAAGGACACACTCCGCTGGCGAGGCCTGCCATTTCATTTTAAAGGAGACAGCGCTTCCTGGATCTTGCTCGTGCTGCTGCAAGTCATATAAAATGATAGGATCTTTCTGAAGGGCAGTGTGATCACATATATCAAAGACCTTTAAAACGTGCATGCAGGGGCACATCCTTTAGCCTATTAACTTCACTTCTAGGAAACGTATCCTAAGGAAATATTTGGACAGGTGAGCAAAGACGTAGGTACAAGGATGTTCACTGCAGCACTGTTTAAAATAGCAAGGAGCTGTAGCCAAAAATAGAAACAATCTAAATAAATCATTGCATACCCATACAATGAAGCACCCTACAGCTACAAAGAATAATTGTAAAATATAGTCATTGACATAGAAAGATATTCACAATCTATTTTTGACTTTAGACAGGCTGTAATAACCTATTTACATTTTGATGCCATTTTAACTAAAAATCTGTATCAATAAAGAAAATTCTAGGCCGGGCATGGTGGCTCACACCTGTAATCCCAAAACTTTGGGAGTCCGAGGTGGGAGGCTTGCTTGAGCCCAGGAGTTCGAGACCAGCCTGGACAACATAGTGAGACCCCATCTCTGCAAAAAACAACAACAACAACAAAATCAAAAAATGAGGTGTGAGAATTGCTTCAGCCCAGGAGGTTGAAGCTGCATGAACTATGATCATGTCACTGCACTCCCGCCTGGGTGACAGAGTGAGACCCTGCCTCAAAAAGAAAAAAAAGAAAGAAAAACTTAGAAGTGAATGCATCAGACCAGGCGAAGTGGCTCACGCCTGTAAGTGGCACTTTGGGAGGCCAACACGGGTGGATCACCTGAGGTCAGGAGTTCGAGACCAGCCTGGCCAACGTGGTAAAACCCCGTCTCTACTAATAATACAAAACTTAGCCTGGTGGGATGTTGCGCACCTGTAATCCCAGCTACCTGGGAGGCTGAGACAGGAGAATCACTCGAACTTAGGAGTGGGAGGTTGCAGTGAGCTGAGATACCCCCACTGTACTCCAGCCTGGGTGTCACAGCAAGACTCTGTCTCAAAAAAAAAAAAAAAAAAGAATTGAATGCATCAAAATATTAACTAACACAGTTTATCTATGGAGAGTAATGCCACGAATGATTTTTTGAAATCTCCTTTGCATTTACTGATTTTTTCTTTTTTTTTTTTGAGACGGAGTCTCGCTGTGTTGCCCAGGTTGGAGTGCAGTGGTGCGATCTCCGCTCACTGCAAGCTCCGCCTCCCAGGTTCACGCCATTCTCCTGCCTCAGCCACCTGAGTAGCTGGGACTACAGGTGCCCGCCACCACACCCGGCTAATTTTTTGTATTTTTAGTAGAGACGGGGTTTCACCGTGTTTGCCAGGATGATCTCAATCTCCTGACCTCTTGATCCGCCCACCTCGGCCTCCCAAAGTGCTGGGATTACAGGCGTGAGCCATCGTGCCCAGCCTGTTACTGATTTTTTCTAAAATTAACATTTAATTAATATGAATTTTTACTTATACATGCATATTATTATATATTTGTTTGACTACACATAAATATTCCTGGAAAACTACACAAGAACACATTAGCTTCCTCTGGCAACAACAGAAGGTACGTGGCAGAGGGTCAGCATGTGGAAGAACATTTTTCACTATGTACTTTTATGGATCCTTTGAATTTTGAATCATATGAATATATATATATATATATATATATATTTTTTTTTTTTTTGAGACAAGCTCTCATCTCACTATGGTGTCCAGGTTGGTCTGGAACTCCTGAGCTCAAGTCTGGAACACTGAGCTCCCACAGTGCTGGGATTATAGGAGTGAGCCACCCCACTCGGCCAAATTTATCATCTTTCACAAATACAAATACAAACTAAATTTAAGTTTTAAAACAAAATAAAATATTTTTTTTTTGAGATGGAATCTCGCTCTGTCGCCCAGGCTGGAGTGCAGTGGTGCCATCTCAGCTCACTGCAACCTCCGCCTCCCGAGTTCAAGCGACTCCCCTCCCTCAGCCTCCCAGGTAGCTGGGATTACAGGCCTGTGCCACCACACCCGGCTAATTTTTGTATTTTTAGTAGAGACTGGGTTTTGCCATGGCTGGGTTGGTCTCGAACTCCTGACCTCAAGTGATCTACCCGCCTCGGCCTCCCAAAGTGATGGAATTACAGGGATGAGCCACCGCACCTGGCCAAAAATAAAAGATTTAAGGGGTATCTTTGACATTTCACAAAGCCCATTTTTGTGCAGCAGTGACCGTGGAAGGAGACTGTTTATATCAGAGTCACAAACTCAAATGCCTAGAGGGCCAGAGGGATGAATGCAGGACAGAGCTGGTGTAACCACAGGGAGTGGTGGGGACTGCGGCAACCTGGAAAGCAGAGGCCCTGTCTGTGGCGGCAGCGTGATTCTGCTCCAGCTGATTAGACCATGCAGGAAGACTGCCCCAGGGCCAGCCCTTCCAGCTCATCAGTAAAAGCCTCACATCTAGGATTCCATATGCTTTTCCTCATTTTAAAGCATGTGCTTAGGCCAGGTGCGGTGGCTAATGCCTGCAGCCCCAACACTTTGGGAAGCAGATCACTTGAGCTCAGGAGTTCAAGACCTGCCTGGGCAACTTGGCGAAACCCCATCTCTACAAAAATACAAAAATACAAAAATTAGCCAGGCATGGTGGCGCATGCCTGTAATCCCAGCTACTTGGGTGGCTGAGGTGGGAGGATCACTTGGGCCCAGAAGGTTGAGGCTGTAGTGAGCCGAGATTGCACCACTACACTCGAGGGTAGGCAACAGAATAAAACACTGTCTCAAAAAAAACAAAAAGTGCTGGCCCTAAAAATGAGTTTCTACAGGCCAGGCACAGGCCAGTTTGCAATCTCTACATTCATATGGAATATTTTTGTTTACACTCCCAAAGTACCTTAGGGAGAAGTAACTTGCTTAGAGTCAAACGGTGACTCTAGAACTTTGAGATGGAGTCTCGCCCTGTCGCCCAGGCTGGAGTGCAGTGGCACAATCTTGGCTCACCGCAACCTCCGCCTGCTGGGTTCAAGCGATTCTCTTGCCTCAGCCTCCCTAGGAGCTGGGATTACATGCATGGGATTACAAAATGCCTGGCTATTTTTTGTATTTTTAGTAGAGACAGGGTTTCACCATGTTGGCCAGGCTGGTCTCGAACTCCTGACCTCAGATGATCCGCCCACCTCGGTTTCTTAAAGTGCTGGGATTACAGGCACGAGCTGCTGTGCCCGGCCAGAACTTTAGTTCTAACAGTAGTTATTAATAGTTAACAGCAGGCCAGGAGCGGTGTCTCACACCTGTAATCCCACCACTTTGGGAGGCCAAGGCCAGAGGATGACCTGAGGTCAGGAGTTCGAGACCAGCCTGACCAACATGGAGAAACCCCGTCTCTACTAAAAATACAAAATTAGCCGGGCATGGAGACGCATGCCTGTAATCCCAGCTACTCGGGAGGCTGAGGCAGGAGAATTGATTCAACCCAGGAGGCAGAGGTTGCGGTGAGCTAAGATCACACCATTACACTCCATCCTGGGCAACCAGAGCAAAACTCCATCTCCAAAAAAAAAAAAAAAAAGTTAACAGCGACTTGGAGGGAGCCAGAGGTTTACAGGGCTGTCGGACCCTCTCGGGGCACCAACATTTTATCAGAGCAGGAAGCCCAAGCGTGTTCACTGAGGACATTTGAAGAGTGGAAACAGAAGCCCAGTGTAGGAGGGTGAGCTCTCCTGGCTCCCCTGGAAGAGCCAGCCTCCATGTTAGGTAAGGCTGGTCAGCAGCCAAAGTCAAGGTATAGAAGCAGGGGGCCAGACCTAAAACCTTGAGCACTGGCCTCTGGCCTCCCTACCTCCCTGCCTGTGCCCACCGTGTCCCCTTCCACTCTGCCGCTTTACACCCTGGCCAGCCTGCAGCTCAATCACATCTATCTCCCACCCGCAGGCTCCTTGACCACACAGAGAAGAGGCAGGATTCAAACCAAGGCTGGCTCATTCCTCTAAGTCCCTGCTCTTTCCACCCAGCATCCTCCCTTCTCTGGGTTACTGCATCCTCTGAACCTGTTTCTTCACCCCTGAAATGAGGCTAAGTACTCCGGAGGCTGAAGCAGAAGGATCGCTTGAGCCCAAGAGTTTGAGGCTGCAGTGAGCTACGATGGCACCACTGCACTCCAGCCTGGGCAACAGAGCAAGACCCCATCTCTAAAAGCTAAATTAGGCCAGGTGCAGCAGCTCACACCTGTAATCCCAGCACTTTGGGAGGCCGAGGCGGGCGGATCACCTGAGGTCAGGAGTTCGAGACCAGCCTGTCCAACATGGTGAAACCTCTTCTCTACTAAAAATACAAAATTAGCCAGGTATGGTGGTGGGCGCCTGTAATCCCAGCTACTCGGGAAGCTGAGGCAGGAGAATCACTGGAACCCAGGAGGCAGAGGTTGCAGTGAGCTGGGATCGCACCCCTGCACTCCAGCCTTGGACAACAGAGCCAGACTCCGTCTCAAAAAAAAAAAAAAAAATCTCTTTTTTAAATAAAAGTTAAATTAATTAATTAATAGGAAGAAATGAGGCTAAGGATACCTCTTTCATAGGGTGGCTGTGAGTTACATGGAATGAGAGGTGAAGAAATTGAAGATGAGAGACTATTTTGCATCCACTCAATTAGAAAAGGTTTTGAAATGGTAATACTCAGTGCTTGTGAGTATCTGATGAAATGGGACCCTTTCATCTCCTTCAATGAGATTCCCGCCTAGAGTGCTCAGGAGGGTCCCTACACATTGGAAAAGGTCAGTAAATCTCAATAAATTCCTGGTGACTGAGTGACTACACTCTTAAATCTGTTAATTCTCTAGTTCCTCTTTTCGACAAATAGGGGAGGCTGGGGCTGTTAGGTGACTTGCTAAAGTCACACAGCTGGTAACACAGGAGTCAGAATTAGAGCCTCAGAATTTCTTCCCTCCTCCTGAGGGCCTTGTCCTGGGCCCCTTCCTCTTCTTTCAGACCACCAGGATGGGACACAGCTGGCGCCCGCATACCCGCCCTTTCCACTCCCCCGGAGCCCCACCTGCCCACAAGGACTGCCTGATTCGCCTCACCTGGGCACCTCTGGGTCCCAGCCCAGATCCCCAGGCCTCCCGGGGACAGGAGGGGAAGGTCCACATTAGATGGTCTCACAGGGTAGCCACAGGGAGAGAAACGATGGGGAGGCGGCCCAGGGTGGGGTTCAGGCAGACCCTGGGGCGGGAGCTGTCAGGACATCCCCATGTGTGGACAAAAGAACCTACCTGCGGTGCTGGCAAAAGTGCTCAGGCCACAACCGCCCTATGGCCACACACACACACACCCCGCAGGGATCACACAGGGAGGAGTCTCAGACACTCCCTGAGGGGAACCAAGCTCTGATCCCAGTGAGGGCCCTAATGAATAGGGCTGATCCGCTCACTCCCACCTTCACTGACCACCCAGCCGGGTTCAAGTAACCTCCCTCCAGGGCCCACCCCTCCCCTACTCTCCACCCAATGAGCCTCCAGAGGGGATGCCATGGTCCAGACCTAAGCCAATCAGCACACTGCCTCCCTGGCCACAGTGATTGGTTCAGTGTGGGCACATGACCTCAGTGGCTCCAATCAGAGCACATCTCAGGACTTCCCTTGGGAACCGTGAAACCATTACCATCTCCATATTTCCATCTGGAGTCCCTGGAGCGCCTGGCACCCGTCTTGGGTCCATAAGGAGAGTCCTCCAGACTGGACCACCGCCAAGAAAACAATAAAAAGCTCGGCCGACTCGGCAGCTGAGTCCTGATCATGTGCTTCAGTCTGGATTAGGTCTTGCCTGAAGCTAGCGAGAAGCTGCATAGTTCCAAGAGCCCCCCAAAACCCTGTGTTTTGCTTAAGCAAGTTTGGGTTGGGTTTTCTCTTACAGACAGTCCCCGACTGACTTATGCTTGACAGGAATTTTCCGACCTACGATGGGTAATCCCATCGTAAGTCAGGAAGCTCCTTACCATTTATGTTTTCTACTGAAAGCCTATCGCTTTGGCACCATGGTAAAGTTGAAAGCCGGTAAATCAAACAAGCCTAAGTCAGGCACCGTCTGCTGTGTTGCAGACATTAAATGTATTTTCGGCTTTCAGCATTTTCTATTCAGGTTGGGTTTATTGGGATGTAGGTCCACCCTAAGTCAAGCAGCAGCTGTATTTACAACCAAGAATATCCTAAATGATACCCAGCAGAGCTGTCCGGATATACACCCAGGATGAGAGCTGCGCCCTCCTGCTCATAGCAAAAGTCAAGGAACAAAGAATATCTTCTTGCCGAGAAGAGTCTGCCTGTCCCTCCCCACTGAGGTTCCAAACTCCACGGGCTAGCAGCCTGTCTGCCCAGAATCTCTGCTCTAGACACCCACAACACGAACGAGAACACGCAGATGCCACACACAGCACTGGGTGGACTTTTATTTTAAAGTCAAAGGCACAGCCTGGCTGGGCTGAGGCAGTGACCATGGATGCCCAGCCCAGACCCCCAAGGCCCCACCCCCAGCCAGGAGTAGCTGTGCCAAAGAGGAGGGGGTGGGTGAGAAGACGGCCTCCTCTTTTAGGAGCCACCTATCTCCTTCCTTAGCCCCAACAGGGGAGAAGCAGATGACATAAAGTGAGGCAGAAATGCTTCAGAGGGTCCCCCAGGGCCTCTCCTTCAGTACCCCCAACACGGGTCTTTGGTGGACGTAATTGCACAGACAGTCCATAAAGTGACAGTTGAGGGGTGCCCCTCCCAGGAACGGGGCCTCAGGGGAGAACAGGGTAGGGGGTCCCAGTTTAGGAGTTAGCACTCCTAACTCAGTGCTTAGAAGTGGGGGAGGGGCTCTTTCCTGTTGGAGCAGTCCCCCTGGAGGGGCCTTCTGCCCAGAAGAGGCAGTGTCGTGGGAGAGGGCCCCCCAAACCCCGCTCCCCAGCAGGCCCCCCCTTCCCTGCATCTCTATCTGGTAAGACATAAAAAATTCTCTGCTTATAAAAATACTTCTGCTCTGTCTGGGAGTGGGGTGGGGTAGGAGAGGAAAGGACAGTCCCTTGGGGATCAGGTCGGCCGCAGGCAGAGGCCTCCGGGAGTGAGCCGGGCTCCCAGGTCACAGCCCCTATGAGGGAAGGGGGTCACAGTGGTGGGGATTAGGAGGGGGGCAGGGGGCCGTTGGCTCGGCGGGGGGCCCCTTTGGCGGCGACGGGGGCTCGGCCCGGGTTGGCTGGTGCAGGGGAGCCCCGGCGGGAGGCGGTGGCGCTCCGCAGCTTCTGCTTCCGCCGCTTGGCCAGGGGTGCGTTCTCCACGCTCTTCAGGAAGAAGCCCTCCCGCTTGCCCCGGTTGAACGCCTGGCAGAAAGGAAAGGGTAAGTGCTCCCACCCCCGCCTGACCCCGGCTTCCAGATCTAGTTTGACCTCCATTCCCAGACCTTGCCTCCAGCCGCCTAGGTCAAGGCCGACAGGGCCTTGGCCTCCAGACCGACCACCGGATTCGGTTCACCTCCCTTTTTTTTTTTTTTTTTTTTGACGGAGTCTCCTTCTGTCGCCCAGGCTGGAGTGCAGTGGTGCAATCTCAGCTCACTGCAACCTCCGCCTCCTGGGTTCAAGAGATTCTCCTGCCTCAGCCTCCTGAGTAGCTGGGATTACAGGCGCGCACCACCACACCCGGCTAATTTTTCTCTTTTTAGAAGAGACGGGGTTTCACCATGTTGTTCAGGCTGGTCTCGAACCCCTGACCTCGTGATCCGCCCGCCTCGGCCTCCCAAAGCGCTGGGATTACAGGCGTGAGCCACCGCGCCCGGCTTCACCTCCCCTTTCCGGGCTCCGATGGCCGGGCCTCCCCAGACCCCACCTCTCGAGGCTTCGCCCACCCCTTCCCTTCAACAGACCCTGCCCCTTACCATGAAGGTGGCGTTGAGACCCGAGCGCACTGCAGGCCCAGAGGACTCGAGCACGTCGGGCGTCCGGAGCGGGGGTGAGGAGCGCGCGCTGCCGTCCTGCAGCCACGAGCTGCCCCGCAGTCCCTCGAGCTTCAGCCGCTTGGCGGGGTCCACGGTCAGGAGCCCTGGAGGCGGGGCAAGGAAGTGTGGGGAGGAGCCTGGCGTAAAGACTGAGCCCCAAAGAGATCGTAGCAGCCCCACTCTCCTCCCCTACCCATCCCCAACCAGGACACCTGGCCCAGTGACCATCCCTGTCCCAGCGTCCCCCTCCCCAACCATGGTCTGTGACCTCCAGCTCCGCACCTCGGACCAGCTCCTTGGCTTCCTCGGATACACCCTGCCAGGCCTCCCCGTCAAGGGAGAAGCGCCCCTCGCGGATTTTGCACATGATCTCGGCCGCCTGGCTCTGCCCGCCCTGGCCAGAGGCCCCTTGGAAGGGGACCTGCCCCGACAGCATCATGTACTAGGAGGGGTGAGGGGAAGGTGAGGCCAGCCCAGGCTGCGGTGCCGAGGCTGACCCCTCCGCTCCCACAGAACCACTCACCCTCCCCACTAGGGGCACTCCTGAGACCCACGCGTGGTGAACCCTGACTTCTAACCCCCAATACCCGGATGCTCCGACTCTAGCACCAGAGCGACCCCACCTCTTTATTTGAACCACCCCGATCCCAGCTTCGGACGAAACCCAGCCGACCCCACCAAGATGACCCCTGTCCCCTCCCTCGTGCTGCTGCACATCAGGAAGACGCCAGGTCCGAGCGACCCTGACCCCGCCTCAAGGACCGCGTCCCATACCAGAATGACGCCCAGGCTCCAGAGGTCGCAGGACTCGTCGTAGCCCTGCTGCGCCAGCAGCTCGGGGGCAGCGTACTGCAGCGTGAAGCAGGGCGTCTGCATGGGCACCCCGGGACTCTGCGGCCGCAACCGCGCAAACCCGAAGTCGATGATTTTCACCGGGGCCCCGGGCGTGTCGTCGGCGTACAGGATGTTCTGCGAGGGCGGCGGGGTAGTGGTCAGAGGCAGCCCCCGGCGCCACAGCTCCGCCCCGCCGCCGAGGCAGCTCGCCCACCTCCGGCTTGAGGTCGCGGTGCACCACGCCCGCCTCCTCGTGCATGAAGCTCACGGCCGACACGAGGCTGCGCAGGATCTGGCTTGCTTCCGACTCGCTGAAGTGCCGCTTCTTGCGGATGTGCTCCAGCAGCTCCCCGCCCCGCAGCAGCTCCAGGACCAGGTACGTGTGCAGCTGCGGGCGGCGTGGCGGGCCACGGTCAATACCCACCCACAGCGGCGAGCCCCCTCCCACCACCCAGGCCCCACCCCCGGCCTTCGGGCCCTGCCAATGTTCGAGCACCCCCTCCTCAAAGTCCTTTTTCTTTCTTTCTTTGTTACTTTTTTGGAGACAGTCTCTCTTTGTCGCCCAGGCTGGAATGCAGTGGCACCACCTCGGCTCACTGCAACCTCTGCCTCCCGGGTTCAAGCGATTCTCGTGCCTCAGCCTCCCAAGTAGCTGGGATTACAGGCGCACGCCACCGCGTCCGGCTAATTTTTGTATTTTTCGTAGAGACGGGGTTTCGCCATGTTCCCAGGCTGGTCTCGAACTCCCGACTTCAAGTGATCCGCCCACCTCGACCTCCCAAAGTGCTGGGATCACGGGTGTGAGCCATCGCGCCCGGCCAAAGTCCCTTTTCTTGTCGATCCTCAGCTCCGCCTTCCCGTCCTCAGGCCCTACTCCCCTCAAATTCCACTCCCTGCGCCTCCCTGGTCCCTTTGGGCCCCCGAATCAAACGCTAGGCCCCGCCCAATTCACCCCTAGATCCAGCCCATAGTGCCCCCAAGCCCCGCCGCCTGCCCCTTTTCTCTCCGCCCTCCCCTGGCCGGAAGCCATCACCTGGTCGTGATGCACCTCGTGCAGATTCACCACGTTGGGGTGTGACTGGCACAGGCGCAGGGCAGCCACTTCGCGCTGCGTGTTCGCCTCCAGCCTGGGGGACGGAGCAGAAGGAGTTACGGTCGCCGCGCTTCGGCCCCGCCCCCGGGACAGCGCTCTGCCACCCCCACCCCTGCCCGCGCCTGGGCCCTCCCACCTGCGACTGAGGATCTTGACTGCGAACTCCTGGCCGCTCTGGCGCTGGCGGCAGCGGCGACACACAGAAAAGCTGCCCTGGCCCAGCGCAGGCTCCCGCAGGTCCAGCTCGTACTGCTGGAAGAAGGGCGAGTCCTGGAGGCGAAGGCGAAGGGGGCGCGTCAGAGGTCCCACCTGGTAGCCCCACGGCCCCGCCACGCCCCATGTCGGAGAGGCTTAGGACCTTACCGAGCTCACGCTGCGGGCGCCAGTTGGATCTAGGCCTAGAGTCCCCGGGCCTAGGCCTCTCCTAAAACCAATTTCCCCCCAACCCAGCCCAGCCCAGCCCACCTGCATCATAGCGCTCCTGGCCACCGCTGCCCGCCCTGGCCGGTCTCCAGCACCAGGCGCTTCCAGCCCATCGGTCATCACCGCGTTGTTGTGGTCAAAGAGGATGGAGGGTGCCACAAAGGAGTATCCCTGCAGGGCGGGAGTCCGGGGAATGGGCATGGGCATGGGGGTTGGGGGTGCGGGTGAGGGGACTCTGGTGGGGAACCAGGCAAAGGCAAGACCCTGGACAAGGGGGCAGTGGGGGGTGTTCCAGTTGCATTCTGGTACACACAGGATGTGTGGACACTTTTTATTCCACCTGGTTTTATAATCACTTGGGGCCATGTCTGTCCCCACCAGCCTGTGACCCCAACTTTCTCATCCAAGTGACCACCTATTCCTCCCCAGGTGCCAAGGGCTGAAGGCACTGAAAGGACCAATGAATATACTGAAAGTGTGGCCTGAGTTCACGCTTAGCTTATGAGAATCCAACTCTATCCGCTGAGGAAAAAAACCTTTATTCCTCCCTTTCAAGCCGGACTTTGGCTTCTTCTGCAAGGGGAGCTACTGAAGAAATGCAAAAAGAAAGCAGAGTTAATTCTTTGCTTTTCCTAAAGATCCACGTCCTGGCAATTTGAGGAGCTTTTAAGGGTCATTTTAATTGCGTGTTGTGGCCAGGCGCGGTGGCTCGCGCCTGTAATCCCAGTACTTGGGGAGGCTGAGGCAGGTAGATCACCTGAGGTCAGGAGTTTGAGACCAGCCTGACCAACATGGAGAAACCCCATCTCTACTAATAATACAAAAATTAGCCAGGCGTGATGGCACATGCCTGTAATGCCAGCTACTCGGGAGGCTGAGGCACGAGAATCGCTTGAACCCGGGAGGCAGAGGTTGCGGTGAGCCGATATCATGCCATTGCACTCTAGCCTGGGCAACAAGAGCGAAACTCCGTCTTAAAAAAAAAAATTAATTATCTGGGTGTGGTGGCACTTGCCTGTAGTCCTAGCTATTGGGCAGGCTGAGGTGGGAGGATCACTCAAGCCCAGGAGTTCAAGATTGCAGTGAGCCATGGTTGCCCAACTGCACTCCAGCCTGGGTGACAGAACAAGATCCTGTCTCTAAAAAATTAATTAATTAATTAATTTTAAAAAATAATTTAAAAAATAAACTATGTGTCATCTTCTCCTAAAAATGTAGTACCCAGATCCGTACCTGGAATATTTTAGGCACTCACTACACATTTTTGAATCATTAAATGAATGAATGAAAGTACCTACCAATTCAAGAGAAAGAACTTTATCATGAGGGCTGTGAGACAATGGAATGGAATGTGGACATTCAAGCACAGAGTTGTCAATTCTAAGAGCTTCAGAGAAGGAACTTATCCAGCCATACTTGGTCTGTCTATTAAACAAACCATACTGGTTTATTTAGTGATAATGATATGATATCATTATGGCAACATGACAAACTGCACAGAAGGAGATGCTGTCCACAGAGGACTGCAGCACAAAGAAAGGGTGACCCCCTGGGCCAGGTGAGCAGACAAGGAGGCCTAAAAGAGGGGTAGAAGCTTGCCAGGTCGACTGCTGTAGAGAATGTACTCCAGGTAGCAGGAGCAGCAAGTGCAAAGGCACAGAGGTATATTCTGGAACCTCTGAGCAGTTCGATCATGCCCTCCAGAGCATCAAGTAGGAAAATGATGAGAACTGAGGCTAAGGTTCTAAGCAAGGACCACATCATGAAGGGCCTCAATGCCCAAGCAAAGGGAGTTTGGACTTGTCCAAAAGGTGTAAGCTTCTAAAATTCAGTAGAGGGGGCTTGGCATGGTGGCTCATGCCTCTAATCCCAGCTCTTTGGGAGGCCGAGGCGGGCGGACCACAAGGTCAAGAGATTGAGACCATCCAGGCCAACATGGTGAAACCCCATCTCTACTGAAAATACAAAAATGAGCTGGGTGTGGTGGCGCGCGCCTGTAGTCCCAGCTACTCAGGAGGCTAAGGCAGGAGAATCGCTTGAACCCGGGAGGGAGAGATTTTAGTGAGCCAAGATTTAGCCACTGCACTCCAGCCTGGAGACAGAGTGAGACTCCGTCTCAAAAAAAAAAAAAAAATTCGGTGGAGGGGACCTGACCCTCCAGGAGTGTACCATGCTATGCCAAGGGCATGCAAAGCCACAATATCAACATGCATCTCCTCCTAGGTGTCCATGTGAGGAAGTGAAGATCTCTTTTTTTTTTTTTTGAGACGGAGTTTCACTCTGTCGCCCAACCTGGAATGCAATGGTGTGATCTCGGCTCACCGCAACCTCCGCCTCCCAGGTTCAAGCGATTCTCCCACCTCAGCCTCCCGAGTAGCTGGGATTACAGGCGCATACCACCACATCCAGCTAATTTTTGTATTTTTAGTAGAGACGGGGTTTCCCCATGTTGGCCAGCCTGGTCTCGAACTCCTGACCTCAAGTGATCCACCTGCCTCAGCCTCCCAAAGTGCTGGGATTACAGGTGTGAGCCACCACACCCAGCTGCAAGTGAATAATTTTAAACAATATTTTTACATAACAATAAAGAGATGATGGAATAGAAGGGAAATTAACAGAAGGTTTAAAGATAAACCATGAACTATCAAACACACATCCTGCCTGGGTGGTCTCTGTGACTGACAACCCTAGGTCCCACTGAAGTGGCGACCTCTAGGGGAGACGCTGAGTCCTAATCAGGACACAAGGCCTAGGCAGTGTCCTCGGGCCAGCCAGGGCTGAGGCAGACAGCAACATCTCATCTCTCCTGCATCTGGGTTCCATGAGTTTCCCCTCACCTGAAAGATTCGGGGGTCCCCAGGTGGGGGGCTGCCAGGGGGTGAGTAGACAGGCTCCAGCCGAGTGAATTCCTCCGCAAAGTTGCCCACATCCAGCTCTGAGCGGATTTGGGGCCGGAATGGGGCTGGAATCTTCCTGGCAGCCAGAGCCACCCAATCGAGGCCCTGAGGGAAGGGAATCAGAGGTCAGGTGTCAAAGGTCAGGAACGAGAAACTCCCTCCACTCAGCCCACCCTCACTGGGCAGTTCCTCCATGAGGCAAGGGCCCATCTGGCATTTGGGGTGGGCAGCTGTTCCTCCTGCCTCCCTGGCTTCTCTCTCCCTCTGGTAACACAATCCCTATTCCCCTTAGAGAACCACCATGACACCACACTTAGTCAGTTCTGGAACTTTTAATAGAATTGGTGTGAAAAGGTCGGGCGTGGTGGTTCATGCCTGTAATCCCAGGATCTTGGGAGGCCAAGGCAGCTGGATCACCTGAGGTCAGGAGTTCAAGACCAGCCTGGTTAACATGGTGAAACCCCATCTCTACTAAAAATACAAAAAAAAAAAAAAAAAAAAATTAGCTGGGCGTGGTGGTGCACACCTGTAATCCCAGCTACTCGGGAGGCTGAGGCAGGAGAATCAGTTGAACCCAGGAAGCAGAGGTTGCAGTGAACCAAGATAGCGCTACTGCACTCCAGCCTGGGCGACAAGAGCGAAAACCCCATCTCAAAAAAAAAAAAAAGAGTTGGCGTGAAAAACAAATCTCTTTCTCCTGCTGGACTTAAATCTAAGAGGATGTGGTCTGGAACTGCTGGGGACCCTCTCAGGGTTAGATGAAGTCCCCACGCAGAAAAGCAGAACCAAGGGACATAGTTTCAGCACCTGGATGTGGTCTTGCCTTAAGTCAGACCACTTTCCCTCGACCTTTTCACTTATGAGAGCCAAAACATGCCCATTTATGTTTAAGCTAATGCGGCAGAATCTGTTGATTGCCTGCTCAATATCCATTCTCCCTGTCTTCCTTAGTACCATAGCCCCAGTTTTATTCCACGAACCAATATACACAATTAAAAGAATATTTTTACAAACTTGCTTGCAGTTAGGGGTGACCAAAACTTATCAGAAAAAAATTATTAGGTAGGATTCCAGGAAAAGATCCTGAAGAGGGAGGTTGCTAGGTGGCATGTGCTCCTTTTGCCCCTTCTCCTTCCTCCTGCTCCCTACCTGGGAGACAGCTTAGATGGCAAGAGCTCCAGCAACCATGTTGGACCATGAAGCAACCCCAGGGATAGAAGCTACTTGCTAAGAATAAAAAAAATTAGAAAAAAAAAGAAAGAAGAGGAAGAGTTTGGATTCCTGAAGACAACGCGGCACTGTGAAGACACCGCGGCAGCCCTGGTCTGCTAATCTGGACTTCTTTTATGTGAAAAGAAAAATAAGTAAGCCACTTATTTATAAGTAAGTATAATAAAAGGTTTACTTATAAGTAAACCTCTTAGGTCACTCTGTTCATTCTGATCTCTGTGGCTAGCACCAAACTTGATTCCAACAGATATCACCATTTTGAGTTGGACTTTTTGTCAATGTAGCCAAGATGACTGACTCAAGCTGGAAGGCTCCAGTTCTACCACCAAGGACCTGAGCACTGCTCTCACCAAAGAAGCTGTCCAAGAAAAAGCAGAAAGAGGCCAGGCGTGGTAGCTCACGTGTCTGTAATCCCAGCACTTTGGGAGGCTAAGGCGGGCAGATCACGAGACCAGGAGTTTGAGACCAGCCTGGCCAACATGGTGAATCCCTGACTCTACTAAAAATACAAAAATAAGCTGGCCATGATGGTGCGCACCTGTAATCCCAGCTACTCGGGAGGCTGAGGCAGGAGAATCACTTGAACCAGGGAAGCAGAGGTTGCAGTGAGCCAAGATCATGCCACTGCACTCTGGGAAATAGAGCGAGACTCTGTCTCCAAAAAAAAAGAAAAGAAAAAGAAAAGACAGAAGGAGGGAAACACCCTTCCACACATCAGGCCTTGAAGACCTTGGGGCCTCTCCTGTATGACTGGTCAACCCACTCCAGCATCCAGCGCAGCACCCAGCATAGGTGAAGGGTGGGCTTACGGAATTCACTGAAAGAAACCAACACTGCTCACATGCTTTCCCCACCCCGTGCAAAGGGACATCTTCACCTCAAAGACATAGATTCCTATGTAAGAAATCATCTCAGGCAGGCCCTCCCAGGGCTTGGAAGATTCAAAGAGATGGCACTCGAAGTATGAGTAACACAGTACCTGGCCCACAATAAGTACCCAGAAATGGGTGCTTTTGTTTAGCTGCCAGACAAATGGCAAATCTGATGCCTACACTTAAGCAGAAGACCATTAAGTACAGGCATTCAAGCCTCTCAGCCTTGGGTTGAATCTGAGCTCCATCACTTCCTGGACAAAGTACTTAATTGTTTGGAGCCTCAGCTTCCTCATCTGTAAAGATGGGGACAAGAATCAAGGTGGTTGTGGCAGGGCGTGGTGGCTCACACCTGTAATCCCAACACTTTGGGAGGATGAGGCAGGTGGATCACTTGAGGTCAGGAGTTCGAGACCAGCCCGGCCAACATGGTGAAACCCCGTTTCTACTAAAAATATAAAAATTAGCCAGTCGTGGTGGCCTGTGCCTGTAATCCCAGCTACTTGGGAGGCTGAGGCAGGAAAATTGCTTGAACCCCTGAGGTGGAGGTTGCACTGAGCCGAGATCGTGCCACTGCACTCCAGCCCAGAAGACAAAGTGAAACTCCGTCTAAAAAATAAGAATCAGGTAGTTGTGAGGGTGAAATGAGTTCATGTCCGCAAGGGCCCGACACACAGTAGGTATTGACTGTTACAAAGTCCTGCTGGGCGATGACGCTGGCCAGGCCCAGCCCCTGAGTCAGTGCATTCTCGCATGGCCAGATTCACTCTGCACTGTACTCTAACATGTGTGTGCTCCTAACGAGTGAGCAAACACCCATGTGTGCTGATCAACCGTCCATCTGAATGACAGGCACAGAGACTGTACAGGGACGGGGACAAAGAACAAAATGCCTGGGTGGGTGCTAAAAGCCATAAGTGTGGGTTTCCGTACTGATTTGGACCAGCAGGAGATCTATCTAGACCCAAGGTCTATTCCCAACTCGGCACCATTTACTGTGCCTTCTGGGGCGGGTCACCTGCCTTCTCTGGGTCTGTCCAGTGAAAGGACCGACCAATCCATTCTCAAATCCCTGACAGCCCCAACAGCCAATGAACCTAGAATCCTTTCTTTCAGGAACACATCTGCCAAGTTTCAGTGGGGATGGATGTGAAGAGAAACCTAGCTGACACACGCTTTCTTTCTCTGGGGGGATTTCCAAATAAAGTGAAACTGGCCAGGCACAACCTTAACCTGGAACAGCAGCCCCACCTGGGTATGCACCAGGAGGTGTGGGGCCCTGAGTCAGGAGCCTCACCTGGAAGAAGGGATGGTTCCGGACTTCTTGTGCCCCCTGGGGCCCCGCGCCCAATCGCTTCTTGGGATCCTTGCAAAGCAGCCGCTGCAGCAGGTCCTGTGCCACGGGCCCGATCCGAGGGGGGAAGGGAGGGGAGCACTTCAGGATCCGTCTGGGAGGATTGGGGGGGCGTCAGGGGCAGCAAGCCCCCCCCCACAGCCCTGCCCAGGCAGGCCCTGCAGCCCCCTGGCCGCCCTCCACGTCCAGCCCCACTCACCGAGACACCTCAGCCTGCGTGTTCCTCTCGCCCTCCAGGGTGAAGGGCGAGGCCCCCGTCAGCAGCTCGAAGAGCAAGATGCCCAGGCTCCACCAGTCCACAGCCTGCCGGGTGGAGCCGGGGTGAGGGCCTGCATCTCCCCTGCCTCACACCCCACCTTTCCACCTCCCCCAGCCCCACTTCCCTGCCAACCTACCTTGCCATGCCCCGTCTTGCTACGGATGATTTCAGGGGCCATGTACTCAATGGTGCCACAGAAGGAGAAGGTCCGCTCTTTCTGGGAGGGCAAGAGGTCCTGCTTAGATGTCGAAACCTCTCCTGTGCCCCAGTGCCCCACAAGGCCCAGAGTAAGACTCGCTCAACTTGTGAGGTTGGAGAGCTGAGCTGTGGAAACTTCTTGGAGCTATTCACTTCTGCAGCCCCAGAATGCAGGCCCAGAACAGGAAGAGGCAGGAAGGAGAAGGATTGAATGGGGCACTGCAGGCAGAGGTGGCCTCCACTCACCTCCTCCGTCAGGAACTCCTTGCTCAGCCCGAAGTCCGTGAGGACAATGTGGCCCTCGGAGTCCAGCAGCACATTCTCCAGTTTCAGGTCTCGGTAAATGATGCCAAGCTGGTAGGAGCAAGAGGGGTGCTGAGGCTTCCTCCCCGAAACCCTCCCCAGCTCCTGCAGCTCCTGGCCCTGCTCAGGATAAGGAGACCCCCCATAGAAAGTCATCTGCCTGTAGAGGGGGTCTCCAGGGCAGAGCCACTGAATAAGAAAGGCCATTTAAGATATAAAACAAAGGAGGGCCCCGTGGATCAGGCCCCAAGGTCCCAGAGAGAGGAAAGTCTGTGTGAAGAGCTCCATTTCAAGGAGGCCTTAGGAGCCAGGCCGTGAGGTTTCCATTTGAGGAAGTTCTGTGAACGCAGCCCCGAGTTCCCTGAAAGAGGAAAGCCCCTTCGAGGAGGTGCCAGGGGAGGGGACCCCACCAGGCAACGTTGAGGCTTCCTGCAAGGGGTCCAGGGGAAGCAGCTCCAATTCCCACCCAGCTCACCACTGGCCCCCCAGGAAGCCCAGGGGGAAGCCTGAGGCTGCCCTGCGTGTAGATTCCTTCCAAGGCCCAGACCCAGTTTCCATAGCAACAGCCTGCGGCCAGGTCTTCACCCACCTTGTGCAGGTGTTCCAGGGCCAGCACGATCTCACCCCCATACACGCGCACCTCAGCCTCCTTGAAGTACTGGCGCTGGTAGAGGTGGGTGAACATCTCCCCGCCGCTCACATAGTCTGGGAGGTGCAGTGGAAGTCAGGAAGCAGCCCCGTCAGGTGGCCTCGCCTGCCCCCAGCCACCCCACCCCCGTTGGGATGTGGCGTGCGCTCACCCAGGATGAGGTGCAGCTTGGCATCCGTCTGGAAAGCGTAGTGCAGCGTGACCAGGAAGGGCGCCTGGCGCACCAGCTCCAGCACCGAGCGCTCGGTGCGCGTGTGCTCCTGCGTCTTGGCGCGCTGCACCAGCGCCGCCTTGCGCAGCACCTTCATGGCGTACAGCTTCCCCGCGTCGTGCCCGCCCGCCTTCCGCACCAGGAACACCTTGCCGTAGGCTGTGGGAGCAGCGAGTGGGTGGAGGGTGGGCTGTGAGCGGGAGATTGGTGCAGGCTTGGGGGGTGGGGGCGATGCCAACCCAGGAGGGTGTGCAAATGAGGCGAAGGAGCTGGGGCAACAGGCAGGTGTGCAAAAAGCTGGCAGAGCCTTCTAAGGAAAGGGTGTGCACATCCCGGGAGGGTGCCCAGCAAAACCAGGGAAAGGATGTGCAAACCAGGCTGGGGAGCATGCATCTCCAGGGGGCCTGCTGCGAGGCGTGGGGGCGGGGCATATGCAAACCTGCGAGAGATCAGATGGATGTGAAAAGATGCCAGTGCAAGGAAGGGAGGCAGAGGTGTGCACCTGGCTGGCGAAGGGATGCGCAAACCAGCGCTGGGGCATTTGCAAAATGTGGGAGGGGGATTCCATATTGGAAGAAAGGGAGGAGCTATGCAAATCACTTGAGAGGGGCGCCAGTCCCCCTCCCCAGGCTGTTGGCAAATCCAGGGGGGTATGCACGCACAGGACCGTGGAGGGAGGAGTGATGTCAACGTGGAGTGCCCTGGAAGTGGGCATGCAAACCCTGGCGAGGCAGGGCGGGGCAGGCAAGGCAGGCTGTGCCGGGAAAGGGTGGGGGGCCTGCTCAGTGGCCTGGCCCAGGCCCAAGAGTGAGCAGGCAGGAGGTCAGGGGCACCGCGCCTGGGACGCCTGCCCGGTGGATGGGGGTCCTCACCTCCCGTGCCCAGCACCTTGAGCAGCTCGAAGTTCTCCACGCTCACCTTCTCCTCGTGCCCGGTCAGGTTGGCTGTGGGCACAGGGGGCGAATGAGCCCAGCCGGTCCATGACCCGTCCCGGCCTGCCCCGGGCAGCCGCAGTCAGGCCCCACACCCACCTTCTGTGATCCGCAGCTCCACGGCGCAGCTCTCATCCTCGTCCTCGTCCCCCATGGCGGGCGGGTCGCTGGGGCCCGCGCGGCTCGGGCTCCGGGCGGCGCCGGTTACATGGCGGCTCCGGCCGGGGCGGGCGCTTCCTGGTGCCGCCTCCGGGGCCGAGGCGGGCGCCGGCACCGCCTCCCGGCTCCCCGCCCTGCGCGGCCTGAGTCAGGCGGCTGGAACGTGACAGCGCCGGGCTGCCGGTGGGCGGCCGGCTGGGGCCGCCCTGTCTCCCGAGCCCCCAGGCCAGGCCTCAGGGCCGTGCGCTCCGGGACCTTACTCGACTCTCCGGGGAACTGGAAACACCCCGTGGGAGCCATCCCTGAGCCCGTGGGTAACCTGGAGCCTCTGGGGCATTAGTCCCCAAGCCAGGAGTCTGCCCGGGAATGCCGGCTGCAGCCAGTGGCTGGAGGACATTACGAGTCTGTGCCCCAAGGTGGGGGACGAGGTGCCTGGTGCTGGGCAGGCTGAGAGGGGGTCTGGATCCTGGAAGTCACCCAACTCTCAGGCAGTGGAGCCCACCCCACTCCATCGTCCTGGGGGTGGCCAGCAGGGCCCCTCTCCCCAGAGGACTGGCCTTTGCAAGGAGGAGCCTCATCACCAAGAGGGGGCTGGAGCCCGGCCTGGGACCCCATGGCAGGGAGAGGAGTGGCCAGTTTTCTGACCAGCTTTCTTTCGGGGGGGCCTGCAGAAGCACTTCAGCCCCCAGTCACCATGCAGAGCCCACCAGGTGCCATGCGCACCTCACGTGTTCTGCTCCTGTTGTCTCCTAGCCTGGTGCAGTACCCAGCTTAGAGCCCTGAGCAGGCCTCAAGAAGAGATGTCAGTGCCACACAGGGCTGCCCCCTCTCCCCATGAGGCCCAGGGCCCCTGCTGACTGGTCCTCCTGAGCCCCTGCTCCGTCTTCTTCCTGCCTTTCCCTTCCTGACCACCAATGGGGCCACCTAGCACAGTGGGACAGCCATGAGGCCCCACACCCTGAGGCCGGTGGGAGGGGCTCTCAGCTCCTCTGCCAGCTGGAGAGGCCAGGGTGTCCACCCCACGCCCCTGTCCTGTGAAGCCCTGGCTGAGAGGAGGAGGAACTCAAGCTGCTGCAGGTCACACCTGGGAGGCTGGACGGACCGTCCCTCCCAGCTCTGCACCCCCCAAGTTCAGGCTGCCTTATCTCAGCCCTGGGCAGCTCCACCCTCCCCTGGGTGGCCCCAGGTACCCTGACTCACATCCTGCACCCCAGCCTAATTGCCCCGCCTCTCAGGCATCAGGCTAGAGGCCCTGGTCAGAGAGCCAGCGTCCCTCCCACCTCTCGTGGCAACCCCTGGCATTAAGTGATGCCCCGCCAGGCTGAGAACTCCCTGGGGAGGGGGCTCAACCTCAAGGAGGGAGGGGAGATGAGTAGGAGGAGGATGTGAACAGAGAGAAGACGGTGCCCTGGGAGAGGGTGGGGGCGGGGCAACAGGGGCTTCACTGCCCCACACCCCTGAGCCCAGATCTTAGACCCCAATCCCTGCTGGCTACCCAGGATGTCATCCCCTCTCCACCTCACCAGGACATCCGGGCTTTGGCCGGCCGGACTGGCCAAGCCCCTGGAGAAAGGCCTGTGCTGCTCTGTCCAGGCAGGGGCCCTCTGCCCACAGACCCCCGCCAACCAGGAGGACTGGGGCGGCATGTGTCCTGGTGTCCTGAGGTACCCAATGCAGCCAACAGACAGAGCAAGACTCAGGAGGCTGCAGTTCAGCTTTATTCTCATGCCCCTCATGTCCTGTTAAGGCTCAAGATCAGCCCAGGCCACAGTCCCCCAGCACTGGGACTCAGCTCCCCACCTGGACAGGGCAGGGGATTCTCTTGCTGACTCCTGCCAGCCTCCTTCAGCTGGGGGATCCCCCAGAGACCGCTGCCTCAGCGGGAGCCACCTGGAAGAAACAGAACTCCGGCCTGGAGCTGCTCGTGGGGGCCAGCCATCCCCCCTGTCCACACACTCGTCCCAGCTCCATCTCCGAGCCCCGGCGCTGACCATGGAGGATCTCAGGGCCCAGGCCTCCTTGTCCAAGGACTCCCCTTGGGGGCCCTGGCTCCCTGAGCTCTTGGGCTGCCTGGGGCCTCCGCTGACACTCCAGTGCCAAGAAGGCTGCAGTCCCAAGCCTGCTGTTCCCACGGTGTCACTGGCTGAGGGATGGGGTGAGGGGACGTTTCTCCGGTTCCTGTACCTCGGGGCCTAGAGGGAAAGGCTCAGCTCAGACCTGCTTCCCTCAGGAGGACTCCCAGAGTCCCAGGAGGCCCACAGGCTCGAGCACCTTCTGCCCACCCCCGACCTGCCAATACCCCCCGCTTCCAGCTGCACCACGCCTGCTGTTCCCTCAGCGGTTCCCTCTGCCCAGAATGCTGTTCTCAGGTATGTCCACATGACAAACTCTCCCCTCCAAGTCTTTGCTCCAATTTCACATCCTCTCTGAGGCCCACCCCAGCACCCCAGTTACTAAAACTCCAACCAGCCTGCCCAGAGCTCCTGAGCTCCTGACCCCTCCCCCGCTCTCCTTTCTTCCCAGAGCATTAGCGCCTCCTGATGGTCCAGCCGGGTCTAGGGCTGAGCTGCCCAGGGCGGAGCTAAGTAGGTGAGATGGGGTTGGCCTGTGACGTGCTTCAAAGACCTACTATGTTTTTTTGTTTTTTGTTTTTTGTTTTTGAGACAGTCTCACTCTGTCACCAAGGCTGGAGTGCAATGGCGTGATCTTCGCTCACTGCACCCTCTGCCTCCCAGGTTCAAGTGATTCTCCTGCCTCAGCCCCCTGAGTAGGTGGGATTACAGGCATGGGACACCATGCCTGGCTAATTTTTGTATTTTTAGTGGAGACAGGATTTCACCATTTTGGCTAGGCTGGTCTCTAACTTCTGGCCTCAAGTGATCTGCCTGCCTTGGCCTCCGAAACTGCCAAAGACTTACTATGAAAAAAATTACGTCTGGCTGGGTGGCTCATGCCTATAATCCCAGCACTTGGGGAGGCTGAAGCGGGCAGATCATCTGAGGTCAGGAGTTCGAGACCAGCCTGACCAACATGGTGAAACCCCGTCTCTACTAAAAAATAATAATAATAATTATACAAAATTAGCCTGGCGTGGTGGCCCATGCCTGTAATCCCAGCTACTTGGGTGACTGAGCCAGGAGAATCGTTTGAACCTGGGAGGCGGAGGTTGCAGTGAGCCAAAGAGTGAAATTCCATCTCAAAAAAAAAAAAAAAAATCACGTCTAATAGCTCATTCATGATTTTTACACTGGCTACATGCTGAAATGGTAATAGCGTAGGCATATTGAGTTAAATGTTATTAAAATCCATTTTACCTGTCTCTTTTCACTTTTTCTGGTGAGCCTACTGGAAAAGTTAAAATTATCATGTGGTTCACACCATATTTCTAGTGGACAGGGCTGTTGTAGATAATAATTATTTTTAGGCAAATTGTTTACTATCTGCCTCCTCACACCAGAACGTTCCCTGCTGTGTCCCCTGCCAGCACGTCACCTGGCACTTGGTAAAGGATCATTGTCGAATGAAAGAATGGATGAATGAAGTTCTGTCAGGGGCCCCAGGCAGGACAAAGAATACTACTCCTTCCGCAGTCCCCCACTCACCCTCTCGGTTGGCATCTGTTTCGTGCTCCTGCAGGGTCTCAGCGGAGTTCTCCCATCCCACACCAGGTCCTGGGAGGCACAAGGCAACCACTGGGCCCGGGGCCAGTGCGGAAGTGGACAGAGCTTGCAGGAGACACAGGGGACAAGAAGGAAGCCTCCTCCCCCAAGGAGCTGGTGGGTCCACAAAGAGTTGGGGGGCTGGCTGGTACAGTGACCCTTGTCCCTCACCTTTGCTGTGGGAGACGGGTGCCCCCAGGGGGCCTGGATGGCGCTGTCGGAATCGTTGCCTAGGGGTGTCCCCAGGGCTGAATGACTCAGAGCTTCGCCCCACCGGGAACCTTGAGCTGAGTTTCCGCCGCTGCCCGCCTGCCAAGGTCTCATCCCGCAGGCAGAGGGAGCTCTGGGCCCGGCGCATGGGTGCCGGGGAAGGGGACCCTGCAAGAGGTACATGCAGGGAGGGGGTAAGAGGAGGGGAGGGGAGCTGAGGCTCCTGTAGGGAGGAGGTCAGAGAATGGAGGGGGGGCTGAGGCTCACGCAGGGAGGGGGTCAGACAAGGGGAGGGGGTGCTGAGGCTCCTGCAGGGAGGAGGTCAGAGAAGGGAAGTGGGGTCTGAGGCTCATGCACGGAGAGGGTCAGAGGAGGGGAGAGGGAGCTGAGGCTCATGCAGGGAGGGGGTCAGACAAGGGGAGCGGGGGGGCTGAGGCTCATGCAGGGAGGAGGTCAGAGAAGGGAAGGGGGGGCTGAGGCTCATGCAGGGAGGGGGTCAGATGAGGGGATGGGGGGGCTGAGGCTCCTGCAGGGAGGAGGTCAGAGAAGGGAAGTGGGGGCTGAGGCTCATGCAGGGAGGGGGTCAGAGGAGGGGAGGAGGCTGAGGCTCATGCAGGGAGAGGGTCAGAGGAGGGGAGGGGAGGCTGAGGCTCATGCAGGGAGGGGGTCAGAGGAGGGGAGGGGGGCTGAGGCTCATGCAGGGAGGGGGTCAGAGGAGGGGAGCGGGGACTGAGGCTCATGCAGGGAGGGGGTCAGAAGAGGGGGCTAAGGCTCATGCAGGGGAGGGGTCGGGGGGGGAGGCGGAGGCTCATGCAGGGAGGGGGTCAGAGGAGCAGGGCCCTGGATGGAGTGGAGGGGCCAGTGGGTGAAGCTGCCCAGGGCCAGGGAGGGGAGGTGCAGAGGTGGGGGAGGAGCCAGGCAAATAATGGGGGCAGCAGGACACTGGCCCTGTGCTGGCCTTCATACTAACTCACTGCATGACCTTGGGCAAAAGCTTCCCCTCCCGGGGCCTCAGTCTCCTCATCTGCAGTCTAGGATCAATGACCTCTCCCTAGAGTCCACTGCACCTCCCAGATCCTGGGCTCCGCTGCAGATGGGGCAGGCTGGGTTGGGGACAGCACAGGCAGGAGGGAGGTGTGGGCCAAGGGTGATCCTGCAGGACCCAGGGAAAAGAGCCCCTGGTGGCATCAGGGCAGGCTGGGCAGGCCTCAGGGAAGGCCAATGGGGTCACGCATGCAGGCCAGGCAGTGAGGCAGGTGCCAAGGTGGGGGACGGAGGATGTGGGGCAGAGACCATCCTGGCCACCTGACCCCCAGACCCACCTGTCCCATCTGCCTCCCTGCCCTCAGGAAGCTCCGTCTCCGGGGGGCCCCCCAGGCTCTCGGTGCTGCCAGCCCCATCGGCCCCCAGGCGCAGCCCCCCAGGGGGGCCCCCCTCCCGCCGGGGCCGCATCAGCCTCTTCACCTTGTCTGCCAGCCAGCTGCCCTTCCTGGGGGCAAGAGGGCACAAGAGGGGGTCAGGACAGGGAGGAGGGAGGGAGCAAAGGGTGTCCTGGGGATGTCAAAGGCTAGGTTGACCTTCATGGGGCCTGGACCTGAGCTGCGCCTGGGGTCAGAGGCCAGGGCAGGGGCAGAGGTTAGCAGGATGTCCAGCCTGAGGGAGGTGACAGGGCTGCTCACTTGGTCCGGGGCAGGGGCACAGGCTCCAACACGCGGTATTGGTCCATGATCTTCTCCACGAGCTTCTGCTTCTCACGGCGCAGGGCATTAAGCTGGTCCCTGGCAGGAGTGAGAAGGGAGAGGTGGGTGTGAGGCCCAGGGAGGCCGAGGCAGTAGCAAGGCACAAGCTGCAGCGAGGACGCACTGGTCCCGTGCCGCAGATCGGACTGACCTGGAAGGTCAGCTCCAACCCTGTCCCTAGGCCCTCACTAAGGGCTCTCCCCAGGAACGCCCAAAGGGGATGCAGGCCCCACCCCGTTCCCAGGCGGCCCACTCACAGGTACTCCCGCTGTTCGCGGTGCAGGTGGTCCCGACTCTCCAGGCTGCGCTCCAGGAGCTCCCTGTTCTCCCGGCTCAGGGCCTGAACTTCAGCCAGCAGCTGCCGGTTCTCCTCTTCCTGGGCACTTCGCAGCTGTGTCAATAGCTGGCAGGGGGGCAGCATGGCTCGGGGGGGTGGGACCCAGCTCAGCACCACCTGGGTCTAGGCTTTCTGCCCCCCCACATGCCCATACCCCCACCGGCCCTCCAGCCACACCTCACACTGCGTGGTCAGCCGGCAGGCGCTCAGGTCCAGCTGCTGGTTGGACTCGCGCAGCTGCTGGCTCTGCATCTCCAGCTGTGCCCGCTCCAGCTCCAGCCGCGCCAGCCGGCCCCGTAGCTCCCCGCGTTCACCCTGCAGCTCACCCCGCTCCCGAGACACCTCTGCCAGCAGCATCTGAGCCCTTGGGAGGCAAGGAGAGCTGCTCTCCAAGGGACCTGGGTCCCCAGTCCGAGTGCTGGCTAGAGAAGTTATGCCGGGGAGGGGAGGCCAGGCAGGACCCCACACCCCCAACCCACTTTCAGGATGGGGCCACTGAGAGCTGCTAGGGGCTGTGGCAGGGGCGGCACCTGTCGTGCTCGCTCTGAAGCCTCCGCAGCTCCTCCTCCAGGCCCCGCTGCCGATGCCCATCCTGCATCAGGCGTTCACGCTCTGCCAGCAGGGCCACCTCCTGTGCCTCCACGCTGGCCCGCTGGGCCTGCAGCTGCTCGTGCCTGGGATGGACAAGGGGCTAAGAGGGCTGCGTGAACCTATGGCCACCACAAGCAGCCGGCTGGACTATCTGGACCCGGGGCGGGGGGGGGGGGGGGTCTGTCACCTCCTAAGCCTAGGTCCCCCAGGGGAAGCCATTGGGCAGAATGCCATGCCAGGTGCCCACCACTCCCAACAGGTGAGCCCCACGGGGAGCCCAACCCAGAAGTGTGGGGAGCACAGCTACCCCAGAGGGCACAGCAGTGGCAGGGGCATCACAGAGCGGAGGTGGAGGTGCTTCCTGGTGGGGAGTCAGACCTGCTGAGGGGAGTCTTCTCTGGCAGATAGGGGGTGCCAGGGGAGGAGCTGGGCATTTGGTGATGCTCACCGGCCCTGCAGCTCCCGGTGGGCCAGCTCCAGTGCCCGCATGTTGGCCTTGAGGTCTCGGTGCCGCACCAGCAGTCCCTCTAGCTCGGCCTCCTGCCGCCGCTGCAGCTGTGCCAGGGCCTCGTGGTCCCGAAGCAGGGCCTGCTGCTGCCCGCGGGTCTCCTCCTGGGACTGCCGTGCCGCCCGCACCTCCTCCTCCAGCACCTCCAGCTTCCGGTGCAGCTCCTGGCCCTGAATCTCCAGCACAGACTTCTCGGCCTAGGATGGAGGAGGGAAGCAGGGGCTGCTGGGGAGGAACCCCTGGCTGGAAATCGAGTGAGAGGCGGGGGGCTAAGGGCAGACTGTAGGGCCCAAGACAAGGAGAGAGTTGTGGAGGAGGCAAAGGGCTGGGGGCACAGCAGGCAGTACAAGCCCCAGCCAGAGGCTGATGGTGAGCAGGGGAGAGGCGGCAGAGGCTGGCTGGGCCAGGCTGTCTGGAAGGGGCACAGGGCAGAATGGGACTAATGGCGCCCTGTGGAGGGGAGGGCTGGGACGGTGAGAGGGCAGGGCAACATGGGTGTAGATGTGGGGGCTGGCGGCAGGTAGGAGGAGGTAGCGGCAGGGAGGATGGTGCAAAATGGTGGCTGGGGTCAGAGGACAAGGATAAATGAGACTGGGGAAGAGGTGGGGCAGCTGGCTGGGAGCTGGGATAGAAAAAGGCCACAGGACGATCCAAAAGGAGCAGGAGGGGGCAGTACATGGGCAGGGATGGGCACCCGGGCCACCACCCACCTGCAGGCGGCTGCTGTGCTCCTGCGCCCGCTGGCTCTGCAGCAGCAGCTCCTGGGCACGGCCCTGCAGGCTCCCCAGCTGCCCCTCCAGGTGCTGCAGCTGCCCCTGCAAAGCTGCCTTCTCTGCCACCAGCATCGCATTCTGCCCAGAAGTGGGGGTTAGCAATAGCCAGGTGGCGGGGGCACCCCCCAGTGCCTACCACAGGCCCACACTCACACTGCATGGGGCACCCCCACCCCCGGGCCCACTGTGGGCCCACACTCACACTGCACGGGGCACCTCCCCAGGACTCACACTGCATGGGGCACCTCTCCGCCCAGGGCCCACTATGAGTCCACACTCACACTGCACGGGATACCCCCCAGCCCAGGGTTCACTGTGGACCCACACTCACACTGCACGGGGCACCTCTCCAGGACTCACACTGCATGGGGCACCCCTCCGCCCAGGGCCCACTGTGAGTCCACACTCACACTGCACGGGATACCCCCCAGCCCAGGGTCCACCGTGGACCCACACTCACACTGCACGGGGCACCTCCCCAGGGCCCACTGTGGGCCCACACTCACACTGCGCTCCACCTCGATAAGCCGCACATTCTGGGTCTCCACCAGCCGAGGCTCCGCACGCTTTTTGGGCCCCAGCCCCGCGGGGCCCTGGCGCAGCTGCAAGGAGAGTCCCTGGGAGGTCATGCGGGGCAGCCGCAGTGCCTTGGGGATGCCTCAAGGACCTGCGCTTATGAGCCTGCCCTGCCAGCAGCATTTAGCCTAGTCCACCCCGCCCCAATCCCATGCCTTCCCTTGGATCCCACAAGTCCCTGCTCCTGGTTCCTGAAGCTCCACCGTCACCACCCTGCCCTTCTCAACTTCTCTCTGTCTGCGGCAGAGCCTTCTGCTCATAACACTTCTCCATCCCACTACTCCTCTAAGACTCTTTGGTTTTTTGTTTTTGTTTTTGTTTTTGTTTTGAGACAGAGTCTCGCTCTGCCACCCAGCCAGGAGTGCAGAGGTGTGATCTGGGCTCACTGCAACCTCTGCCTCCCGGGTTCAAGCAATTCTCCTGCCTTAGCCTCCCAAGTAGCTGGGATTACAGATGTGGGCCACCACGCCTGGCTAATTTTTAGGGGTTTTTTTGTTTTTGTTTTTTGGGGTTTTTTTGAGACGGAGTCTCGCTCTGTCACCCAGGCTGGAGTGCAGTGGTGTGATCTCGGCTCACTGCAACCTCCTCCTCCCAGGTTCAAGCAATTCCCCTGCCTCGGCCTCCTGAGTAGCTGGGACTACAGGCGCCCACTACCATGCCCAGCTAACAGCTAATTTTTGTTGTTGTTGTTGTATTTTTAGTAGAGATGGGGTTTCACCATATTGGTCATGCTGGTCTCGAACTCCTGACCTCAGGTGATCCACCTGCCTTGGCCTCCCAAAGTGCTGGGATTACAGGCATGAGCTGCTGTGTGGGGCCTTCTCTAAGCCTCTGTTTCAACCCCACCTTCTCCACAAAACCTTCCCTGATAGACTCGCATGCACCTGCTGGGTATCTTGCTGGGTACCACCCTCCCAAGCCCCTGCATGGCCTCCTCACAGCCCCTGGCACCTAGTTATTGTCACCTGTTTTCTTGCCTCTATCCTCACTGTCCTGTGAGCTCCCTGAGGATGGCAGCCTGGGATTGGGCCCCACCACCACCCCACCCTCCGTGTGGAGCCCGCACACAGCCCGGGCATCAGAAACCATCGCTGGCTTCCTTGATGCCAAGCACTGAGCTCCCTAGGCAGTGGGGGACCTCGGGTGAGACAGGCAGAGCAGTCATCCACAGCAGAAGTTCTGTCCATGTGCAGAATGGGGAAAATGAGACCCCAGATAAGTCAACACGGCCACCTGACTCCCAGCACAGTGCTCTCTCCAACAGGCCCCACATGGGGAGTGAGGCAAGTAGCTAGCCAAGAATCCAGAGGCAAGACTAGGAGCACAGATGACCCTGGCATCTGCTCATGGGATGGAGGGCAGAGTGGCATGGCCCCCAGCTCCCAGGCGGGCAGGCATCACCTGGAACAGCTCCTCTTCCAGCTGCAGGGCCCTAGTCTTGAGCTCCATCAGCGCCTCCTCCTTGCTGGTCGCCGCCGCCTGCAGCTCAGCTTCCAGCCGCTGCTCCAAGCCCTGGTACCTGCCAGGAGAATCCTTGGCACCCAGCCCCACCCCACCCTCGCCCCACCACACCCCTGCCTCCCTCATTCTTCCCCTCAGCCCTGTCCCCACCTCTGGTGCTGGCTTTCCTGTTCTCGCAGAAATTCCTGGCGCTCGAGAGCCGCCTGCTCCAGCTCACGCTGCAAATGCTCCAGCCGGGCCCCCAACTCCTTGCCCCGCACCACAGCTTTCTCCAGCTCCTGAGGGCAAGCAGAGCAGGCTCAGGGCAAGGGGGCAGGAGAAAGCCGGAGACAGAGGCCTGAGAGTTGAGAGAGCTGCCTTTCTGTCCTTGACCTGCCATCCTGGGCACGTATCATTAAGCCTTTGGGCTCTACTTCCCCATCTATAAAATGGGAGCAAAGCCTGGGGCCCTCGAAATTGGGCATGAAAGAGCTGGGGGTTGTAAGCCTGGCAGGGCATGAGGAAGGCCCCTGGGCTGGGAGTCAGTAGGTGACACATGTTGGGCAAGTGCCGTCACCTCTCTGAGCCCACGGTTCTTCATGTGCGCAGTGAAAGGTGGATGCGCCCGGTGGGCTGCCACCCCAGCCATGTGACAGCTAGACAGCTAGAGAGGCTCAGCAGAGGTGGGTCCGGTGAGAGACCTTGGCTACAGGGAAAAGGCCACGGAGGGCTGGCGGGACAGGAACTCAGGAGCTGACAGTGGGGGCTGGGGGGCAGGGGGCGCCAGGATGCTGCCAGCTAGGTGACCTGTGGCCTTTGGCGGTTGGGCTGCACCACTTTGGAAGGAGACGGGAGGCCCATTCTGGCCTGTGTGCCCCAGAGGGAGGGAGACCAAACCATTCTGCCATGTGGGGGGCCTGGCAGGATGAAGCTTCGGGGACAGCTGCCCATGACCAGCTGCCAGCCAAATCCTGCCTTGGAAACCAAGCCTACAAGCCTTGCTGCTGAAAACTACCTTCCTGGCTTAATAACTGCACCTAGGCCTTGCCCAAGGGGCACTGCACCTCCTGACACTCCTGGCCACCACCTCTCCCTGAAAAACTACAAGTCCGATGAGGCACTGCTGCCTGGCTGGCTGACAGCCACTAGCGCAAGTACTGGGGTAGGAGGCATGGTGAATAGAACCTCCCGCCCAGCCCCTGCCCTGCCTTCCTCTGGGCCCTGGCCACAGCCCTCCTAGGGCCCCCTCCCCCCAGCCTGGGAGGCTTCCCCACCCAGTGGACAACCTGAGAGGCCCATGGTTCCCTGACCTCCCCCTGGCCAGCCACCTTCTCCTGCTCCAACCAGGAAATCTCACAAAACTCCCCCTTTGTCCCTAGCTTCCCCCACCCTCTCAGTCCTTGGAGCCGGCTCTTCCAGCCCGCCAGCCCTACCCTCACCTTCACTGCCTACCTGCTGCCATTCCCTCCCATGGAACAGGTCCATTCTAGGTGCCAGGTATTGCCCCAAGCTCCCTACGCTCATTATCTTACAGGATCCTGTGAGGCAGGTACAATTTTTTTTTTTTTTTTTTTTTTTTTTTTTTTTTTTTTTTTTTTTGAGACGGAGTCTTGCTCTGTCACCCAGACTGGACTACAGTGGCGCGATCTTGGCTCACTGCAACCTCTGCCTCCTGGGTTCAAGCAATTCTCCTACCTCAGCCTCCCGAGTAGCTGGGATTACAGGTGTGAGCCACTGTGCCCGGCCAAGGCGGGTACAATTTTTATTCCAGTTTTACAGGTGAGAAAACTGAGACTCAGAGAGGTTAAGTAACTTGACCCAAGCCACACAGCTGGAAAGTAGGCAGGCTGCCCGGCTAGACAGCATCTCAGCCACACCCCACAGAGTGGACCCCAGAGATGGTCTCTCACCTTCCCTCTCACATTCGCCAGAACCCCCTTACCCTGGGCCTGTCTTGCACAACGCCTGACCCCATGTCTACCCAGCAGTGTTCTCCCCACCCCCCATCCTCATAATGGGTCTCTGAGCAAATTACTCTTCCTCCCTGAATTTCAGGGTCCTTATCTGTACAGAAATGGGACTGGAAACTGCCTGTGCAGGATGACTCAGTTCCTACCTGTGTTGCAATCTCACAGGTCCCCTAGCACTGGGGCCCATTGGCCCAAACACCCTTCCTCGTGCCTTTTCACACGCAGACCTGACCACTTTGCTCACTTTGCCCATTGGGGAGCCTTCAGTGGCTGCCCAATCCCCCATGGCAAAAGCCCTAACCCCTTCCTTAGCTTGGAAGGAAGCTGAAGCCACGCCCAAACACTGGAGTGCTAGCTTCGTGGTCACTGCTGTGTGCCCAGAGCCTGGTACAGGGCCTGGCACCAAGAAGATGCCTGTAAACATGTTTAAATGAATAAGTAAAAGTGTGTTGGCCAGGCGCGGTGGCTCACGCCTGTAATCCCAGCACTTTGGGAGGCCGAGGCGGGCAGATCACAAGGTCAAGAGATCAAGACCATCCTGGCCAACATGGTGAAACCCTGTCTCTACTAAAAATTCAAAAAATTAGCTGGGCAAGGTGGCGTGCACCTGTAGTCCCAGCTACACGAGAGAGGCTGAGGCAGGAAAATCGCTTGAACCTGGGAGGTGGAGGTTGCAGTGAGCCGAGATCACGCCTCCAGCCTGGTGACAGAGGGAGACTCTGTCTCAAAAAAAAAAAAAAAAAAGGAAAAGAGAGAAACTAGCCAGGCCAACATGATGAAACCCCATCTCTACTAAAAAATACAAAAATTGGCCAGGCGCGGTGGCTCACGCTTGTAATCCCAGCACTTTGGGAGGCCGAGGCGGGTGGATCACGAGGTCAGGAGATCGAGACCATCCTGGCTAACATGGTGAAACCCCGTCTCTATTAAAAACACAAAAAATTAGCCGGGTGCGGGGGTGGGTGCCTGTAGTCCCAGCTACTCGGGAGGCTGAGGCAGGAGAATGGCGTGAACCTGGGAGGCGGAGCTTGCAGTAAGCCAAGATAGCACCACTGCAGTCCGGCCTGGGCGAAAGAGTGAGACTCCGTCTCAAAAAAAAAAAAAAAAATACAAAAAGTAGCCAGGCGTGGTGGTGTGTGCCTATACTCCCAGCTACTCAGGAGGCTGAGGTGGGAGAATCTCTTGAACCTGAGAGGCGGAGGTTGCAATGAACCAAGATCACCCCACTGCACTCCAGACTGGGCAACAGAGGGAGACTCTGTCTCAAAAAGAAAAAAGTGTCCAGTCCTCCTCTCACCCCCACTCCCATGCCGCCCTAGTCAGCTTCCTCTGCCACTTACACCATGGCCACTGCGTCCTGATAGCCCCAAGCTCCCCTGTCCACCAAGGTGACCCTCCTCAAGCGCAGCCCCACATAGTTCTGCCCTGGCTTTCCCTGCCTGGGGAGGGAGGACCAACACATTCAAAGCTGGCCCTCATCATCCCTTCCTCCTGGGCCCTGAGCATTCTTTTTTTTGTTTGTTTCATTGGATGGTGTTTGTTTGTTTTGAGACAGAGTCTCGCTCTGTCGCCCAGGCTGGAGTATAGTGGCACAATCTCAGCTCACTGCAACCTCCGCCTCCCGGGTTCAAGCAATTCTCCTGCCTCATCCTCCCAAGTAACTGAGATTACAGGTGCCTGCCACCACGCCTGGCTGATTTTTGTATTTTTAGTGGAGGCAGGGTTTCACCATGTTGGCCAGGCTGGTATAGAACTCCTGACCTCAAGTAATCCACCCACCTCGGCCTCCCAAAGTGCTGGGATTACAGGTGTGAGCCACCACACCCGGCCCCTGAGCGTCTTTAATGACTTTGTCTTTGCACATGCCATTCCCTCTGGACAAAATGTCCTCCCCACCTAGTGACATTGTGGTCACTCCTCCTAAAGCCTCCTTGCCTCCACTTGGGCATCAGCTCACCCTCCCACGGGCTCTCGTAGCACTTGGCTCTGAATAACCAGTGCTTGAACACTTACAACATACCCTTGCCAGCATGAACCAGACCTTTACAGCTACTGTCTCCCAAGGTCCTCCTAAGACCGGCCCAGGTGGCCAGGAATAGTACCCCTGTTTTACAGAATGAAGCCTGGTGTGGAGGTGAGTCGACTGCTGCAGCCAGAGAGCCAGGATGTGTACTAGGCAGTCCCACCCCCTCCCACAGCGCCCCCATCACACAGTGGACATGGCTCTGTGCCCCAGGCCAGGCACACCTTTGGAAGGCAGGGGTGGACTTGGCCTTTCTATCTCCAGCCTCCGCTCGGTGCTGGGCACCCACTGAACAGCTGCTGATGGAATCAGTAACTCCCAACAGCCTGGAACTCTGCTTCCCAACCCCAGCGGTGAGCCCCAACCTGACCTACCGCCTGGAGGGCCTCCTTCTCCCGGCGCTCCCTCTCAGCCTCCTCCAAGTGCTGGCGGCCCTCGCTCTCCAGCGCCTGCATCCGTTCCTCCGCGGCCTCCGACTGGGCCCGCAGCCTGGACCCCTCACGCTCCCACTGCCTCCGCTCCCGGCCCGCTGCTGCCAGCGCCTCCACCAGCGCCTCCCGTTCCTGGGACGCAGACTCCAGCTCCCGGCCAGCAGCCTCCACTGCCTCCCGCAGCCGGGCTTGCTCCCAGGCCTGGGCCTCTGCCTCCCGGTGGGCCTCGGCCTCTGCCCTTCGCGCTTGGGCCAGCTCCTTGGAGAGGCGGGCAGCCTCCGTGTCTTGGGCCTCCAGCTTGCGGGCCTGGGCTTCCAGCTCATCTCCAAGGGCCTCAGCCTTTCTCCTCAACTGTGCCACCTCCTCCCTGAGGGCCTCCTGCTCTGCGACACCACTGGCCAGGCTCTCCCCTGGGATTGGGCCTTCCCAGGCCTGGACCTCAAGAGCCCCTTCTGACTTCTGCTGTGGTTTTTGCCAGGCTGGGTCCCTGACCGTCCCTTCCAGCCTCTGGTCATGCTCTCTGGCCTCTGTTTGTCGCGTGGCCAGGTCCAGGCACTGGTTTGGGCCCTCCTGCTCCTCCAGCTGCACAGAGCTGGGCTCCGAAGGCCCTGGCTTGTGCTCAGGGCCCTCCTGTCTCAACCCCCGGGCCTCAGGCACCAACTCGCCTTGGGGAGCCTCTCTTCCCTCTGTCTCTCCTCCCAGCAACTGCGGGGCCTGAATTTTGGTCCCTGGACCCTGAGGTGGGGCCACAGAGGCAGGGATCTGGAGAGAGGATCTACGGCCAGCCTTCTCCGGGGACTCCTGTGTCTCCACAGGAGAGCCTGACTCTTGGGGGGACCAGTCTGAGGCCTGGGGGTCCATGGCAGCTGCCTGAAGGGGACTCTCTGCCTCCTGTGGGTCTGAATCAGGTGCCTGGGGACACTCAGCTGATGCCTCGAGCACTGAGTCTAATGCCGGGGGAGCCAAGTCCAAGGCCTGGGGGCCTCCATCCCTTGCCTTCTGAACCAAGCCCTGAGGGCTGTGGTGGGAGGCCACAGGAGTCTGGGGAGCCTCCTCCAGCACTGGAAGAACAGGGTCCTCTCTCGGTGCCTCCAGCAGGGGGTGCTGAGGGCATACGAGAGGGACAGTCAGGCCCAGGGAGGGACTAGGGGAAGGGCCGGCCAGGACCCTGGGGGAGGGGACTTACCTGGCCCCCTGGCTGCCCCTGAAGCACCTGAAGCAGCCCCCGAAGCTCCTGGTTCTCCCTCTCAAGGGTCCGAAGCCGCCCAGCCTCTGCCTCCCTCACCTCATCTTGCAGCGAGGGGGCCGCTCCTGCTAGGGGTGCTGAGGATGAGAGATGAGGTCAGGACCCCTCCCTTGCTGCCTGGCTCCTCACATACACACCCCAGAGGCTTGGGAGAAGGGAGGGAGTCAGAGGCTCTCCCCAGTACACCTGCCGGAAAGCATAGGCAGCCCCCACCCCAGCCCCTCCACTGGGGTCCCTCACCCTCCCCAGGGGATCCTGGAGGTGGCTCCAAGCTCCGCTGAAGCTCCAGCTCCAGCTCCACATTCTCCTCAGCCAGCTGGTCCACCTGATGCCGCAGAGAGTCCAGCTCCTGGGGGTGAGGGAAGGGTCAGACAAGCCCTCCACACCATGGCCAGGCCGAGTGTGTAGGTCGGAGGGTCACTAGAGGTCACCAAGAGCAGAGGTTGCAAGAATCACTAGGGACCACTAGGGAATCAATGGGGTCATGGGGTGACGGGGCAACCCAAGTGGGATCACTGTGGCTACCTTACCGCATGGGCCTCGCCCAGCCGGGTCCGCAGCAGCAGGTTCTCTCGCTGGGTCTCATGCAGCCGGGCGCAGCGCTCTCGGGCAGCCTCCAGCTGCTCTTCCAGCAGCGCCTTGGAGGCCTCCAGCACTCCTGAGAGCACCCGCTCCTCCTGGTGGGAGAGCAGGGAGAACCGGTAGCCATGCAGCCCCCATGCACTCCAGCGCCTGAGGGTCCCAAACTCCTTCCCCTCAGCCTGTCACATACCCTGCCTCCCTCCCCTACCCTGCACCCCATCAGTCTCTAGGCCCCGCCACTCCCTTCCATCTTCTTCCCACCAAGATCTCTTCAGGTACTTTCTTCCTCGCCCCTGGCCCCGCCCTTTGTGCAGGCCCCGCCCTTCTGTCCATGCCCCGCCCCTCCCCCGGGAACCGCCTTCCTTCCAAGGCTGCATCACTTACACAGCCCTCCCCTCCCCTCCACCTGCCCCATCCTCTGGAGGCCCTTTCCCAGACGCCACCTCCCTGAATTTGTCCTCACCCATTTCTCCACCTGTGACTGTCCCCTCCAGAGAACCTGCCTCTCTGCCCTCGGGACCCAATCTCGCCCCTCCTCCTGGCCCGCCCCCTCGCGCACGCCCCGCCCCGCGGCTCCGTCTCCGCCTCACCTCCAGCTGACTCTTGCAGGCCTCAGCCGCCTGCAGCCGCTCGCGGCAGCGCCTCAGCTCCTCCTGCAGGCGGGGCAGGCGGCCGGCCCGCTCCCGCAGCGCCTCTGCCTCCTCGCGGTACAGCTCGGCCCGCTTGGCCTGTCCCGACAGCGCCTGGGCCTGGGCCAGACGGTGTGGAGCTGGGAACAGCCAGCCGCGGGCCAGAGGGATTAGGGACGGGAAGGAGCCGGGTTGGGAGGGAGGCAATGGGATCGGGTGCGGGGAGGTTAGGGAATGCCGCGGTGGCGGGGAGCATGTGAGCGCACCTCCTGGCGGAGCCTTCTTATTTCGGCCTCCAAACCCTGCACCTCGGCCTGGGAGTCTAGCAGCAGCTCGGCCTTCTCCTCCCTGGAGGGAAGGGGAGTCTAGGGAGGGTCTGGGGGCCCACAACCCCCAGCCCTTCCCAGGCCTGACCCCTCCCGTAGCCACCAGGGCTAGGGTCCCATCAAGGCTTAATCTGCCCCTCTCCACTCAGTCCCCTTCCCAGGCTGCGCACACTCACAGCTCCTGCCGCAGACGCCGCAGCTGAGCCTTGGCGTTGGCCAGCTGCAGGGCCAGATGGTGCGAGGGGCCCTCGGCGGGAGCCCTAGAGGGAGCCTCAGGCCTCAAGCAGAGGGGTTCTCGCTCCAGCAGCAGTTCAGCCAGCCGCTGTAGGTCAGGGGTCAAGGGTCAGGACTAACTTATCCAATGCCTCTGCACATCGACCCCCAACCACAACACCAGACATGGGGTTGTGGTCTGGGGTCTTGGGCCATCTGGTTGTGACATCCCTGATGGCCCAAGACCTCAGACCACAACCCCATGCCTGGGCCCCAAACTTCCATCTCCCTTGCACAACCGGCTCCCTGATGGTCCTCCAGTTCCCCAACCTGAGTCCACGATGCCCCTGCTGCCCCTACCTGGGCCCCCAGGTCACGCTCCCGTGCCAGCTTCGACAGTGTCCCCATCAGGCTTCGGGACAGCATCTCCAGCTCGGCAGGTGCCAGCTCCCCAGGCTCTGGCCCAGACAGTGCCAGCACCATGCCGGCCCCCGGCTGGGTCACCTGGGGCGCAGGAAGAGCAGTTCAGTGGAAGCCGCGGTGTGGCAAGGGCGTCCCAGGTGCCATACCAGTCTGGGCTGCCGAACCGTCTCAGTACCTCCTGGATGGCAGCGGCCAGCTCGCTCTGGACCTCGAGACTGAGGCCCTGGATGTGGCGGATGAAGAGTTCCCGGTGCTCACACTGAGAGGAGACAGGAAGGGGAGCTGGTGCAGGATCTCCCTCCTCTGCCGCCAAAGCTCGACCCTAACCTTTCCTTCCCACCGCCGGCTCACCTGTACTGACGCTCCCAACAGTAGCCGAAGAACGCCTTCCAGCTGCTCCACCGCTTCTTCTGCAAGGCACATGCCACAAGGGGTTAACTGGGGCGGGGAAGGTAGAGTAGTGCGGGGGCAGAGGCAGGAGGGTGTGGGTGGGGAGAGCACCTGAGAGAGGGTCAAATCCCAATGTCTGGAGGTCTGGGGGTGGCGACAGGATGAGCAGCTGCAGCTCCTCCTGGAGGCAGAGAGGCAGACTATATGAGGCGCCTTCCCGAAGGGGCTCCTCTTCCTCTCCCGTCTCCGCCTTTCCCTCGAGACCCCTTACCTGGTAGAAGTCCCTCAGTCGGCCCCACAGGTGGTTCAGGTTCCACACTCGCCAGGCAGCAGGTCCGTCAAGGCCTCTGAGCATCCGAGGTCCCCCTCGGGAGCTGGGGGCACTATGGGCCGGAGGTGGGCTCGAGGACCCGCCTCCCATCAACAGGCCTCGCCCACCGTCCCTCAGGCCCCGCCCACTGAGCATCAGGCTCCGCCCACCCGCTTCCCCTCCCCTCAGATCCTTCCCCGCCACCGCCCCCGCCCGATGCCCCTTACATGATGCCCAGCACCCGGAGGAGCAGGGCCCCATCGCTGAGGCGCAGGAATCTCTTCTCCAACCAAAGGGGCGGCTCTTCCTCCTCTTCCTCTTCTTCCCCCTCCGAGTCTTCCGCCTCCCCGACCAGCCCGGCCAGTCCCAGCGCCTATGAGGAGCCCAGAGGGGTCAGCCGACCAGCAGAGTGAACCCTGAGCCCCTCCGACCTGCCCCAGTGAACCCAAGCACCCCTTCTCACCCATCCTCTGAGTGCCTCTGTCCCCTCTTCCCTCACCACAGCCCCCCACACCATATCTCCATCCCCCACATTTGAACCCAGCCCTCCCCTCCGGCCTGGTTCTGCCTCACCCTCCCCCGGCCAGCGCCAACACCAGCCCCTGGCTGGGGCTCACTTCCCCTCCCCAACCCGCTGCCACCTGCCCCCTCACCCAGGTAGCCAGACTCCCACTCAGGAAGTCTCTGAGCCTGGGCCCCTTGCCCCCCTCCATGCCCGGGTCAGGGTGCCCGTCTCGCTGTGGCAGCTGCACCTGCCCTGAGAGGAAGAGGAAGTCCCCGAGTGGGGGATCCCGGGGCCAGCCACAGACACCCTGTGCAGCTTCCTCCTTCCGGGTGCAGGCGGGCCTGGGCAGTCTGAGTCCTACCTCAACCCCCACCTCACCTCCCTGCATCCTCCTAACATCTCTGCAGGGCTAGCCCAGAGGTTGGCGGCGGAAGGCCCACAGCTCCCCTGGCTCCATGGGCAATGACCGGACAGCCCTTCACCTCTCTGGGCCTTGTTTTCTCAAACTGAAACTGGAGAGGATGACCCCAGCCTGGGACCTTCGAGGGCCTCAAAAGGGCTCTGGGCCTTGCGTGGTGAGTCTGGGCACCCACACACCCATCTTCCCAAATGCCAGGCTTCACTCACTACAGCGTTCTTTCTTTTCCCTTCAGTGTTTCTCAAAGTTACCCAAACCACATCCCCTGGGAAGCCTGGTTCAGATGCTCCTCCAAGAAGCCTCCCTTGAACCCCAGACAGAAGGGAGCATCACTCCTGTGACCTCACCCCACCCCATCCTCTATACACTAGAGACTGTTGTAGCCGTACTAGGTGCTATGAAGGGGAGGGGATTTGACCTCGGCAGGATGATCAGGGAAGGCATCCTGGAGTACGCATGAGATCAGGGATGGCTGGGTTAACATGGCAAAGTGGAAAGGAAGGGAGGGTATTCCAGGCAGCAGGAACAGAATGTGCAACTGCTCTGAGGCAGCTGGAAGCATGGTCAGCAAAAAGATTGGAAATTATGCATGTTTTATCTATTCCAAGATGCTTAATGTTCACGTTTCACTTTTTGTTTTGTTTTGTTTTTAAGAGACAGAGTCTGAATCCGTGACCTAGTCTGGAGTGCAGTTGCAAGATCACAACTCACTGCAACTTCAACCTCCTGGGCTTAAGCAATTCTCCTACTTCAGCCTTCTGAGTAACTGGGACTAGGGTGTGTGCCACCACACCTGGCTAATTATTTTGCTTGTTTTTTGTACAGAGAGAGTCTCGCTGTGTTGCCTGGGCTGGTCTCGAACTCCTGGGCTCAAGTGATCCTCCCGCCTTGGCCTCCTGAAGTGCTGAGATGACGGCATGAGCTGCCTCACGCAGCCCCCATCCTATACCTCTGAAGTGAGTTTACATGGTACAGTTGCTGTCTGGCTAGCTGCCGTCCCAACATCACTATCAGGACCCACACCTGAAAAGCACCAGCATCAAATCCTTCAGAAGACTGTCAGCAGCTTGGAAGAAATCCTAGAGGCAAGCAGAACCCTTTTTAGCCCTGGGACTCAAATGGTGGGAAACCCCAGGGGGAGGGAACCAGGCTTGTCAGTGACACTCCCTTTTTTTTTTTTTTTTTGGTGAGACGGACTCTTGCTCTGTCTGTCGCCTAGGCTGGAGTGTAGTGGTGCAATTTCGGGTCACTGCAACCTCCATCTCCCGGGTTCAAGCAATTCTCCTGCCTCAGCCACCTGAGTAGCTGGGATTATAGGCACCTGCCACCACGCCCAGATGCTTTTTTGTGTTTTTAGTAGAGACAGGGTTTCACCATGTTGGCCAGGCTGGTCTCGAACTCCTGACCTCAGGCAATCCACCCGCCTCGGCCTCTGAAAGTGCTGGGATTACAGGTGTGAGCCACCGCGCCCGGCCTGTCAGTGACACTCCTAGAGCAGAGTGAAAACTCGGCTCCACTTCATCTGCACAATTGTAAAGCTGGCTTAAGAGCGCCTGGCTGTTTCATGGCTGTTTTATGGAATGTTTGGAGCAGTACTGCTCTCCGTAGAACTCTCAAGGACTCAGAGAAGGAGGTGGCAGGCAGACACAGACATCACGACTCTCAGACCAAAAATGATTCACACAAGTTGGACTCTAAATGTGAAGGAGTTTTCTGAACATGGTAACCAATTTATTTTGCTTCTATTATCCTTTTTATGTGTGCATGAGAATTATATATGATGAGAATCTACATTTAAGTGAAACAGAGCTCTTTCGAGAAATACAAAAGAAAAATTCTAGTGATGAAAGAACCTTGGGACATCGTTAACTGGCAGCATTCTCTTTTCTTAGTGACATTTTTATAATTGATGACATCTTAGTTTTTTTTGTTTTTTGTTTTGAGACAGGATCTCTGTCACCCAGGCTGGAGTGCAGTGATGCAATCACAACACACTGTAGCCTCAACCTCCCTGGCTCAAGGGATCCTCCCACCTCAGCCTCCTCAGTATCTGAGACCACAGACATCCACCATCCACCTGACTAATTTTTGTATTTTTTGTAAAGATGGGGTTTCACCATGCTGCCCAGGCTGGTCTTGAACTCCTGGTCTCAAGCAATCCGCTTGCCTTGACCTCCCAAAGTGCTGGGATTACAGGCATGCACCACTACGTCTGGCCAACATCTTAGATTTGATGAAATATGGCATAATAATGACATCATAGCAAACACGGGCTTCCCTTGAGCTAGGCATGGTTGTAAGTGCTTTACACTTACTAATGTGTTGGCTCTGGACTAGTCTGTGAAATAAGGACTATTGATTATCTCCATTTTATAGAGGAGGGAACAGAGAGGTTAAGTAATTTGCCTAAGGTCACACAGCTTTTAAGTGGCAGAGCCAACTGAAAGAAGGCAGTGGGGCAAGAGTGCAAGGAGCAAGGGGCACCCATAGTCAAGGTGAGCTGGGCTTGACCAGGCCACAGGAAACCACGCAGGATTGGTAGCAGAGGAGCACAGCCAGCTGTTCAGTCCTTTTGAAATGCCTCTGGAAATGGGAGTGATCCTCTCGTTGTTGCCAGAATTCCAGGCCTTGATGCCAGCACAAGCCTTCATTAAATGTCCCTGGGGTGATTATTATTATTATTATTATTATTTTTGAGACAGAGTCTCGCCCTATCACCCATGCTGGAGTGTGGTGGAGCAATCTCGGCTCACTGCAGCCTCTATCTCCTGGGTTCAAGCGGTTCTTCTGCCTCAGCTCCCTACAGAGCTGGGATTACAGGCATGCGCTGCCATGCCTGACTAATTTTTCTATTTTTTTTAGTAGAGATGGGGTTTCACCATGTTGGCCAGGCTGGTCTCAAACTCCCGACCTTAGGTGATCTGCCCACCTCAGCCTCCCAAAGTGCTGGGATTACAGGTGTGAGCCACCACACCCAACCTGATTATTATCTTTAGTATTAATAATATCAAGGATCAAGGCCGGGCACAGTGGCTTACACCCATAATCCCAGCACTTTGGGAGGCTGAGGTGGGCGGATCACCTGAGGTCCGGAGTTCGAGACCAGCCTGACCAACATGGAGAAACCCCATCTCTACTAAAAATACAAAATTAGCCAGGCATGGTGGCTCACACCTGTCATCCCAGCTACTCGGGAGGCTGAGGCAGGAGAATCGCTTGAACCCAGGAGGCGGAGGTTGCGGTGAGCCGAAATCGCACCACTGCAATCCAGCCTGGACAACAAGAGGGAAACTCCATCTCAAAAAAAAAAAAAGAAAAGAGAGAAAGAGATCATGTCCTTCGTGGGACATGGATGGAGCTGGAGGCCATTATTCTTAGCAAACTAATGCAGGAACAGGAAACCAAACACCGCATGTTGTCCCTCATAAGTGGGAGTTAAATGATGAGAACACACGGACACAAAGAGGGGAAAAACAGACACTGGGGCCTACTTGAGGGTGGAGGGTGGGAGGAGGGAGAGGAGCAGGAAAAATAACTATTGGATACTGGGCTTAATACCTGGGTGACAAAATAATCTGTACAACAAACCCCCATGGCATGAGTTTACCATATAACAAAGCTGCATGTGTACCCCTGAACCTAAAATATAAGTTTTTTTAAAATTCTATACCTGGCCAGGCACAGTAGCTCACGCCTGTAATCCCTGCACTTTGGGAGGCCGAGGTGGGTGGATTACCTGAGGTCAGGAGTTTGAGACCAGCCTGGCCAATATGGTGAAACCCTGTCTCTACTAAAAATACAAAAATTAGCCAGGCGTGGTGGTGATGGATGCCTGTAGTCACTGGGGAGGCTGAGGCATGAGAATTGCTTGAACCCAGAGGTGGTGACTGCAGTGAGCCGAGATCGGGCCACTACACTCCAGCCTGGGGGACAACAGCAAAACTCCGTCTTAAAAAAAAAAAAAAGTATATATATACATACATATACATATGTGTATATATATACATATATATGTATATATATACATATATATGTATATATATGTGTGGGTATATATGTATATATGTGTGTGTATATATATGTGTATATATGTATATATGTGTATATATGTATATATGTGTATATATGTATATGTATGTATATGTGTGTGTATATATGTATGTATGTATGTGTATATATACTGAATTAAAAATACTAACCCTTCCTGAATCTTATTACTTTTTAATTTTACTTTTTTTTTGGGGTGGGAGGAGATGGAGTCTCACTCACTCTATTGCCCAGGCTGGAGTACAGTGGCGTGATCTTGGCTCACTGCAGTCTCCACCTCTGGGTTCAACCAATTCTCATGCCTCAGCCTCCCCAGGGACTGCAGGCACCTATCACCACCACGCCCAGCTAATTTTTGTATTTTTTGTAGAGATGAGGTTTTCACCATATCGCCCAGGCTGGTCTGAAACTCCTGACCTCAAGTGACTCAGCCTCCCAATGTTCTGCGATTACAGGCATGAGCCACACCTGACCTAACCCTTCCTGAATTTTAATATTTTATAATATTAAAATAATAATAATAATATCAAGCATCTGTCCACTCTGCAAAGCTTGTTCCTATTTGCATACCCACCCCCGCACGGGCATCCCTCAGGAGCACCTGTCCTGTGCGCGCCCAGCAGCTCCCGTGGGGTTAGCCAAGTGTGGTGACAGGGGCTCACCTCCTGGTGGCTAAGGGCCTCTGTCTTGCTCAATATCTGAGTCACACCCTTCCTCAGGCCTTAGGGGCAGGGCCATGTCTCTATTGCTCTCACATCTGTCACTCCAGACAAGCCTGGCTGCACCTCCATCTGGTTATCTGACTCGCCTCAGCTGAGTCAGGCAGAGGGAGTCTGTGGGGAGGAGGGGAGGCTGGAGAGGGGCTTCGCTCATCAGCTGACACTGAGATCCGGGGATTCCAAGGCCCAATTAGGTGTTCAGGGGTGTTCTTCAAAGGGTGGAAGTGGTCCCTTTACCTTGGACTTTTCCCTTAAAATTTTTTTTCAGATACAGCACATGATCAAAAGTGTCAAGAATGAGGTCAGGCATGAGCCTGTAATCCAAGCATCTTGGGAGGCTGAGGCAGGAGGATCGCTTGAGCCCAGTAGTTGGAGACCAGCCTGGACAATATAGCAAGACCCCATCTGTACAAAAACACTGAAAAATTAACTGGGCATGGTGGTGCGTGCCTGTGGTCCCAGCTACTCGGGAGGCTGAGGTGAGAGGATCCCTTGAGCCAGGAAGTTCAAGGCTGCAGTGAGTTGTGATCACACCACTGCACTCCAGCTTGGGCGATAGAGCAAGATCCTGTCTCAAGAAAAAAACAATGTCGGCTGGGCGTGGTGGCTCACGCCTGTAATCCCAGCACTTTGGGAGGCCAAGGCGGGCAGATCACCTGAGGTCGGGAGTTCGAGACCAGCCTGACCAACATGGAGAAACCCTGTCTCTACTAAAAATACAAAAATTAGCCAGGCGTGGTGGTGCATGCCTGTAATCCCAGCTACTCGGGAGGTTGAGGCAGGAGAATCGCTTGAACCCAGGAGGCAGAGCTTGCAGTGAGCCGAGATGGCGCCATTGCACTCCAGCCTGGGCAACAAGAGTGAAACTCTGTCTCAAAAAAAAAAAAAAGAAAAAGAAAAACTAATGTCCAGAGTACACAGAGGCCGGACACCGTGGCTCACGCCTGTAATCCCAACACTTTGGAAACTGAGGTGGGCAGATCACCTAAGGTCAGGAGTTCAAGACCAGCCTGGACAACATGGAGAAACCCCGTTTCTACTAAAAAATACAAAAATTAGCCAGGTGTGATGGCAGGTGCCTGTAATCCCAGGCAGGGAGCTGAGGCATGAGAATCGCTTGAACCTGGGAGGTGGAGGTTGCAGTGAGCCGAGATTGCTCCCCTGCACTCCAGCCTGGAGGATAAAGGGAGGCTCCATCTCCGAAAAAAAAAAAAATACATAAGAGTATAGAGAAAAAAATAAATTGTCTCCCATCCCTTCACTGGGTCCCCATCCCGTTTCCAAAGGCAATTTCTTGTGTCCTTCCTGAGGATACAAATGGCTACATGTGTGAGCCTGTAACAAGTGGCTGCAACCACATACACAGCCACACACCTTCCTTGCTTCACAATGTATTTTGCAGTCCATTTCATTTCTGTTCAGAACCTTGACCTTTTTAACAGCTGTGTAGTATTTTACCACGTGGCTATCCCGTCATCATTTAAATAGCCTTCTGCTGATGGATATTTTAAATGTTTGCATATTTTGCTATGACTACAGTGCCATAATGACTGGCTTTCTCAGATATCTCTTCCTTGCAGCTTTTAAGGGGGCTCAGTGTTGGCTGGGCGCGATGGCTCACGCCTGTAATCCCAGCACTTTGGGAGGCTGAAGCGGGTGGATTATTTGAGGTCAGGAGTTTGAGACCAGCCTGGCCAACATGGTGAAACCCTGTCTCTACTGAAAATACAAAAATTAGCCGGGCATGGTGGTACATGCCTATAATCCCAGCTATTCGGGAGGCCGAAGCAGGTGGATCATTTGAGGTCAGGAGTTTGAGACCAGCCTGGCCAACATGGTGAAACTCCATCTCTACTGAAAAAAACGAAAATTAGCTGGGCATGGTGGTACATGCCTATAATCCCAGCTACTCGGGAGGCTGAGGCAGGAGAATTGCTTGAACCCAGGAGGCGGAAGTTGCAGTGAGCCAAGATCGTGCCACTGCACTCTAGCCTGGGCGACACAGCAAGACTCTGTCTCAAAAAAAAAAAAAAGTGGGGGGGCTCATTGTCCACTGCTGCCCAGCATGGGGACCCCGGAGGTGGGCAAGAAGCTGAGAAAGACAGACAGACAGAGGGACAGCACAGTCAGCCTCTGTCTCCTCCCCGGGGAATCGGCTTCTCCATCCACGCAGGCGGGGCTGGGAAGGCCTCCATCTCCCAGTCCTCTTATAGGCTCTAATTTTGGGGGGTTTTTTGTTTTGTTTTATTTTGGTTTTTGAGACGGAGTTTCGCTCTTGTCACCCAGGTTGGAGTGCAATGGCGCAATCTCGGCTCACTGCAACCTCCGCCTCCCAGGTTCAAGTGATTCTCCTGTCTCAGCCTCCGGAGTAGCTGGGATTACAGGCGTGCGCCACTACACCCAGCTAATTTTTGTATTTTTAGTAGAGACAGGGGTTTCACCACGTTGGCCAGGCTGGTCTGGAACTCCTGACCTCTCAGGTGATCCACCCGCTTCAGCCTCCCAAAGTGCTGGGATTACAGGCATGAGCCACCACTCCCGACCTGGGTTCGAATTTTTTAGCTAGCTCTGGTTCAGTCTCAAAGGCCAGAAGCAGGAGGGCTCTGGGGTTTGGGCGGAAGGGGAAGCCAAGGAGGCCAGGGCAGGTGGGGGCCCAGATCCAGCAAGAGCCCTGAGCCAACCAGAGCCAGGTCAGAGTGAGGCTTTCTCCCTGCTGCAGGCAGCCCCGGAGCTCCGCCTGGCACCCCAGCGGCCTGGCTGGGGCCCAGCTCTCTAAGTAGATAATTCAGGGCCCCAGGCTCAAAAAACAAAAAACAGCCTCCAAAGCCTTCTGGGCAGCTGACCCTCTGTTGCTAGATCTTCAGGGTCCCCCTCCTTCCCACCCAAGTGTCTGAGAAGGGGTCGTCTCCCCACCCACCACTTGAGGGTGAAATAGTGGAGCTGGAGTTAGCAGTAATGCCCAGGGGAGTGGTCCCAAAGAGCTACCCAGGTGGCAGGAGGCAGTGGGAAGCCAGAGCCAGGAAGGGTGGGGCCCAGGGCCATTTGCCCAGTGCCCGTCCAGATGCCCCGTGACTCAGAGTGCAGCCTGCGCGGCCTGGGGTCCCGCTACTGTAGAGTGAGGCCCAGCCCAGCCCCCACTACCTGACACCAGGCCGGCTCTCCCTTCCTGTTCTCCCCGGGCACTCCCATGCTCCAGGGGGGCACTTGCTGTGCCTCACCCTGTGCCTCCAAGCCATGCTGGGGCGCAGGCGCGAATCCTCCTCCAGGGGGCATCCACCCAGCACTGAAGGAGTCATTCAGAAACTGCCTGGCTCACGGCCATGCCGGGCTTAAAGCTCTCCAGTGGCTTCTCCCTGAGTTGACTCAGCAGCTCACCATGACCTTCAAGGCCGTGGAGAGGCGCCGCCTCACCACCCTGACCTCATCCTTCCTCCTCTCCTCCACTCTGGCCACGCTGGTTCCTCAATCGCTCTCCCCCACTCGGCACCTTTGCATCGCCGACCACTCAACTTGGAGCTCAACATGTCTGAGTCACACACTCCCCAACTCCCTACACACACACATTCACACATGCTCACACGCACGCACATTCACACATGCTTACACACATTCACACATGCTCACACATGCACATTCACACATGCTCACACACATTCACACTCACACACACACGCACGCACACACACACCCTTTCCCCTTATCCCATACTGGTCTCTCAACTGTCCCTTTCTCAGAAAAGTCCTTTCATGACCTGGCATGGTAGCTCACACCTGTAATCCCAGCACTTTGTGAGGCTGAGGCAAGAGGATTGCTTGAGCCCAGGGGTTCAAGACCAACTTGGACAACATGGTAAGACCTCATCTCTACAAAAAAATCCAAAAATTAGCCTCACATGATGGAGCACACCTGTCATCCCAGCAACAAGGGAGGCTGAGGCAGAAGGATCACTTGAGCCCAGGAGTTCAAGGCTACAGTGAGCTGTGATCACACCACTGCACTCCAGCCTGGGTGACAAAGTGAGACCGTGTCTCAAAAAACAAAAGAAAAGAAAAGAAAAGTCCTTTCTCTTGTAAAGCAGCCCCCATCCTCCTCCCACAGCAGGGTTCCACTCCATGGCCACCCGGCACCTTCGCGTGCTTGCTTTGCCTGCTCCCCTGTCAAGTGGAAGCCATCATGGGCTCACCCATGACTGCAGTGCAGAGAGCGCAGTGCTGAGCCCACTGGGTACATGAGAGCACCGACGTCCGCTGCCCACTGATCTCTGCTGGGCTCCATTCTAAGCACTTCCCACATCTCAATCACTTAATCCCCTCCTCAGCTGTAAAATACAGGAGCTGGCCGGGCGCGATGGCTCACACCTGTAATCCCACCACTTTGGGAGACCGAGGTGGGCAGATCACAAGGTCAGGAGATCAAGACCACAGTGAAATCCCGTCTCTACTAAAAATACAAAAAAAAAAAAAATTAGCCGGGCACGGTGGCGGGCACCTGTAGTCCCAGCTACTCGGGAGGCTGAGGCAGGAGAACGGCATGAACCCGGGAGACGGAGCTTGCAGTGAGCCGAGATTGCGCCACTGCACTCCAGCCTGGGCGACAGAGAGACTCCATCTGAAAAAAAAAAAAAAAAAAATGCAGGATCTATTGTTTATCCCCACTTTACAATGAAAAAAATTGATGCCCAGAGAGGTTAAGTCACTTGCTTAAGGCCACACAGCCAGGAAGTGGTGGAGCCAAGATACTGAAGGCAGTTTTTTGTTGTTTTTTTTTTTATGTTTTTGAACAAATGAACTCTTATTTCAGAGGCCAGGAAAGTGCAGCTCAGAAGGGAATGGGGGCAAGTAGGGCAGCTGAGGCTGAAATCTCAGTCCTTCTCTGGCGCTAAGAGCTCGCGGTCTCCCAGCCCCACTCTACCCACAACCCCACCCCACCCTCCACCCCCTGCTCCCCACCACCTCCTCCACTCCATTCCTTTGTGTTTTGTTTTGTTTTGTTTTGTTTTGTGTTTTTGGAGACAGAGTCTTGCTCTTACCCAGGCTGGAGTGCAGTGGCTCGATCTCAGCTCACTGCAACCTCTGCCTCCTGGGTTCAAGCAATTCTCCTGCCTCAGCCTCCCACATAGCTGGGATTACAGGCAAGCGCCACCACGACCGGCTAATTTTGTATTTTTAGTAGAGACAGGGTTTCTCCATGTTGGTCAGGCTGGTCTCGAACTCCCGACCTCAGGTGATCCACCCGCCTCGGCCTCCCAAAGTGCTGGGATTACAGGCGCGAGCCACTGCACCCGGCTCCACTCCACTCCTTGTTGCTGTCGGGTGGGACAGCAAGGCTGGAGCCCAGCATCCAATTAGGAAACAAGGTGGAAACCCAGGGCTAAGCCCCGTGGCTGCCAGTTGCCCTCGTAATTAAAGACACACACATTAAAGACAGCTCCGAGGTGCCATTAAACATCCATTAAACTGGCAAAAAATAAATCCGAAAGGTAAAACTCAACTGTAGTTGGCAACTGCAGCAGAGAACACAGCACAGGTCACAGGTCACAGGTGGCTCAGAGGCAACAGCCCTCACACCTGGCTGCCTGTCCCTGCCCTGAATTGTTCCATGTGGGAACTGGGTCACACTGGTCAGCTTCATCAAAGATAGATTTGCCAAATTGGCATACAATTCACGTCATAAAATTCACTCTCTAAAAGTGTACAAGTCAGCACGGTCTCAGAATTTCCTGAGACCAATAAAACCACCGGAGCCCTTTGACCCAGCACTCCAGCGTTTGGGAATAAGCCCTGTAGAAGGAGCCCAAGAGGAAACAAAAATAGAAGTGTGTCCAAAGCTGGAAGCTGCCCCAGCCAAACACCGGAAACACCCAGCTCTCCACCAGATAACCCACGTGAGTCACAGCTTGTGGGCAATATCCCATCTCCATCCTTACCACTGCTCAGCCCAGACCTCCCTCATCTTCCTGGCCTGCAGACCTTAGCAGTGGCTGTTCCCGCCCCTGGAACACCCTTCCCACCTGGTACCTGGTGCCTGCAGGGCCCATGCACGGCATATTCACTGCTGTATCCCCAGAGCCTCGCACAGTGCCTGGTGCAGAGATGATTTTCAGCAAAGAGGCACTGAAGGGAAGATACCTACGTGACTGTGAGGAGACACAGGCGAGCAAGTGGAACCTCTGAACACCTGATTGGGCCACTCATAATGACATGAGAATTGCAATGCTCAGAGGAGAAAAGCAGCTTCTTTTGGTGAGAAGCCACTGAGATTAAAGATCTGTCTTAGGGTCGGGCATAGTGTCTCATGCCTGTAATCCCAGCACTTTGGGAGGCCAAGGCAGGAGGATCACTTGAGCAGAGGAGTTTGAGACCAGCCCGGGCAACACAGAGAGACTTTGTCTCTACCAAAAAAAATCAAAAATTATCTGAGCATGGTGGTTCATGCCTGTAGTCCCAGTTACTAGGGAGACTGAGGCAGGAAGATCACTCTACCACCACCAGGAGGTAGAGGCTGGTGGTGAGCCAAGATCGTGCCACTGCACTCCAGCCTGGGTGACAGAGTGAGACCCTGTCTCAAAAAAAAAAAAAAAAGCCGGGAGGCCTTTGGGAGGCCAAGGCAGGCGGATCACGAGGTCAGGAGATCGAGACCATCCTGGCTAACACGGTGAAACCCCGTCTCTACTAAAAATACAAAAAATTAGCCGGGCGTGGTGGCGGGCGCCTGTAGTCCCAGCTACTCAGGAGGCTGAGGCAGGAGAATGGCGTGAACCCGGGAGGCGGAGCTTGCAGTGAGCCTAGATTGTGCCAGAGCAAGACTCCATCTCAAAAAAAAAAAAAAAGATCCGCCTGTGCCTTAGTGGTGATGGTTGCGCAACTCGGTGAATATATTGAAAACAACCGACTTGTACACTTTAAAAAAAAAAAAAAGAGACAAGGTCTCATTATATTGCCCAGACTGGTCTCAAACTCCTGGACTCAAGTAAGCATCCCCCTTCACCCCCACAAAGTGCTGGGATTACAGGCATGAGCCACCATGCCTAGCCTTTGTACAATTTTACAGGCTGAATTTTATGATATGTGAATTGTATGTCAATTTGGCAAATCTATCTTTGATGAAGCCGAACCATGTGGCTCAGTTCCCGCAGAAACTAATTCAGGAAAGGGACAGGGAACCAGGAAAGAGGGCTGTTGTCCTCAGCAGTGAAACTGACTTGGGGCCCTGAAGGTTAGAGTGATCTGGGCAGGGGCATCCCAGCGGGGAACATTGTCTGGTAGATGCTGAAAGGGAAGAGATTGGAGGACCCACAATTGGGAATCAGGGTGACTTTGGTGACCAAGGTTGCAGGGAATGGGGACAGAGGCTTGGAGAGAAGTCACTGGGGAGATGAGAGGACCACACGTGGATCTAGGCCAGCTTCGTATTAACCATGCCCTTCCATGGCTGACAGGAAAGGCAGGGAAGTGAGCATCTCCTGGGAGGCATGGAACCTCAAAGGTCCCTCTTCTCAGAGGTGATCCCTGTGTGGCCACACTGCTTGCTGTCCACCCAATATCCTTTCTCTCTCTCTCCCTGACTAAAAAAACTCATAATTTTTAATTTAGACACATGGCACCCTGGAATGAAGTTGATACTTCTCAGCTTCCTTTGCAGCTAGTATGACCATGTGACTAAGTTCTGTCCAGTGAGATGTAAGTGGAAGGGATATATGGCAGCTTCCAGAAAAAGCTTCTTGACAGACAGCTGGCATGGGCCTTTTATCTTCTGTTCTTCATTTCCTCCTTCCTGCAGGCTGGACGATGAATGTGATGGCTGGAACTCAAGCAGCCACAGTGGATCATAAGGTAAAGACATGTGTTTAAAATGGCAGAGCAGCAAGACAGAAGGAATAATCACACAGCTAGCATACTAGCTCAACCTCTCTAGTGCATACCTGTGAGCTAAGCCTTTGTTTTTTTGTTGTTGTGTTGTGTTGTTTTGTTTTGAGATGGAGTTTTGCTCTTGTTGCCCAGACAATGGCACAATCTCGGCTCACTGCAATCTCCACCTCCCAGGTTCAAGCCATTCTCCTGCCTCAGCCTCCTGAGTAGCTGGGATTACAAGCATGCACCACCACGCCCTGCTAATTTTGTATTTTTAGTAGAGACGGGGTTTCTCCATGTTGGTCAGGCTGGGCTTGAACTCCAGACCTCAGGTGATCCGCTCACCTCTGCCTCCCAAAGTGCTGGGATTACAGGCGTGAGCTACCACGCCTGGCCTTCACTTCTTTACTCCTTCCCAAAACGTGTTAAGTATTATCTGTGTTTCCCACGCCGAGCAGGGCTCCTTACCTGTGTTAAGTAAAAAGACATGATTCCCAACTCCAGGAGTGCGAGTTGATGATACAAATAGAATCACATGGCAGGCCAATATGCATGCTCGTTAACACCAAGAATCTGTGCCTTCGCATAGATGTTACCTGAACTTCTCCAGAAGTTATACCCATGCACACATTGCGCTATCTGCTGTCACTTCTCAATGCCTGTGTCACCAAACCCCAACCACGCCCAGTAGAGTGTGTCCCTTTGGGGCCAGCAGCCTCCACTGCCCCTGATCACAGCACCTTCATGGCTGCAGCCCAAGCCTGATCTAGGCCAGGAACACCAGGACCCCTCCAACCTTTTCTTTGTCTCAGAAACCCAGACTTGACTCCCTTAGGGCCTACTGAAAACTCCCCCAATAGGCCAGGCACGGTGGCTCACACGTATAATCCCAGCACTTTGTGAGGCTGAGGCGGGCAGATCACGAGGCCAGGAGTTCAAGACCAGCCTGGCCAACATAATGAAACCCCATCTCTACTAAAAAATACAAAAAGTAGCTGGGCATGGTGGCGCGCGCCTGTAGTCCCAGTTACTCAGGAGGCTGAGGCACAAGAATCGCTTGAACCCGGGAAGCGGAGGTTGTGGTGAGACTCATTCTGTTGCCCAGGTTGGAGTGCAATGGCGTGATCTCGACTCACTGCAACCTCTGCCTCCCAGGTTCAAGTAATTCTCCTGTCTCAGCCTCCCAAGTAGCTGGGACTACAGGCATGGCGTCACCATGCCTGGCTAATTTTGTATTTTTAGTAGAGATGGGGTTTCACCATGTTGGCCAGGCTGGTCTCAAACTCCTGACCTCAGGTGATCCGCCCACCTCAGCCTCCCAAAGTGCTGGGATTACAGGCATGAGCCACCATGCCTGGCCTGATTTTTATCTTTCAAATAACCTTTTATTGAGCCTTTTTTTTTTTTTTTTTTTTTTTTTTTTTTTTTTTTGAGGCAGGGTCTTGCTCTATTACCCAGGCTGGAGTACAGTGGCATAATCATAACTCACTGCAGTCTTGGCCTCCTGGGCTCAAGTGATTTTCCCAACTCAGCCTCTGGAGTAGCTCGAACTATAGGCACGTGCCACCACACCCACCCAATTATTTTATTTTTTTGGTAGAGATGGGGTGTCACTAATTTATTTTTATTTAGTTGTTTTTGTTTTTGTTTTGGGTTTTTTTTTTTTTGAGACAGAGTTTGGCTCTTGTTGCCCAGGCTGGAGTGCAGTGGTGAGATCTTGGCTCACCAAAACCTCCGCCTCCCGGGTTCAAGTGATTCTTCTGCCTCAGCCGCCCGAGTAGCTAGGATTACAGGCATGAGCCACCACACCTGGCTAATTTTGTATTTTTAGTAGAGAAGGGGTTTCTCCATGTTGGTTAGGCTGGTCTCGAACTCCCGACCTCAGGTGATCCGCCCACCTCAGCCTCCCAAAGTGCTGGGATTATAGGTGTGAGCCACCACACCCGGCCTATTTTTATTTTTTTAGAGACAAGTTCTCGCTCTGTCACCCAGGCTGGAGGGTAGTGGCACGATTATAGCTCACTACAGTGTCCAACTCCTGGTGTCAAGCGATCCTCCCGCCTCAGCCTCCTGAGTAGCTAGGACCACAGGCATGCACTACGACAACTTATTTATATATTTATTTATTTATTTATTTTGTAGGGACGGTGTCTTGCTGTGTTGTCCAAGCTTGTCTCAAACTGGCCTGAATCAATGCTTCCACCTCAGCTGCCAGAGGAACCGGGATTACAGGCCTGAGCCACTGCAGCCAGCCAGTTTGTTATTTTAATGTAAATTCTTAGTAAACAACTCAGGAACTCTCTTGTCCTTTTAAAATCCATTTCAACTGCTGCTAATCGGAGTGTATATTCAGGGCAACTTGAATCTGTGCTCCTGGGATGCAATCCTCAAGCTTGGCCCAAATAAAGTCTCCGCTGATATTAATTTTGCCTAGGCTTCTTCCTTTTAGGTCAACACTCTTCAGGCTCATGTTGGGGTCTGTTCAGCTGCGTTTCAAAGGGACTCTGGACCCAGGAAGGCCCAGAACCACTGATGCTGAGTAATACCCTTGGCCTTCTGGTCTGAGTTGCTATGGCCTTGGGCATGCTAGGACAGGCAAGTGAGTTTCACTGGGGCATGTGTTGGGTGGATGTTTCAGGTTTTCTTTTCTTTTCTTTTTTTTTTTTTTTTTGAAACAGAGTCTTGCTCTGTCTCCCAGGCTGGCATGCAGTGGCACGATCTCGGCTCACTGCAACCTCCACCTCCCAGGTTCAAGCAATTCTCCTGCCTCAGCCTCCCTCCCCGGTAGCCGGGATTACAGACATGCGCCACCATGCCTGAGTAATTTTTGTATTTTTAGTAGAGATGGGATTTCTCCATGTTGGCCAGGCTAGTCTCAAACTCCTGACCTAAAATGATCCACCCACCTTGGCCTCCCACAGTGCTGGGATTACAGGTGTAAGCCACCCCGCCTGCCCTGTTATGTTTTTTAACGTTGGTTTTTCGGCCACCAAGAGCCCAGGAAGGCCACACGCACAGCTCTGCCAAGTGCAGCCCAGATGTCCAGGGCTCTCTGGTCCAGGACACCGTGGCCTGGTCTGCCCTTATCTCCAGGCCTGAAGCCCCACCTGTCCAACCTGGAGACAGCTATGCAAGGTTCTCTTGCCAGGTGCTGTTTAATCTTGGGCCCTCCAGGGCCTGGAGCAGCTTCCAGGGCCAGTCCTCCGTGCCCCCACCCAAGGACGTCCTCACTCCAGCAAGCTCAGCCACATGCTCAGCAGTCAGGGCCACTGAGGCCACAGCCCCACTGCCACCCACACCAGGCTGTCCTAGAGGGCCACCCCAGCCCTGGAAGCCCCCTCAACCCTTCCTAGAGGCCCAGCCAGTGGCAACGGACCTTGGAGGGGACACTTCCTCTAGAGGCCTTGCTTAGCCTCAGCCAGCCCAGATAATAGCCCAGGAGCAGAGGAAACAGGCAGCAGAGTGACAGAGACGGAGCTGGGCTTCCCCGATAGCAGGGAGCTGCCTGGGTAGCGTGGGGTGCACAGCCAGTGGGGTGGGCTGTTTGCTACCACCACCCCCTGTTTACTGATGGAGACACTCATTAGCTCACAGGTGCCCTGTAGGAAGCTCCATGTCTGTTTTCTCATTTGTATGATGAGAGGATAAAGAGGTGGTATCCGGGAAAGAAAGGGGCTTTGTGCTATGCGTGTCCATGAGAACAACACTGTACCCCCGAGTTTGGCAGGAGAGGAGAGGCAGGCAGTTTACCAGGGCAGCTCGAGGTGCAGTCAGCCTCCTTCCCTGCCCCAACCCGGGACCCCTGAAGGGGTGGCAGGTTGTGGGAGAGAACCACGGTGACAGAGTTTGGTGGGCAGCACGACTCGGGTAGGCTGAGCACCTGCAACCCTGGGCAAGGAGGCTGGCTCCCCTCCTACTGAGTGTCTGTTCTCACAGACGTGACCACAAGCACCCAGCCCCTCCACCTTCAGCAAGCAGCTCCCTGGATGCACCCTCCCTCCCAACACATCCCCACCTCCACCTCCTGGGCATTGCTGTCATCATGGGTCCTGCTCTCTGCTGCCCATCTGGTGCCTCTCCCAGCCTCCCAGCTTGGGGGCTGCACACGGTAGCCCATGGCCAAGGTGCCTGTAGCGTGGAAGGCAAGCTGCTCATCAGCTTGAGAGAGCCCACTGACCTCCAGGCATCCTCTCTTGTCCCCAACATGCCCTCCCTACTCCTGCTACCCACCTTGCTGCGGCAGCATGGGATTGTCCCACCCTCCACCCCTAGGGCTATGGGCCTCCCTCCGCCTCCCACTTGAGGCGCCACTCCCACTGCCTCAAGGATCATTTGCTCTATGAGGCCCTGCTTTGACCTTCTCCCTGACCTCTCAAGAGTGGGGCCTGCCTGAGTCAGCAGTGGGGGCTGACCCCTGGGGACCACTACGCAGGAAGTGCCCGGGAACCAGGTATTGATGTGTTTCATGGCAGGGCAGCTCCACGCGGTGATGGAATGCAGACTCCCTGTAGGTGGCTGAGAGGCAGCAGCAGTCCACACCTCACCGATTCTTGTGAGGGCTGTTACCACACCTGGGGTGGGCAGGCAGGCAGCATCGCGCAGGGCACAGAGGCCCCCTAGACTCCACGCAGTGGGGCCTCACCATCACAGGCGTGGCTTCCCTGCACCAAGGGGCAGAGGCCCAGAAGCAGGGCCTGCCGTGGCAATGGCCCCCATCCCCACACCCTGCTGGTGTCCCCACTCGAGGCCCCTCACACCCAGCCACCGCTGGTCAGGCCTCACCAGCATCTTCTCCCCTCCACAGCTCACCTAGACTCTTCCCCCAGGGAGCCCTCCTGGAATGAGCAAGTGCTGTGCCAGAGCCCCTCTCCCTGTCCATCAAACGGTCCTAAAGTGACCTGAGCTCTTCCTGGGATGAGGGTGTGCCCAGGAGGGGGTCAAGTCTGAAAGGATGGTGGGGCTGGGCCCCGGCAGGAATGCTGGGAGCCAAGCTTCCCACCATGGGGTTTCCAGACTAAATGGCATCAGGCAGCACCCAGAGAGCAGGTACAAAGGCCACACTGTGCGCCACATGCCATCGGCCAGGCCTCGCCCTCTGTGCTGCCTCTGTGGGGAGCGCTTCTTCCCTTCCTCTTCAGATTGCTGGCTCCTTCTCAGTGCTCAGTAACACCTGCCTCAAGGCTGGGCACAGTGGCTCACACCTGTAATCCCAGCACTTTGGGAGGTGGAGGTGGGTGATCACCTGAGGTCAGGAGTTCGAGACCAGCCTGGCCAACATGGTGAAACCCCGTCTCTACCAAAAATACAAAAACTTAGTCGGGCGTGGTGGCAGACACCTGTAATCCCATCTACTGGGGAGTCTGAGGCAGGAAAATCGCTTGAACCTGGGAGGCGGAGGTTGTGGTGAGCCGAGATCATGCCACTGCACTCCAGTCTAGGCGACAGAGTGAAACTGTCTCAAAAAAAAAAAAAAAAAAAAAAAAAAACCTCCCTTGAAAGGCCCTCCCTAGCTCCCCCTTAATTAAGCCAGGACCCCCTACATTCTCCCTTTCAGCCCATCTGCGCCCTCACCACTCTCACCCAGTCTGTGATGATGCCAGAATGCCTGGCGCTGAGCGAAACAGCCATTCATAACCAAGGAGATGGCCACAAACCACAAGTATTTATTGCAGAAATCTGGCCAACATTCCAATTGCAGGGCCCCAGCACAGGGCTGGGCAGGTGAGATAAGGAGGGGTGGAGGAAGTAATCTGGCCCAGGGCCTCAGAGCTGTGAGATGATATTGGGTGCCAGGCTGCAGGTGAGGCCTGTGCCATCTGGTTCCACATTCAGGGCCTTCACTATGCCATCCTGTACCACCATGGAGAACCTGCCGGAAACAGGGGCCCAGCCAGCTGCATCAGCCTGGGCTTGGAGGCTGGGCATGGAGACAGGCAGTGAACAGCCAGGGGCCCAAGAGAACTCCAGAGAGGACTCCCCCCACAGAGGACTCTCCCCCACAGAGGACTCACCACCACACAGGACTCTCTCCACACAGAGGACTCTCCCCCACACAGGACTCTCTCCCCAGAGGACTCTCCCCCACAGAAGACTCTCCCCACACAGGACTCTCTCCACACAGAGGACTCTCCCCCACACAGGACTCTCTCCCCAGAGGACTCTCCCCCACAGAAGACTCTCCCCACACAGGACTCTCTCCACACAGAGGACTCTCCCCACAGAGGACTCTCTCCACAGAGGACTCTCTCCCACACAGGACTCTCTCCACACAGAGGACTCTCCCCACAGAGGACTCTATCCACAGAGGACTCTCCCCACACAGGACTCTCCCCACAGATGACTCTCCCACACAGAGGACTCTCCCCCACAGATGACTCTTCCCACAGAGGACTCTCTCCACAGAGGACTCTCTCCCACAGGGGACTCTCTCCACAGAGGACTCCCCACTTTTACCTCTTGAGACGTCGATTCCCAAAGATGGACACCAGTGAATCATCTAGTAATAAGTCTGTCTCCTAAGAAGAGACAGAGAAAAGTGTCAGAAATCCCTGAAGAGGCCAAGGGCCCCCACTGCTCCCCGCACTGCCATGTCCCTGTGGCGGTCAGGGAAACACTCACCTTCCCAAAGGCCCCAGTGGGATCAGCCAGGAGACGAACCTGCAGAGAAAGTAAAGGTCACAGGAAGAATATCCTACCTGGTCCTGACTCCCTGCAGGCCCCGCACCTCACCTTGCCTTCCGCCTTGTGGGCTCGGCCCCACTCGCCAGTCACAAAGGCATCATTAACACTCAGACAGGCCACCACCTGGACTCCCTTGGCCTTCAGAGCCTCAGCCTGCTCCACAAACCCTGGCAGGTGGGTCTGAGGAAGGGGAACAAAGGGTCAGCAAAGGGATAACTGCATCTGACCCCCAGCCCACCCTTCATCTCCAGGCCCTCCTCAGTGCTCTGCCTCAACACCTTTGATCAGACAATGAGAGCTGTCTAAACCATTCTATTTCCTTTTTGCCTTGGCCACTAGGAAGCTCAGAATGAAACCTAATGCCTTATGGTCCAGACGTGAACTTTCCATGGGCAGAACTATGTCTTATTTATCTGAGTCCCAAGCACCTTCCACAGTGCCTGTCATTTAGCAGGACCAACAGGGGTGTTGGATTTAATTGTAGTATGCTTTTCTCCAACATTCCTGGTACTGTTCCCTTTTTGCAGTCTCTACTTGTTTTGTTTTGGTTTTATTTTGAGACGGAGTCTCGCTCTTTCACCCAGGCTGGACTGCAGAGGCACGATCTCCACTCACTGCAACCTAGCCTCCTGGGTTCAAGCAATTCTCTGCCTCAGCCTCCCCAGTACCTGGGATTACACGCGCCCGCCACCATGTCCGGCTGATTTTTTTGCATTTTTAGTAGAGACAGGGTTTCACCATCTTGGCCAGGCTGGTTTTGAACTCCTGACCTCGTGATCCACCCGCCTTGGCCTCCCAAAGTGCTGGGATTACAGGCGTGAGCCACCGCACCCAGCTCTACCCAGCTCTACTTGTTTTCTGATGGCACTGAAATGCTTTTTAGGAGTCCTATCAGGACTATGTGGAGGACTTAAGAGCAACACAAAAGATCCCAGGTCCTGATCTTCAGAAGGGGAAGGGCCTCACCTTGGAACATCCAGGGGTGAAGGCCCCGGGAACTCCAAACAGCACACCCTTCTTGCCCTTGAACAGCTCTGCCAGGTTCACCTTGTTCCCTGGCTCCCCTTCAAACACCTCCACTGCTGGGATGGCATCTCCCACCTAGAAGGAAGGACTCCAGGGTAAGGGGGGTGAGGGAGCCGGGGCAAGCCAGAGGCAGGAAGGTGAACAGAGAGCCTGGCAGCTGTGCCTGCAGGAACCGGGGCTGAAACCCAGCAGGATACTCCAGCCCTGTCAGTTTCCAAGGGCCCTCCCTGCCAGCTCGCACTGGGTTACCCCATATCCTCCAAGTTTCAAGGTGGCCCTGCTCCTCTTAAGGGGCTATTGGTGACAACAGAGAAAGGGAGGGAAGGTTTCCCCATGTGTCGCAAAGGGTTGCATAACATGCTGTCTAGGTTACAGGAAAGGAGTGGAATAAAATGGACAGCGGCTAGAGGGCTGTATTTGGGGGTGAGGAGGAGTCCCTGACAACATGGAGGGAGAGGATCTTGGCCAGGTCTGAGGGTCCCACCCTCACGAGGAGGAAGAGGAAGGGCAGCGGCAGGTGGAACGTTGGGGGAGGGTGTCCAGGCCCCTACATCCAGGAGATGTAGAACAAAAGAAGGAATCTTTTGAAGGGGGAAGGATTCATCCCCAGAGTACTTGAGGGCTTCATGGGGCCAGAGTGGGTAGGGAGAGAGAGTCAGAGGTGAGGGCCTCTGAGGAGCCCAAAGGTTGAGAGCAGGATGAAGTAGAAAGGGAATGGGGTCTCACAAGGTTTGGGAGGAGAAGGGGGAAGGTCCAAGGCCCTGGGGACAGTTCCAGGAAGTGAGTGAAAGACAAGACAGAAAGGTGGGAATTCGCCATGGGGGGAGGGGAGGTCGTGGAGTGGGATGGGGGAAGCCCCCGCGGGGGCGCTAAGGGACAGCTGTTTCAGAAGATAGGGGAAATCAGGCCGGGAGTGGTGTCTCACACCTGTAATCCTAGCACTTCGGGAGGCCGAGGCGGGGGGTTCACCTGAGGTCAGGAGTTCGAGACCAATCTGAACAACAGGGTGAAATCCCGTCTCTACTAAAAATACAATAGCCGGGCGTGGTGGCTCGCACCTGTAGTCCCAGCTACTCAGGAGGCTGAAGCAGTAGAATCGCTTGAACCCGGGAGGCGGAGGCTGCAGTGAGCAGAGATTGCGTCACTGCACTCCAGCCTGGGCGACACAGAAAGACTCCGTCTCAAAAAAAAAACAAAAAACAAAAAACAAAAAACACAATGCCTCGGGACTGTCCCGGGAGGTGAGGCCCCCAGGGTTGGCGAGAAAGGTGGGCAGCCACGAGGGGCTTCTGAAGGGATGAGCCGGGCGGGCGGCGGGGACCGGTCTGGCAGGCAGGAAATAAGGCGATACTCTCAGACTAGCGGGACGGGGGTTGCCATGGGGGTAGTGGGGGATGTCAGGCCCCGCCGGGCCAGCGGTCACCTTGATCGGGGCCATGGCTGCAGCGGCTCTGCTGAAACTGCGGACCCCGCCAGACGCCCACCCTCCTTCACTGCACCGTCTTGCTGCCGCTGCCGCAGACTGACCGCCGGCCCCACCGACGAGCATATAGTCCGCTGAGCGTCTCAGGGCGCACACGCCAGCTAGTCCCATACCCGTCCCACGGCCACTTCCACTCCGCCTCCTGGCTGGTGCCACCGCAGCAGGCGGGGCACCGCTGGCGGCACAGCCGCGACACCCTGCGGAAGGCGGGCCTGGGCCGCCTCCACTGCGCAGGCGCGAGCGGCCACCCGCATAACAGAGCTTCCGGGACCCACGCCTCGTGTGCACTGGGGGCTGGACAGCCGACGCAACTACAAATGGGGCGGAGCTTTCGGCACTGGAGCAGCTAATTTGCATATAGGAATGAGGTGCGGCTCGGCTTCCATGGGCCTAATTTACAGATAGGGCGGTATTTCTGCCCCTTAACCGAAAGTGGGATACAGAGGACGACGGTGTTAGGCGCCTGTGTAGGAGTAAAATATGTTTATTTTGCATTCAACGAGAGCCCCTGCATTGCAGCTATTTTGCATATGATTTGCATCTTACGAAGAATTTGTGGCAAAAAAAAAGCTGGGCGTGCGCCGTAGGAACCTCCTGCTGAGACGCTTCCGGTAGCGGCGCGTGACCCGACAGGTCTTTCACCTACCTACCTCAGCTCCCACAAACACGAGAAGTTCCAGCAAGTTCGCCACTTCCGGTTCTCCTGGCTATCCAATAGCATCGAGTGGAGCATCCCCGGAAGTGAGGCAGCGGAGCACGACCTCTTTCCGGTTCCGGCCTGGCGAGAGTTTGTGCGGCGACATGAAACTGCTTACCCACAATCTGCTGAGCTCGCATGTGCGGGGGGTGGGGTCCCGTGGCTTCCCCCTGCGCCTCCAGGTACCCGCCGGCGGCAGTCTTCCCTTTTCGGGCGGGATGGTGGGCCGGGGTCCAGTGCTTGCCTAACTAAACTCCTCCGCCCTGCAGGCCACCGAGGTCCGTATCTGCCCTGTGGAATTCAACCCCAACTTCGTGGCGCGTATGATACCCAAAGTGGAGTGGTCGGCGTTCCTGGAGGCGGCCGATAACGTGAGGATCCTTACCCCGCCCGAGCATATCCCGGGGAATGCGGGGCGGGCACACCTCAGCTGGGCTGAGGCAGGAGTTCGGGATGCCCGGAGATAATTTCGGCCTCTTGCCCACAGTTGCGCCTGATCCAGGTGCCTAAAGGGCCGGTTGAGGGGTATGAGGAGAATGAGGAGTTTCTGAGGACCATGCACCACCTGCTGCTGGAGGTGAGAAGCGGCCCATCACTTGCTTCCCGGGCCACCTGCCTCCCGTACTGAGGCTGCCAGTGCTCAGCTCTGTCCCTCCCCGCCCGCAGGTGGAAGTGATAGAGGGCACCCTGCAGTGCCCGGAATCTGGACGTATGTTCCCCATCAGCCGCGGGATCCCCAACATGCTGCTGAGTGAAGAGGAAACTGAGAGTTGATTGTGCCAGGCGCCAGTTTTTCTTGTTATGACTGTGTATTTTTGTTGATCTATACCGTTTCCGAATTCTGCCGTGTGTATCCCCAACCCTTGACCCAATGACACCAAACACACAGTGTTCTTGAGCTCGATATTATATATTTTTTTCTCATTAAAGGTTCAAAACCAAAAGCGGTTTCTCTTTGCAGCAAATATACATTAAAATAGAGTCTCTGTACAGCCAAGGGCTCTGGGCCCTGGCTTGCCCCATGTCCCTGCGCCTCCCTGGCCAAACCCAAAAATAAATATAGTGTTATTGCTCTGCAGGGCATAGAGGCAGTGCTCTCCTACCCCCTGAGGAGGCTCGTTGGGAGCTGATGGGGAAGCCCTGGCCACCCCAGGGGTCCAGGGGCTGGAGTCTGCTTGGAGTTATTGCTTCAAGGGGGGGCACTAATGCCCAATGCAAATGATGAGAGGAGGAGCGAAGGGGGCATGGGCCTTTGCTCTCCAAGTCCCACTCTGCTTTGAAGAGGGGGTAGGATTAAGCAGCAGCAAAAGCATCACCCACTGGGAGACTCTGGCCTCCATCCCCTTCCCTTCCTGAGATAGGTTTCTGCCTCCCACGCATCCCGTGCAGCCCCCTATGGCTTCCGCAAGGCCCCCTACACTCTGGGAGCACGTTATGGCTTGCAAGGGGCAGCACTGTGCCCAGAGCCTGGACACACGTTCCCAGCTTCTGACACCCCCTAGGAGGGGGAGGAGAGGGCGTGGGGCCTGCTCCCAGGGGCTGATGGCATTGCCCTGGCCCTGCCAGCAGGCTGTGGCACTGCCCAGACCCCAGCTCCGCCCCAGCCCTTGGGGCTGACCCCATGCTAGGCAGGTCCTGCCAGAACCCCCACCAGTCCCACCCCTTGCCTCAGTCCATCATGGCCTCGAGCATCTCCAAGAACAGCTTGTGCATGGGCACCTTGCCCTCCAGCTTCACCCCATAAAAATGGGCCAGGACTTTGCCCGCTGTCTGGCGGAGGAGCGGTAGCGTGAGCAGCAGCCTGCCCGCCCGCCGCCGCTCAGCACCCCCGCCGGGGCCAGCCCGGCCGGCTTCGTACTCCAGCAGGGCCTCGTGCAGAGCTTCTCGCAGCTGCTCCACAGCCTCGGCATCTTCGATGTGCACAGAGTCTGCAAGAAGAGAGGAGTGTGGTGTTGGCCTGGGCTATCTCTGGCAAGGGCACTCCCCGTATCTTGAGCACTGCTGGATGGGGCCTAAGGAGGAGCCAAACGAGGATTTGTTGATTGGCTGACTGAGAGGCACCACTCATTGCTGCGGCTCGTGGGCCAGGACTCCACCCTCTCTCCCTCAACTGTGGCCACCTTGTACCCTCCCCACCTTCCCTCCCACTAAACGACCTTTCTGCATTAGTGTGGCACTAGGGCTCAAAATCCTGTGTGCAGTTTGGAGCCTGTACTTGGCTTGCTTTTTGACTTCGAGCAAGTCATTGTTCTTCCCTAAGCCTCAGTTTTCGTTATCTGCAAAATGGGACTGTGCTACCATCACTGAGTTAACCTGAAGACCTTACGGAGACACCTCACCTGTCAGTGCCTGCCCCAGACTCACCTGAATTGGCAAGGGCCAAGGCCTTTAGTAGAACATACTCCTCTCGCTCCAGCCGCAGGGCCTGCAGCCGCCGCACTAGTTGCAGCAGGGCAGCCCCCAGTTCCCCCAGGCCAGCTGCCCGTGCCCCCTCTTCATCCAGGACTAAGTCCTCAGCGAAGGCCAGCTCATCCTGCAGTGGCAGTGAGCGCTGGGCCACACCCAGCACCAGCACCTCCATCCACACGCTCTGCAGTACTGACATCTGGTCAGACAGCGACAGCGATGAGAAGCCTAGGGGGCAGCGGGGAGCGGGCCTGGCTGAGCAAGCGCACCAGAGCTGGGCCCGTTCAGGGCAGCCCCGGGTCACCTGGGCCCTTTACCTGGGATGCTCTTGGCCCAGCTGATGGTGACCACGATCTCTCGGTCAAAGAGGTCACAGAGGGTAGCCACGGCTGGGAGGTGCCCATCAGGGCCTGCGGGGTCAGGCATGGCATAGAGCTTCTCAGGCTCAACCACCAGCAGATGAGACACCAGTGCATTCACTGGGGCTGCGGTGACAATTAGAGGACAAGAGTCAGGAGCACTCGAATCTGTCAGGCCTCAGGGGTTAAGCATCTTCCCACAGTGGCTCCCCCTGTGGCCTTCCTCAGTAGCAGCTGTCCAGTGACTTCCCTCCAGGGAAGAGCGCTGTCTCCCAGGGAAAGCCCGTGTGTTTGTGGACAGGCTGTGAGTGTTGGAAAATCGTCCCTGTTCCCAGTCCTACTACTTTTCCTGATGCAGGAAAAGGCAGTTTCACATGTCTTGGGGAAATGAGTGAGTGAAGAGACGAAGGGGAAATACAGGTCCCAGTGCCCAAGGTAACTATGATACCACACATAGGCCTCCGGTTTCGTAGCCCCAGGTACCCACAGTGCTCTCACCTGTCTTCCGGGGGCCTCCAGCGACTGCCAGGGGCCCAGCAGGGAAGGGGCCCGGGAAGGGCAGTGGGTCCACCTCCGGCCGCCGCTTGTACTTCTGCCGCCCACCCCGGACGCGGTCCAGGCGCACTCCTTGAATTGTGGGACAGATAGGACTGTGACTGTGGTGCTGTGGGCAGGGTGGGGCTTACTCTCCAGAGCTGTCCTCCCCGAGTCCATTCACCAGAACTCCCAGGCCTCACCCCCACCTGGCCAGGGTCCCCGACTCCCCCAGCCCTCGCCCAGCCCCTGCCCAGCGCTCACCCTCCTTCAGCATGCCCACCCGCAGGCACTTGGTGAAGCGGCAGGCCTGGCAGGCCTTGCGTCTCCGCTTGGTGATCTCACACTCGTTGGAGGCCGGACAGCTGTACTCGATGCTCCCTGCCAGGAAGAGGCAGGGCTCCAGTGGCGGCCTCCCGGGGCCAGGAGGGGACCCAGCTGACAGGAGAGCCCTGACTCTCCCCGGGCAAGCACAGGTCTGGGGGTATGGGGAGGAAAGGGAGAGCAGGCGGCCATGAGCAGGCAGGGAGGGGAGTGGCTGCTGGACGGGGGAGCCCTGCCTGGATGAGGGAGGAGCTGGACCAGGCAGCGGGGCTGCATCTCGGCCCCAAGCCTCATCTCTGGACCACACTGCCCTCATCTGCCGACATCAAGGGCCACAAGGACCTCTGCATTGCTAAATCCAGTGGTCAATTCTTAGTCCTCATGTTACTTGGCCTAAAAGGAGGATCTAAGGCTGTTGATCACTTCCTGCTCCTAGAAACACTGAAACACTTTCTTCTTTTGCTTCTAGGACAGCATACACTCTGGTTTTCCTCCCACCGCACCAGCCACTTTGTGGTTTCTGAGCATCTTCCCAAGCTCTTCCATCCAGACTGCCAGGGCTGTCCTTGGAGCTCATCTCCAATCCCATGGCGATCTTCCCCAGCCGTGGGGCTCTCACGTTTCTACCTCTAGCCTGGACTTGCTGTGAGCTCCAGATCCATCTCTCCAGCTGCCTCCTTGACATCCTGCATGTCTAGAAGGCATCTCGGACCGAACACAGCCTACGTGGACTCCACGTGTTCACTTGCCCAAGAAGAAACCTAGGCAGAATCTCTGGTTCCTCTCACACCCCACATCCAAGCCACCGACACATTCTGGTGGGCTTTACCTCCTCCAAGGTCCAGAATCCACCTCCTGCCCCTGGCAACTACTTCCACCCTTGACCTGATAGTCACTGTCACCTTGCCCCTCGCTTGGCTGTCCCTGCTTGCTCCAGTCTGTTCTCGACTCAACAGCCAAGAGACTCCTATTAAGCCTCCATTACATCCTGTACCTCCTCTTCTCAAAACCCTCTGAGGATTTCCCTTCTCTGAGTCCAAGCCAAAGCGAACCTACGTCCTCCTAGGCCTACGCCCCTGCTTCTTGCCTCCTTTTGACCTCTACTCCTTGCTCTCGCCTCCTCCATGTTCCTCAAACAGGCCCTGCCTGGAGCTCTGGTCCTGAAGTCCACACAGGCTCCCTCACCTCCCTCTGCTCACTGTCACCTTGAAGGTCTTCCCTGGCCACTCTGTGATAATGCCAAATCCCTTTGCAGAGTCCTCCTGGCCTCTGAGCCCTGCTTCTGGTTTCTCTTCAGCCCTCAGCACCACGGACCACGCTGCATATGCACTCACCTATCTCGTTTATTACGCCTCCCCCTTCAGTGGCAGCTCCACCGGAGCAGGAACTGGCCCCAGCACTAGCAACGAGGCCTGGCACATGGTGGGTGCTGGCAGCCCTCCCGGCCTCACAGGGCCCGGCAAGGACCAAATGACACAGCTAGACAGCAGGCCCGCAGCACATTTCTCCTCGCAATGCATTTTCTCCTACCCCCTATTTGGGCTTCTGCACTCAGCTCAAGACACCACGGCCGGGCAGGGTGGCTCACACCTGTAATCCCAGCACTTTGGGAGACCGAGGCGGGTGGATCACCTGAGGTCAGAAGTTCAAGACCAGCCTGGCCAACATGGTAAAACCCCGTCTCTACTAAAAGTACAAAAATTAGCCGGGTGTGGTGGCAGGCACCTGTAGTCCCAGCTACTCAGGAGGCTGAGGCAGGAGAATCGCTTGAACCCGGGAGGCAGAGGTTGCAGTGAGCCGAGACTGTGCCACTGCACTCCAGCCTGGGTGACACAGTGAGACTCCATCTCAAAAAAAAAAAAAAAAAATTAGCCAGGCATGGTGGTGCATGTCTGTAATCCCAGCTGCTCTGGAGGCTGAGGCAGGAGAATCGCTTGAACCCGGGAGGCAGAGGCTGCAGTGAGCCAAGATCGTGCTATTGCACTCCAGCCTGGGCAACCAGAGCGAAACTCTGTACCAAAAAAAAAAAAAAAAAAAAGGCCGGGCGCAGTGGCTCACGCCTATAATCCCAGCACTTTGGGAGGCCGAGGCAGGCAGATCACGAGGTCACGAGTTCGAGACCAGCCTGACCAACACAGTGAAACCCTGTCTCTACTAAAAATACAAAAATTAGCTGGGCGTGTGCCTGTAGTCCCAGCTACTCAGGAGGCTGAGGGAGAAGAATCGCTTGAACCTGGGAGGCGGAGGTTGCAGTAAGCTGAGATCGTGCCACTGTACTACAGCTTGGCAACAGAGTGAGACTCCGTCTAAAAAAAAAAAAGAGGCCGGGAGCGTAATCCCAGCACTTTGGGAGGCCGAGGCGGGTGGATCACGAGGTCAGGAGATCGAGACCATCCTGGCTAACATGGTGAAACCCAGTCTCTACTAAAAATACCAAAATTAGCCATGTGTGGTGCCATGTGCCTGTAATCCCAGCTACTGGGGAGGCTGAGGCAGGAGAATCGCTTGAACCCGGGAGGCGGAGCTTGCACTGAGCCGAGATCGCGCCACTGGACTCTAGCCTGGGCAACAGAGCGAGACTCCGTCTCAAAAAAAAAAAAAAGACAAGCCCTCTGGAACCTCAGAACCAGCACCTCCCCTTCCTGCACATACCACAGCTGTAATAAGACAAGTCTGTGCAACTCACTGTTGCCCAGCTCTCCCCTCTGCCAGGATGTTAACTGCCTGAGGGCAGAAACAGCCCTGCTTCAGCCCCAGCTATGTCCCCAAGGCCTGGAACACTGGCCAGGACAGCAAAGAACAGGTCTGTGCCGAACAGGGACTCTGGCTACCACATACCTTTATGACCTTGGGCAAGTCCCATACCTAACCCCTTGAACCCTCAGTTTCCCAGCTGTAAAAGTGCCCCACAGAGTTGGGTCGTGAGAATTAAAGGGGCTAATATGGTCAAAACATCCAGCATGGTTCATGACACCTAAGTGCTCAATATACAATTCCTATTCACAGCCAGCACACAATAAATATTTGTCAATAGTCAACATACAGTGAGGGGCCCCAGGGTAGGTAGGAGATACCCGCACCCTGGCCGGCTGGCTCACTGTTCTTCAGAGCAGGAAGGGCGCACAAAGCTTAAGATTGGTGGATTTTGGCCAAGTTAAAACTTGCTGGATTGGCTGGGTGCAGTGGCTCACACCTATAATCCCAGCACTTTGGAAGCCCGAGGAGGGCAGATCACCTGAGGTCAGGAGTTTGAGACCAGCCTGGCCAACATGGTGAAACCCCATCCCTACTAAAAACACAAAAATTAGCCGGGCATGGTGGCAGGCACCTGTAATCCCAGCTACTTGGGAGGCTGAGGCAGGTGAATGGCTTGAACCCGGGAGGCAGAGGTTGCAGTGAGCCACGACTGCAGGCCGTTGCACTCCAGCCTGGACAACAAGAGCAAAACTCCATCTTAAGAAAAAAAAAAAAAAACTTGGCCAGGAGCAGTGGCTCACGCCTGTAATCCCAGCACTTTGGGAGGCCAAGGCAGGTGGATCTCGAGGTCAGGAGATCGAGACCATCTTGGCTAACACGCTGAAACCCCATCTCTACTAAAAGTACAAAAAATTAGCAGGTGTGGTGGCGGGCACCTGTAGTCCCAGCTACTCAGGAGGCTGAGGCAGGAGAATGGTGTGAACCCGGGAGGCGGAGCTTGCAGTGAGCCGAGATCGTGCCACTGCACTCCAGCCTGGGCGACCACACGAGACTGTCTCAAAAAAAAAAAAAAAAAAGTGCCGGAATGTCACAATCAGTCATTCAGCGTCTGTCCAAAGTTCGGTGTTATTAGTAATAAGCAGAGGAAGCAGTCTAACATTGAAGAGCTCAGCTCTGGACCTATACTGACCCAAGTTCAAATCTTGGTTCTGCCATTTCCTAGTTGTGAGACTTCAACAAAGTTTCAAATGCCTCTCTTAGTCTCAGTTATAACAGTACTGACACCTTATAGGGTTGCTGTGGGGACTAACTGAGATCATAAAAGAACACAGTGCCTAGCACAAGGTAAGCACTCAAGACTTTTTTTTTTTTTTTTGATACGAACTCTCACTCTGTCACCCAGGCTGGGAGTGCAGTGGCACGATCTTGGCTAACTCCAACCTCCGCCTCCTGGGTTCCAGCGATTCTCCTGCCTCAGCCTCCTGAGTAGCTGGGACTACAGGCACCCACCACGACACCTGGCTAATTTTTGTATTTTTAGTACAGACAGGGTTTCACCATGTTGGCCAGGCTGGTCTCGAACTCCTGACCTTGTGATCCTCCCATCTCAGCCTCCGAAAGTGCTGAGATTACAGGCATGAGCCACCACACCTGGCCTTTTTTTTTTTTTTTTTAATTATACGTGTTATAGCCCCCAAAGTAACCAATGGTTACATAAAAGCAGAAATAACGGAAATACTAGGCCCTTCCCAGGCAACGCTTAATGTCAGCATCTTGCTCATTCCCCCAAATTCTGATAAGCTTTCCTGAGTGAGAAAAAAATTAGTGACTTTGAAGAGTAGAGATGCCTGTAAGTCCTTTTTTTTTTTTGAGATGAGAGTGTCTCATTCTGTTGCCCAGACTAGAGTGCTGTGGCATGATCTCAGCTCACTGCAACCTCTGCCTCCCGGGTTCAGTGATTCTCCTGCCTCAGCCTCCCAAGTAGTGGGATTACAGGCACTCACCACCACGCCCGGCTAATTTTTGTATTTTTAGTAGAGACGGGGTTTTACCATGTTGGCCAGGCTGGTCTCGAACTCCTGACCTCATGATCCGCCCACCTCAGCCTCTCAAAGTGCTGGGATTACAGGCCATGAGCCACCAAGCCCAGCGTTTTTGGTTTTTTTTGTTTTTGTTTTTTTGTTTTTGTTTTTTGAGATGGAGTTTCACTTTTGTTGCCCAGGCTAGAGTGCAATGGCGCGATCTGGGCTCATTGCAACCTCTGCCTCCCAGGTTCAAGCAATTCTCCTGTCTCAGCCTCTTGAGTAACTGGGATGACAGGCGCATGCCACCACGCTTGGCTAATTTTTGTATTTTTAGTAGAGACAGGGTTTCATCACATTGGTCAGGCTGGTCTCAAACTCCTGACCTCAGGTGATCCACCCGTCTCGGCTTCCCAAAGTGCTGGGATTACAGGCATGAGCCACTGCGCCCGGCCTTTTTTTTTTTTTTTTTTGAGACGGAGTCTCACTCTGTCGCCCAGGCTGGAGTGCAGTGGCGTGATCTCGGCTCACTGCAACCTCCGCCTCCCAGGTTCACGCCATTCTCCTGCCTCAGCCTCCTGAGTAGCTGAGACTGCAGGTGTGCACCACCACGCCCAGCTAATTTTTTGTATTTTTAGTAGAGACAGTGTTTCACCGTGTTAGCCAGGATGGTCTCGATCTCCTGACCTCATGATCTGCCTGCCTCGGCCTCCCAAAGTGCTGGGATTACATGAGCCACAGTGCCCGGCCTTTTTTTTTTTTTTTTTTTTTTGAGATGGAATCTCGCTGTGTCACCCAGGCTGGAGTGCAGTGGTGTGATCTTGGCTCACTGCAACCTCTGCCTCCTGGGTTCAAGCAATTCTCCTGCCTCAGCCTCTCAAGTAGCAAGTAGCTGAGATTACAGGCGCGAGCCACCATGCCCAGCTAATTTTTTGCATTTTTAGTAGAGATGCGGTTTCACCACCCTGGCCAGGCTGGTCTCGATCTCCTGACCTCAGGTGATCTGCCCACCTTGGCCTCCCAAAGTGCTGGGATTACAGGTGTGAGCAACTGTGTCCCGCCTTGCCTGTTAGTCTTTTTAAAGTTGGGTGCTAAACTATGATGTAGCCCCTCTCAAGTACTGATAAAAATCTGCCTTGTTTTGGGAGGCCGAGGCAGGTGGATCATTTGAGGTCAGGAATTCCATACCAGCCTGGCCAACATGGTGAAACGAAGTCTCTACTAAAAATACAAAAATTAGCTGGGCGTGGTGGTGCACACCTGCAGTCTCAGCTACTCAGGAGGCTGAGGCAGGAGAATCTCTTGAACCCAGGGGCAGAGCTTGCAGTGAGCAGAGATTGTGCCACTGCACTCTAGCCTGAACAAAAGAGTGAGACTCTGTCTCAAAAAAAAAAAAAAAAAAAAAAATTAAAATCTGCCTTGTGCTGGTGCTGCTTTGGGAAAATTAAGAAAAAGGGGACATGTTCTATGCTGGGGAGAGGTCAGAAGCTGCCAGAAACAAGAACAAAGCTTAGGAACAGACAGAGGCTGCCTTGGACTCTTTCAGAGCCACTGTAGAAGGTGCTGGGCCTAGAGTACCCAGGTGGTACCCTGAGCTCACTCACATCCACTGCAATGCATCAGTACACCCGGTGCTTTTACCATACTTCTCAGGGAAAGGGTGTCTCTGGGAGGTAGAGGGACTGGAAACACCAGATTGTTAGCCTCAAGCGGTGCCACAGCCATCTGGGGGCCTATTGCACCCAGCAGTGTACCCAGAGGGTGCAGGGCAAAGGACAGGGGAGTGGGCTGGGGGCTCACCCTGGATGGTCCTCTTGAAGAAGGCTTTGCAGGCCTCACAGGATGCCACACCATAGTGGTAGCCGGAGGCCACGTCCCCACAGACCAGGCAGAGGCGCTTGGGCAGGGAGCTGAGCACCAGCTTCCCACCGCCCTGCTCGCCAGGCCCAGCCCCCTCCCCATCCTCCTCTTCCTTGTGGCCTGGGAGGCAGCGAGTGGGAGCTGGACCAGGGGCCAGGGCCACAGGAGGCTCGGTCTCCGTCTCCGAGGAACCCTTTGGACTGTCAGGGCTGGCCGGCTCTGCCTTGATGTAGAGAGGCTCAATGCCCACCACCTGGCTGGACATGGCGCTGGTCACCTGCACAGAGAGACCCATAGGTTCCCAGGGAGGCACTGGGATGGGGGATGGGAGACACCCTGCCACACGGGTTGCCCAACCTCGGGCCTAGGGCCAGGCTTCCAAGCCCAGCAAGCGGGGAAGAAGGGGGGCAGAGTCCAAGGAAGGACTGCCCAGGAACACTGCCCCCTCCTAGCTGTTGCCATGAAAACAGAGTCTTCAGGGCCAGTAACTGACAGCAGGTCTCCCCCTTGGGAACCTGGGGGAGGCTTAGAAAGCCCCTACTCCCACCCAGGCCAGGGAGCAGGGTAACCGTAGCCCCCAGGCAACCTTCAACCCCACCTGGAATCCCTAGCCAGGAGCAGGATACTTCCCAGTTTTCTCCAGATGTTGGGGGGACCTCTGAGACCCTGCCCTCATCTGGGTATTCTGCATTGGAGAGCAGACCCAAGGCCAGTGGACGTGCTCACACCGAGTTCACACACTCCACTCACCGGGGTGCTCAGGAGCCCCACAAGCCCACGCAGGCTCGCTCTCTGCTGAGGGCTTTCACACTTGCACCGGCCCTCCCAAACCCGTGCTCACTCCTGCTCACACTTGTGCTCACACACTTCTCCTGGAGCGCACACCCCATCCACGAACTCAGTCAAGGCTCATGATCACACACACTCTCACTAGGTCTCCCCACATCCACACGCACAGGCACGGACTCATGAAAACACCTCCAGAGCTTTTCACACCTGACACGCGGCTGCCCTCCTGCCCCAGCATGCCGGTCCCAGGCACACGGCGGGCGCCGCTCCACCTCCTCGCGACCAGCCTGCAGGTCCACTCTTATACTCCCGCTGTCGCAGAGGCCGCCACCTCCCGGGGCGCCGTGTCCCGCCCCCAACCTGCGCACACCTTTGGGAAGTTGCCTAAAGTTGCTACGCCTCCCCCTCCCCGCCCGCGGGAGACCTCTACCAGGTTATCAGGAAGTAAGTGGGGAGAGCCAAGGAGGAGGAAGTTCTCCCCTGCCGGTGCGATGACCTTTGACCCAGAGAGGAGGGTGGCCCCAGGCCCCTTCGAGCGCCCCCACGTGGTCTTCAGAGCCCCTTCCCAGACATAGAGCCCTCCCCGTCTTCCACCCCGGCCAGCCCCAGGGACTTCGGCAAGTGCGGGATTGAACCCTTCCCCGGAGCGGGCTGGATCGGAGGCCCAACCCTGACCCGAGTCAGGACCCGCAGCCAGAGCGAGATCCTGCCCCAGGCCGGCCCACCAGGACTCGGACGCCGGATCCCGCCTGAACCCTGATCAGTCCGACCCTCGACTGGGTCCCAACCGTGGCCCGGACTGGCCCCAGAGTCGGACCCCGCCTGCAGCCCGCCCCGCCCGCCTCCCTGCCGCGCTCGCACATGGCCCCCGCGCCCGGCCCGCCCACCCCCGCGGCAGCGCTCCCCTCCGCCCCCGGACCTGGGGCTCCGGCAGCGCGGTCGGGCAGGCATGGGGGCCGAGCGGCCCGGAATGCCGGAGTGAGCCGGGGGCCGCAGGCGGCCCCTCCTCCGCCGCCTCCTCGGGCCGCGCCGCCCCACCGCGCCGCGTCCCCTCACTCGGCGGCGCCGCCGGCTGCTTGTAGGACACAAAAGGACATCGCGGCCGCTTCCTACTCCGCTTCCTCCAGCTGACAGCGGGGGTGGGGCCGGCCGTGCGCATGCAAAGCAGGGGGCGGGGCCCGGGGTCCTATGCTAATCAGACCAGCGGGGCGGGCGGCGCCTGCGCGCCCGGACGAGTCGGGGCGGAGCCGGCAGCGCCAGTGGGCGGGCCTTCGTGCAGGTCCCGCCCCGCAGCCCGCCGAGCCACTGCGGCGCACATGCGTACGCGGCCCCTGGGAGGGGCGGGGCCGGAGATGCGGAGGGCGGGGACAATAGAGCCGAGAGCAAGTGGGGCCAGAAGCGCTCTTTCGTAACGGAGAAGGCGGGGCTTGCTGCGCGCGAGAGGAGTGGGCGAGGCGGTGCAGGCTGCAGTCGCGGAGCCAAGAGACCACTTACAGATGAAAGCGCAAGGGCGGGACGAGCGGAGAGGCTGGACCTGCTACCTATGCTTGAGGGGCGGAGCCTAGCGCGCCGTCGCGAGGAGGGAGGTGCTGCCCCGTTCCCCCTACCCCCTTCCCCCAAAGCAACACCAACTGGGCACTCGAACCGTAGACCCAGTAGCCCCACAGAGCTGCGGAACTCGGGGTGGGTGAAACCGACTTAAAACATGCAAGAAGTCCTGGATTGCGAGTCCCGGAAGGTAGGGCCGATAGGGCCCGGACGGAGAAAGCTCAAGGTCACTGCGGTGACCGAATGAAGGTCACGGGGAAGGGCGGGGCCACGTGCGTCCGCCTCACGCGGGCTGTCATGCACTGACTCACGGACCATGCATCGACTCTTTTATTTCTTTAGGACTCAAATTCCACTCGGATGGGGTCGGGCTTGGGTCTGGGGACCCAACGGTCCCCGAACGGTCGCTGCTCGAGCCCAAGGTGGCGTTTTTAATTCACGTACAGCCTTTTGCTCCGGCGCTTCTTGAGCCCCTCGATGTATCGCTGCAGCTCCTTAGTCAGGAAGTGGTCCCTGCCGATCCCTAACTGGTAGCCTAGGAGGAGGGCAGAGCTCGGCTCAGGGCAGTGAGCAACCGAAAGGTCTCCCCACCAGGGGGCGCCGCATGTGTGATTCGAGGAACCGCAGATGATTCGAGGTAGCAGCAGCGCAGGGCACTCAGGTCTGTGTTAGCCTGGGGAACTTTGCATCTCTAAGGGTGCTGAGTGTTAAGGTGGAGGATGGATGAGGTCAAGGCTAGGGAAGACGTTGCAGGCCTGAACTAGGGCGGTGGTAGCGAGCGGTTTGCCCACCTTCTGGACCAGCCACCCACTCTAAGCCATCAGCTGGCCCTTTATCACCGCTGGGGTTTCCTACCCCAGCAGCAAAAGTTCACCCACATAATCCACTGTCCAAAGGCTCCTCACAACTCCCCAACCAGAGGGAGTCGAGGCCACACCAAGGCGGTCATCCCACTGTGCAGGTGGAGAAACAGCCACAGAAAAGCCTCCCTCAGCTGGAGAGGGGCTCCACTCAGCCTGGAGCCCAGGCCTCTGCCCATCACCACATGTCCCCCACTGGGTCTTCCTGTGCCCAGTCCCTCAGCTTTTAGCTTTTATGGGGCCCTTGGAATACTTGTGAGTGCCAAGGGCATCTGACAAGACATAAGGCACCCTGAAACCCCACCCCCCTGGGCCCCAGCCCTGCAAAATCCACCAGAATCTGTCGTGGGAGTTCTTGGGGGTTGGCGGGGAGCTCACTCCGGAGGGCTTTGGTGAGGATTTCCAGAGCTTCATTCTCCATGAGTTCCATCAAGGGCAGTGGCAGCTGGAGAAGCAGCAAGAGGCTTAGGCGTCCAGGTACTTCATCTCTGCCCACAGCTGAAATGCCCCCACCTCCTCCCTGTGGCCCCCAAACCCCCAACCAGCCTGCCTGCCTCTCCACCCTGCCAACCACCCCCAACTTTCATATCCTATCAACCCCCAATTTGCCTATCCCCTACCCCACCGAAACGCCCAGTCTCCCCAGCCCCTCCAACCCTGCTCTGCTGCTCTGCCCAGTAGGCTCGATGGGGCATGTGCTTCGCAATATTGAGCGATGACATTGAGGAAGACTTTTCTGGGAGAAGAGAAAAAAGGGTTAGTCATCCGCAGACTCCTGGGCCTTCCCTGGAGCACAGGAGATGGGTAGGCACCTCGTGAGAGGGAATGGCCTTCAGAGACCAGCTCCTGGTGCAGCCTTGGGGTCAGCATGGGACAGAGGTTACAACCCTGGGCTTTAGAGCCCCACCCACATGGTTCCAGTTCTGACTGCCCCACAGTGTGACACTTAGGACCAGTGACTGACACTCTCTGACCCTCAAGTTCTTCATCAGTAAAATGGGGTAATAAGAACAGCTCTTGGCCAGGCACGGTGGCTCATGCCTGTAATCCTAGCACTTTGGGAGGCCAATGTGGGTGGATCACAAGGTCAGGAGTTCGAGACCAACCTGGCCAACATGGTGAAACCCCCGTCTCTACTAAAAATACAAAAATTAGCCGGGCATGCTGGCAAGTGCCTGTAATCCCAGCTACTCGGGAGGCTGAGGCAGGAGAATCACTTGAACCAGGGAGGCGGAGCTTGCACTGAGCCGAGATCGTACACCTGCACTCCAGCCTGAGTGAAGGAGTGAGACTCTGTCTCAAAAAAAAAAACTAAAAAAAAAAAAAAAAGAACAGCTCTTGGCTCTTGGCCAAGTGGTGGCTCACGCCTGTAATCCAGGCACTTCGGGAGGCCAAGGTGGGCAGATCACAAGGTCAGGAGTTAAAGACCAGCCTGGCCAATATGGTGAAACACCGTCTCTACTAAAAATACAAAAATTAGCCAGGCATAGTGGCAGGCACCTGTAATCCCAGCTACTCAGGAGGCTGAGGCAGGAGAATTGCTTGAACTGGGGAGGCGGAAGTTGCAGTGAGCCAAGATTGCGCCATTGCACTCCGGCATGGGCAACAGAGTGAGATTCTGACTCAAAAATAAATAGCCGGGCGCGGTTGGCTCACGCCTGTAATCCCAGCACTTTGGGAGGCCGAGGTGGGCGGATCACGAGGTCAGGAGATTGAGACCATCCTGGCTAACAAGGTGAAACCCCGTCTCTACTAAAAATACAAAAAATTAGCCGGGCGTGCTGGCGGGCGCCTGTAGTCCCAGCTACTCCAGAGGCTGAGGCAGGAGAATGGTGTGAACCCGGGAGGCAGAGCTTGCAGTGAGCCGAGATGGCGCCACTGCACTCCAGCCTGGGCGACAGAGTGAGACCCCATCTCAAAAAATATAATATAAATAAATAAAAAATAAATAGCTCTTTATGGAGGTTGTGAAGTTTGAAGGTGACAATCCACGGGAAGCCCCGTGCCTGGCACACAGCAAGTGCTCAATATGTAACCATTGTTATACTGTTATTGGTTCTTACTCTCTGATGAAGTAGTTTGAGGGGGTGCCAGACAGTGCCCAGCACGTAGTAGGGGCTTAGAAATTGTAACCAGCAACTGACTAATGGAAAGATGTACACCTCCTCAACCAGCGCAAATCATAAGACAAGGAGTTAACTCTTGCAACTGGTGGGATGATTCCATTAAAAACACAGGTCTCGCCGGGCATGGTGGCTCACACTTGTAATCCCAATACTTTGGGAAGCCGAAGCAGGAGGATCACTTGAGCCCAGGAGTTTGAGACCAGCTGGGGCAACATGTCGAAATTTTCTCTACAAAAAATAAAAAATTAGCTGAGCAGGATGGTGCCGGCCTGTCCTCCCAGCTCGGGGTGGTGGGGGTGGCTGAGGTTGGAGGATACCTTGAGCCTAGGAGTTTGAGGCTGTAGTGAGCTATGATCACAACACTGCACTCCAGCCTGGGTGACAAAGCAGGACGTCATCTCTAAAAAACAAAGGCCGGGCGCAGTGACTCAAGCCTGTAATTCCAGCACTTTGGGAGGCCGAGGCCGGCGGATCACTTGAGGTCAGGAGTTCGAGACCAGCCTGGCCAACATGGTGAAACTCCGTCTCTACTAAAAATACAAAAGTTAGCCGCACGTGGTGGCGCGCGCCTGTAATCCCAGCTACTCGGGAGGCGGAGGTTGCAGCGAGCAGAGATCGTGCCATTGCACTCCAGTCTGGGCGACACAGCGAGACTCCGTCTCAAAAAAAAAAAAAAAAAAAGTGGGAGGCGGGAGGATCACTTGAACTGCAGTGAGCTATAATCGCACCACTGCACTCCATCCAGCCTGGGCGACAGAGTGAGATCCTGTCTCAAAAACAAAACAAAACAAACAAAAAAACCCCGCAGGTCCTACCACGGGGTCTTTGCGCAATTTATTTGGTGCGTGCTTCCCCGGACTCTCCGCGTCACGACCGAAAGGCCTGTTACAACGCCTGCCCGGGAGGGGGCGCTCCAAGAATGCCTGGCGGATTTAAAGGGCGAAAGATTGGCGCGGGCGCCTCTCCCAGGGAATCCTAGAAACTTGGATCCCATCAGCTTCCCCCCATTTTACAGCTCCAGAAATTGAGTCCCTGGCCAGCTTATTGCCCTGCGGGTGCCCACGGCCTGGCGAGGCCACACTGACCGGCCTCGATCTGGGATGCAGTGTCCTTCTCCCCCAGATTGATTTCCATGGAGGTGCCGCGGTGCAACTCCAGCTCCACCAGCGCGTGCTCATCCAGTTCCTCCGGCTTGTGGCTGGCCTTGTACCCCTCGTCCAACGAGCCCCGCCCCGGGCTGTGCCACCCGCGGGTCTTGCTAATGTTGCGGCCCTCTTCGTCGAAGCCCTCGCAGACCTCGGACAGCGGCATGTTCAGCTGTGCCAGGGACAGCGTGGTCGTGGTCCACAGGTCCCGAGTGTCGCTGTGCACGCTCTCCTCGTCCGAGCCTTGGCGGTCGGAAGACTTGAGTGACACCTGTGGGCCACATACAAGGAGGGAGCCAAGGGTCGCGGATGGCTGGAGCGGGAAGGAAGAGCGGGCTGGGGAACTGAGCCGGGCCAGGTTGGGGATCCTGTAGAACGTGGGGTTGGGTGGGGGCTGCGGGCAGCCAAGGCTGAGTAAGAAATAGCGCCAGGGGCCCGAGTCGGACCAAGAGTGGGTTGGGAGCGGACAGGGTAAGGGGCCTAGGGAGACGTCTTACTTTCGAAGGCTTTTCCTCCATGGTTCTGCCCCAACGGACCCAGACGCCACAGGCCTCGAGACGAGAAGGGAGTCAACGCTCCAGGAAAGGGGCGGGGCAGGGTCTCGCGCTGGGAGAGTTCAAACGACAGCCCTCCACGCGAGATGCCATTCTCTCTCCCCTGCCTCTCCCTCCCCGCACCCCACCCGCCAATGTGTGTGCGGAGGCCGGAGACGCGCAGCCCATCCCGGCTGATCCCCAAGCCGGACCCTACACAGCCTCCTCCAGGCAGAGACGCGGGCCTGAGAGGGCCGAGACTTGACCGACCTGGGTGCCCGGGGACCCTCGGCCTGGGGGTCACGGGAGGCCAGAGGTGCCCCCACGGTGGCCCGAGGAAAGCACTTCCACACCCACTCGCGTCCGGGATCGTCACGCCCGCAGCGGTGCAGACCGTTTTCATTTATTGATGCAGGCTTTGAGGCACACTCGTGAGGTGCTGTGAGGGATACACCCGCCCGGGGCAGCGACACAGAAAGCCTTGGGGGGTCTGGAGATGGATGGAAGTGAGGGAAGGGCCGGGGCCAGGGGGGAGGCGGAGAGACAACTGTAGCCTCCTCCCCAGACTTCAGTCTCGTTGAAAGAGGGCTCTTTGGTCAAACAAGCCAGGCATGCCAGGGAGAGCAGAAACGAAGCCCTTGAGAGGCCCGGCCAGGGATCCTGCCCCTACACCGGCACGCCTTTGTCTCGGGGACGCCCGGGGCCGCGGGGCCGCACGGGCTTCCTGGGGGGATTTGGGCGGCGGCGACCTCTCGGCGCGCGGGGCAGCGGGCAGCCGCGCTCGCTCTGCGTATCCGAGGACTCGTCGATGAAGGCCAGGTTCTCGCTGGGATAATCCAGGGCCGAGGCCGTGGGCGGGGAAGGCGGCTGAGCCTTCTCGGGGGGCGAAGGGGATCGGGGCCTGCCCAGCGGCTGCGCTGGACAGGGCGGTGGAGGCAGCAGTGGCTGCTCCTTCTCCGGCGGCGGGGCGGCGGGCCCGGCTCGCTGGGTCACGCGCGCTGTCACCGTGCCAGTCCAGCTGGCAGCCTGCGCCGTGAGGCCGCCCATCTGCACGGAGAGGGAAAGCAGCCCTCGACTAGAGGTCTAGACCCCCTCCGCGACCCCCGGGGAACCTGCCCCTTCACCAGCAGGGATCAAAACCCAACCCTCTTTTCTGCCTGGTCCTCCAGCCTCAGCCAGCCCCAAGGATGGAAGGGCTCCTCCACTGGGTGCTCCCAGCAGGGTGGCAAAATACAAATCGCCTGGCTAAATGTGAATTTCAGAGAAACAACAAATAAAATTCTAGTATAAATATATCTCGTGCAATATTTGGGACATGCTTTTTTTTTTTTTTTCTTTTTTTGAGACAAGTCTAGCTCTGTCATCCCGGCTGGGGTGCAGTGGTGCGATTTCAGCTCACTGCAACCTCTGCCTCCCCGGTTCAAGCGATTCTCCTGCCTCAGCCCTCCAAGTAGCTTGGATTACAGGCGCCCGCCACCACGTCCAGGTAATTTTTGTATTTTTAGTAGAGACGGGGTTTCACTGTGTTGGCCAGGCTGGTCTCGAACTCCTGACCTCGTGATCCACCCGCCTCAGCCTCCCAAAATGCTCGGATTACAAGCGTGAGCCACTGCCCCCCGCCATAATAAAATTTTATTTATTTGAAATTCAAATTTAACTGAGTTTTGTTTTTGTTGTTGTTGTTAATGTTTGTTTGTTTGTTTGAGACCAGGGCTTACTCTGTCACCCAGGCTGGAGTGCAGTGGTGCAATCATGACCCACTGCAGCCTCGACCTCCCCTGGCTCAAGCGATCCTCCCATCTCAGCCTCCCGAGTAGCTGGGACTACAGGCACACACCACCACGCAGGGCTAATTTTTGTGCCTTTTCTAGAGGCGGGATCTCACCATGTTGCCCGTGCTGGCTTTCTGCATTTTTATTTGCTAAATCCGGCAATCCTACCCATGAAGGAAGAGGTGGTGAAGTTACCCACAAACTTATACCCCTCTGTTCCCTGCGGGGCACACACAGAGGCTCACTCAGCCCCTGCCTCAGGAACCCACGCCCTGGATAGGAGACAGCCTGATCAACCCCCTGCTAGGGAACAGCACATTTGCACCACAGTGCGCAGGCACAGTGCCAACCCTGGGGCGCCTACCTCTGCCCGAGTGCGGCGGGACACTACTCGCAGCCAGTTCCCGATGGTGGTGAGCACTGAGGCGAAGTAAGCCAGGCCGAGCAGGATCCAGAACCACACCAGCGGCTGATAGGCCGGGGAGTCCTGCCTGGGGTCCGCGCCTGGGATACCACCAGGGAAGGTAGAAAGAATTGGATTGTGGGGCAAGCCTGTGAGCTCTGGTTCAGTGCCCCCTCCCAGCTCCTGGAGAGGACCTGCCCTCCCTAGGGCAATGGGTATGTGCTTGAGTGTGTGAGTGCAGGCAGGAAAATGAGTGGTGTGCATGAGTTGAAAGTGTGCAAGATAAAAGCATGCAAGAAGGGGCGCTCTCGTGCAAGAATGTGACACAGGCGAGGGGTGCATTTAATATATGTGTGAGCATGCATGGGACTCAAGCATATAAGAATGTGAGTGTGCATAAGGCGCTGGCGTGTGTGCAAGGCTGTGATGGTGCATTCCATGATGGATGCAGGGGTTAGAGCAACCACATGGGATCTGGAGGGAAAGGCAGGAGTGCAGAGCCCCTGATCAGGAATAAAGTAGATGGGAAAGTGCAGCACAAGAAGGGCGGCCTCACCGGCCACATAGTCGCCGAAGCCCACGGTGGTAAGCGTCACTATGACAAAGTAGATGGCCTCCAGCTTGCTCCAGTCCTCCATATAGCAGAACACGAACGTGGGCGTGAGGACAAAGAGCAGGCAGCCGATCAGCAGGAAAAGCATCGCCGACAGCACTCTTACTAGCTCCGGTGGCACGTGCCACTTCTGCGGGATGGGGCAGTAGGCAGGACCCAAGAGACACCAACAATCCCCACTCCCATACTCCCCACTCCCGCCCCCAGGAGCCTGTGGGAGAGGCTTATGGTCTTTGGGGGCGCGCTCATGTGCCAGGGACATGGGGAAGGGTAGCCGGAGCCCAGCACAAGGGCAGGCAGGGCATGGAGCAGCTCACCAAGAAGATGGCTTCAATGTGACCGATGCCATGGCGCAGGGAGGAGCCCAGCCGGTCCCCGACCCCTGCCAGTAGGATCCCAAACAGCGGAATCCCCACCAGCGCATAAAAGATGCAGAAGAGGCGCCCGGCATCTGTGCGCAGGGCCACATTGCCATAGCCTGGGCAGAGGGGCGATGCAGGAAGTCTAGGGGCCACCTGGGACCCCTCCGTCTCCCTGCACCTTCCCCCATGAGGAAGCTCCTTGCCGCCCCCCCACATGCCAATCCCCTCCCCCACCGATGGTGGTGATGATGGTCCCTGAGAAAAAGAAGGCGCTGCCCAGGTCCCAGGCTGAGTGACTGCTGTTGCTGGTCGAGTTGGTTTCTGGGTCCGCACCCCCTCCCAGGGCATCAGCCACCTCCTGCAGGACAAGGTGCAGAAGGAGGAGCTTCAGTTCTTCCCTCCTGTCTAGGGCAACTCGTGGCCCCTCCAGTCTCTAGGGTGGCTCCTTCCCTGCTCCTCCCTGTTCTCCCCTTCCCTTTGGTCTCCCAGGAGGCAGTCCCTTACAGCAGAAGATACAAACTGGGTCCAGTCTACCTGCAGGCAAGTTTGTTTGACTTCTACAATGTTTGAGAAACATTTTCAGTATCTGGCCCCCAACTTCAGACAACAAATTTCCACTTTTACCATGGTCAGGAGCACAGACCCTGGGACCAGACTGCCTGGGTTCAAATGTTGGTGCTATGGGACTTGGGCAAGTGAACTCTCTGGCCTCAGCTTCTGCATGTCTCAAATGGGGATGATAGTGACAGCATCTGCCTCCCAGATTTTTTGTGAACTTGCAACAAAGTAAGCACTGACTGTTGAGTAAGTTCCCAAGCAGTGACCACACCCTATGTTTCCAGCTTTCCAACCCCACCACTCCCATTGCACCTATGGAAGCTGAATTTGAGTCCCTTTCCTTAGAAAATCTCAAGAAAGCTAGGGACTTTCTCTCCAGGAAGGTTTATATGCCACAAAATTTTGCTCCCAATTTTTAGGAGGTTTATACGCACACACAAAAACACACACATCCCACCCCTGCCGAAGCCCAAGCCAAACCCTGTGCTGCAGTGTAAATCATATTGATTGAGCACCTCTCAATAAGTATCATTATTATTTTAAGGCTAGTCAAGTGAAGCAGTGGGAGTGGAGAAGGGACCAAGAAATCTGTAACTGGTTGTGATCAATTAGTTGTAAACACTACTGTACTCGGACCAGCCAATACATATTATTAAATGAATGTAATGTCCCTATTTGGGTGTCTCCTCCTCTCGCCAGCATAGTCCCATGGGCAGGGACTATTTTGAGAGTGCTTGCCCTAGGTGAGAGGAAATCAGAGAGACTCTTCCCCAAGCAGCAGTGTCAAGGTACCAGAATGGTGTCTGTGGGGCATATCATAAAGCACCTCTTCACCCCCTGACTGCAGTCCTCATTAGCAAGACTTAGTCCAAACAAATCGTCCTAAAGTGGCTGCTCAACACCCTCCATGGCTCCCCACTCCTTGCAGGCCTAAATGCCCCAGACCAGCATTCCTTTTTTCAAACTGGTCCCCACCCCCCTTCCTCTAGTCTTCTCCCTGGGACTCCAATTTGGCACCCCATGTTACAGCAACCTTCCCCCCAGATTTTCTGAGATTATTCCATTCCTGTAATAATTGTGAATGAAAGCAAGAAGCGAAATAGCTAATTAAAAGTGATTTAATGTGTATTTTGCAACACTTTTCCAATAAATTCACGACTTAAGGGAAAAATCCTTTGTCATCCTGTGTGTTCTAATTTTTGCTTCAAATGACTAGGCATCTGCTAACTCCAGGTTCTGCAAAATGCTCCGGAACTTTCCAGCTTCCACGCCTTTGCCCATGCTGTCTCTCCACATGGGCATCTCTTGCCCCTCGTCTCTACTCTCTACCCCTCTCGCCTGGTGTATTTCAATCACCAGGTCGTTCCTCAGGCCCCTGACATCTCCATCCTTGTCCCCAGTCCCTAGCTCAAGGTCTAGCACAATTGGTGCTTAACAGAAAGAGGGACACTTCCTTTCCACTGAATCCTACAGTGATCTGTCTGACCATGGATCTCTCCCCTTGCCTAGATGTGACACCCTCCAAGGCAGACCCTGTGTCTGATCCACTCCAATATCCCCTTGGCATATAACACTACAGCACCTAGCACACAGTAGGTGCACAATTGCTGCACAACTAATTCAGGGAGTGAATCCTACTGTGGAAGAGAAATAAAGCGGCTGTCACCCACCCTTCTAGGTCCTGCCTCTCCTTTTCTTCCTTTTTCTTATCCAGGAAAAAAGCAATTCCATTGTGAAGACAAACTAGGTCAGATTCCCTCCCTCCCTCCCTCCCTCTGACCTGTGGTCTGGCCAGACACATTCTTCCCACGCCTCTCTGAGCCTCCACTGGCATTCTGTAAGTGTCAGAGACGCTGTCGGGTGGTCTGTGTCCCAACCCCACCCCACACTCATCTCTGCCCTGAGTCCTGCTGCCTTGAGAATCTGCTGGAACACTGAGGCCTCCGTGCCAATGGCCCCTCCCTCCACAAAGAACAGGCAGGGAACAAAGGGTACTCTTCAATTTCAAATAATAGACATTAATTTATTAAAGCTAAATCTTAATTTTTTTGTATGACAGTGACTCCGAAATCAGAAAAAGTAACAGACGTGCCTGCCTGACTGTACCCTAGAAGGCTGCAGCCCAACACTTTCTTTTTTTTTTTTTTGAGACCGATCATCCAGGCTGGTCTGGAGTGCAGTGGTGTGATCTTGGCTCACTGCAATCTCTGCCTCCTGGGTTCAAGCGATTCTCCTGCCTCAGCCTCCCGAGTAGCTGGGACTACAGGCATGCACCACCACACCCGGCTAATTTTTGTATTTTTAGTAGAGATGAGGTTTTGCCACATTGGCCAGGCTGGTCTTGAACTCCTGACCTCAGGTGATCCACCCACCTCAGCCTTCCAAAGTGCTAGGATTACAGGCATAAGCCACCGTGCCCGGCCAACACTTTCTTGAGTCTATGGTTGGAGTCTGACCAGAAGTGCCTCAGGGAACCCTGACGTGCCCCCCTTCTCCCCACATGGTAAGCATGCATGCTGGGGGAAGGGGCACCTGACCTGGCATTCCTGGTGGCATGGATCCTGGAACCCTCCCAAATCACCTGCACATGTTCATATGCACACTTTTCCAGGGGGAGGGGGTGTGTTCACCATGTTCTTGGGCTTTTCTAAGGCACATGACTCCAAGAAAAGTATGGGAACCAGTGTAGGTAGGGTTGCCAGATTTAGCAAACAAAAATATTGCTTGGGATGGACTTGTATTAAAAAGGCATTTGTGGGCCAGGCGTGGTGACTCATGTCTGCAATCCCAGCACTTTGGGAGGCCGAGGCGGGTGGATCACTTGAGGTCAGGAGTTTGAGACCAGCCTGGCCAACATGGTGAAACCCCATCTCTACTAAAAACACAAAAATTAGCCGGGTGTGGTGATGAATCCCTGTAATCCCAGCTGCTTGGGAGGCTGAGGCAGGAGAATCGCTTGAATCTGGGAGGCGGAGGTTGCTGTGAGCTGAGATCACACCACTGCACTCCAGCCTGGGCGACACAGGGAGACTCTGTCTCAAAAAAAAAAGGCATTTGCGGTTTAACTGTAATTCATGTTTAAATGAGAGTCTTGGATTTTGTGTGGCAATCTAGACCGGTGAGTGGAACCTGTGCAAATGTAACATAGCCCATGCACTATGGCCATTCATTCATTAATTCATTCATTTCCCCCTCATCCCACCACCATCACACCCTGAAGGAGACACTATAGGTGCACAGTCCTGTGCCAGGCTCTCCAGGGAAAACAAATGACCCCACAGTTGCCCTATTGAAAACACAGAGACCTGGACCCCAGCCTCTGTCCCACAGCCTCCCACTGCACCCCGTCCTCAGGGATACTGATCTGAAAGCAGCACTGGCACAGGGCCTCACTGGCACACAGCTAGCGCCAGGGGTGATGGGTGACAGCTGAAGGGGCTGCGGCCCACCCACGCACCTTGATGAGGAGGCCCAGCTCCTGGTCGCTCACACACGGATGGGCCCTCAGGAACTTCTCTCGGACCTCCCCCAGCTCCCTCTGGGCCTGCTGCTCGTGGGGCTGCTCCAGGGCCCGGAACACCAGGGCACCAGACACCAAGTAAAGCAAGACCAGCGCCAGCAGGGCCAGGAGCGTGGTGCTGCGCATGGCGCGCCCAGGCGCCAGGCCAGCTCCACTGCCCGCCTGGAGGGGCCGGGCGGGGGGCTCCTGGGGAGCTGTCGTCACTGCGGGCAAAACCAGGGATGCTGGGGTCACTGAGCTGGCCTGACACCCACACCCTCCTCCTCGATCCCCTACACACCCAAAGATCCATGAAGCCCCCAGCCGCACTGTCCACAGACATCCCTCTGGCTGGACACACCCAGTCCCCCTCCTATCTCCAGCCTTCCCCTTACCTCCGCTGCCCGGCCCTCAGCCCCTGTCTGGGACTACCGGGTGAGGGAAGAGAGGAGGGCACCGAGAAGGGAAAGGAAGGCGAGTGGGAGGCCGAAAGAGAGCCTAAGCCTGCCTAGGGGGAAGCGGGGCGAGCGAGGAAATGTGTGGGGCCTGGGGCGGGTGCGGGGAGCTGGCCCTCGAGGAGGAGGCTGAGGGGGCTCGGAGGCGTCCGAAGGGAAACCCGGAGGAGAGGCCAGACCGCGCAGGGCGGGGACAGGGGAATGGTGGGTCCCTGCTCGCCCGCTGCGGCTGCGACAGCATCTCCGCGGCTTCTCCGTCCCCTCTCGCCTCGCCCTGCTTCCTAGCTGGCCCTCCAGGGTGCCCCCGCGCCCCGCCGGGCTTTCGAGGAACCCAGGGGCGGGTCCCGGCCGCCGCACCCAGGCGAGGAGGGGTGCTGGGGACGCCCAGTTCCCGGAAAAAGCGGGGCGGGGGTCCGCAAAGGCCACACCGGGGCGGCAGCCCCCGAGACAGCTGTCAGTCCGAGACAGCGGGCGGCGGCGCCCACGCGCACACACGCCCAGGCACGCGCCGCCACGCGCGGGCACAAAGACCCGCGCGCCCACGCTCCATCCCGAGGCTGCAGCGCCGCGCCGCCCCGCTGCACGCACGCACCCCACCTGCACACTCCGCAGACGCCCCGGCATCCCCGGCCCCCATGGGCGTGCCGGCCGCGCCAGGGCACCCAGAGCCCACGCACACGTGTGTGGACACTAGCGTGCACACGCCAGACCGCAGGGCCACCGCGCAGCGCCCGCAGCTCGCTCCCACCGCCTCCCCCGCGTCCGCACAGCGACGCCTCGGAGCGTGGCTGGCGGCGGGACCGGCGGCCACACCACTCCCGGAGGCGCCCACGCGCGAGAGGTGGGCACCCCGCCCGGCCAGTCGCCCCTGGGGCGCCCCTGCCCCGAAGTCCTGCCCGCGCACCGGAGCCCGCCCCGCACTTACTGTCGGCCCCGCTGCGGCTGCGGCTGAGGCCCAGGTTCCAGCACGGCCTCGCCGGTGCCGACTGGGCCGCGGAGGCGGCAGGGGCGGAGCGGGCGGCCGCCGGGGCTGGGACCCCCCTCCCGCCGGCAGAAGCCCCCCTCCTCCCGCAGTTAACGCCTCCGGCACCGCGCTTCCCTCCGTGCAGCGCCCTCGCCGCCGGCGCCGCCCCAAGCCGTTTACCTGCGGCCGCCCGGCTCCCCACAGCCGGCCAGCCCCGGGAGGTGGGTGGCAGAGGAGCCAGAGAGGGGTTGCAGCAGGGGCCAGCCTTCTAGCCTTGGACCGGAGCCCAGTGTGGCCAGCGGCAGGGCCCCGACCTGGGCATCAGCTGGCCCGTCTCTCCGGACAGGCACCACGCTAATCTGGCATCTCCCAGGCCCATTACCGGATCGGGAAGGGCCCGCAACTCTCCTCCCCTGGGGACAGCCTGGCCCTTGGGCTCAGCACTCATGAGGGAGGGGCTCCGCGGGACAAAGGGGTGGGGGAAACCCGGTGGGGCCACCTGGAATTGGCCGACGTGGAGGTTGGGACCCACCTCTGGGGAGTTGCTGCTGGAGCACCTCCTGTCCCCACTCCAGCTTTTGGCCCTCTACCTGCTCCCCGGCTATCCCTCCAGGGTGCTCCCTGCCCCAGCTTTTGGTTCTCACTTCCATGCCCAGAAATCAGCCCCGGAAGGCTGTGGCTGAAGCTGCCTGCAGATCCCAGCATGGCACTGGTGCCAGCATCCACTCTCCCACTGCCTGAACACCCAGGCCCTGGCTGGTCCTGAACTTGCCCCGCCCTGTTCTCACCCACTTGACAACCTGTGACCTCTCCAAAGACCCTCTGGTGCCTGCTGGGGTCCTCAGCCCTCATGCTGGATGGCTTTCAGCCTGGGCTTTGAGGCTGACCACCCACTACTGGTAGGGAACCTGAACAGGTTACCAAACTCTGGAGTCTCCCTGTTCCCACTTACAGAAAAGGGGTGATTAATCATCACTTCGGGGTGCTGTTCTGGGCATTAAGGAGGCCAGTGTTTAGAAATCCTCAAAACAGAGCCTGGCACACACAATAAAGTGCCCCACAAATGTTAGCAGTTTTCCTTTCAACAAAAAGTGATTGTCCAGCTTCAAGCTGATTCTCTATGAGTCTCAGATGCCCTCTCTGGAGGCCCTGAGGGCCTGGTGCCCAGGATGGTCCCAAGTAAAGGGTTTTGAAGCAGGCCCAGTGATAAGCCAAGGGAACTCTGAAAAGCTGGGACAACCACCTATGTGGGCAGGGGACAGACCCTCCAGCAAAGGACTCCTAGCCATCAGACAGACCTGCCAGGGCCATGGAAGCAAAGGGTAGTGACTATGCTACTAAGGACAGTGGAGAAGAGGGCTACCGGGAGGGCATAGCTAGGGGACCACCTGTACATCTGGGCAAACCCACGCCCTGGTAGGAAGATGGGAGCTGCTCAGTCACTGCGCCAACTCCCCAGCAAGCCCTGGACTAACTCCTGACTCCTAAAGACCAGGTTGGGGTGGTGATAGGGAAACAGGGCCTCCAGAAAGTCTAATCCATTGGGGTTAAGACTCAGAAGCTGCCAGGCATGGTACCTCATGCCTGTAATCCCAGCACTTTGGGAAGCTGAGGTGGGTGGATTGCTTGAGCCCAGGGATTCGACACCAGCCTGGGCAACATGGTGAAACCCCACCTCTAAAATTAAAAATTAAAAAATTAGTCAGGAATGGTGGCATGTTCCTGTAGTCCCAGCTACTCGGGAGGCTGAGGCAGGAGGATTGCTTGAGCCTGGTAGGTTGAGGCTGCAGAGGGCCATGATCGTGCCACTGCACTCCAGTCTGAGTGACAGAGTGAGACCCTGCTTCAAAAAACAAAACAAAACAAAACAAAAAACCTCAATGGCCACATAATCAGTAATGTGGGGCTGTGGGGCCCAGCAGAGGGGCCATGTCCCTTGACCAGGAGACAGAAGGCTTCCTAAAGGAGGTAACAGTTGACGCAGGTCTTGAGGAAAGAGTAGCAACTGTTCAAGTGGAGAGGGATCTGGAGGTAGTGGGGCAATTCTGGGCCAGGAGAGCTTTGAGAACAAAGGCCTGTGTGGTCTCCTTCCCTTGCAAACTGCAGGCCCCTCCTCTCCCAGCCCACCAGCCTTGATGGGGTAAGTCACCCCTGCCCAGCCTAGCAGCCCACTTCAAGGGCCAGTGTCTGTTCAGCCTTAGGCCAAACAGGCAAAAGTGATAGGAACACAAGGCAGATGACAGACAGGTGCACAATTGTGGGGCGCAGACACTGTTTATTGAGTGGCAGGCACAGGAGAGGTAGCTGGCTCCGGTGTGGAAGCGGAGGTGGCAGGTCATGCCAGGGTGCTGTGGGCATCTGGCAGCCAGGGCCATGCCCCCCATCCTAGGGGGATGGCACAAGCTCACTATGACAGGAGCAGCAAGGAGCCGGCCAGAGGAGAGGGCAGCCACGACCCCCAGGATCCTGGGCAAGAAGCGGCAGACAAACTTGGCACAGGGGCCTAGGGTGAGGGGGACTGGGGCCTGGGTATTCTGTGGGGGAGGGAGGGGGATCACGTCTGTGGGGTGGAGTAGAGACTGTGGTGGTGGCCGCCTGGTCCTGGCACCTGGGAGAAGAGCAGAGGAGTGGTCTTCGTCTGGCTGCCCCCATACCAGCCCGGCTCACGCCCGATGGCACCATACCAGCTCCCAGAGCCTAGACTGCCCGACATACTGCAGCAGAGAAACAGGGTCAGTCTCAGGACAGTGACCAGGGCCACAGTCACAAGAGCTGCAGGAGGAAGACAGGCTTAGAACAGAACCCCTGTGACCTAGACCTTCGGGGCCCAGGGCAAAGTACATCTCTAGGCAAGGGGTGGAGGCTTTAGCAATAGGAACCCAGGGGACCTCACCTAGTACAAATGGGGAAGCAAAGGCCATGGCAGGGGTGGAAGGCAAGACCCGGCTATCTCGGTCCCCCATAGCTTGATGGAGCCAGCGGGGCGGGGGGGTAAGGCAGGGGTACTGAGGCAGTGCCACAGCTCCTACCTGGTGCTCTCACCCCGGCTGTGCTCCCAGGAGCAGCCCTCATCTTCACAGTGCCCAGCCCGGTCAAAGAAGTAGGACCGGGAGGCAAAGACCTGCCCATGGAGGATGTGGCTGGTGCTCTGGGGGAGGAAGCCATCATCGATACTTACTCCTGTACCGCACTGGCCTCCCAGGCCCAACCCCAGACTCCAACCCAGGATTTGCAACATCCGCCCCCTCCACTGGCCCCACAGAAGAGGGAGCAGACCCTTACCAGGTCCTGTGGGGGCCGGTGCACCCGGAAGAAGCCCACCAGCAGGGTGGTGGGCAGTAGCTCCCACACGAAGAGGATGAGGCCAAATACCAGGTAGCCTTTGTTCCCCAGGTCATTCACCAGGTCCGCCTGTGGGAAGGCAGGGGCTGGTGCCAGTCTGCAGTCACGCCAAAGGGGTAGTGGGACAGGGCCCAGGCCAGCTGGGGCCAAGGTGCCATGGCTACTAAGGAGGTGGCAGACATGCGTATGCCCACCTGGTCAGACACATTGTACCAGTCGTAATCGAAGGTGTCCAGCCGGCTCTGGGGGGCCAAGGCCAGTGCTGTCAGGTTGTAGCAGGCCCGGCTGGCATAGAGCAGGACCATGGCGCCACC